>NC_137701.1:14928341-15323705 GCF_964034855.1 Anser brachyrhynchus
AGTAAAATGCCAAATAACCTCAAAGTCTTTTAATTTGTAAGTTCAAATTTGTTACAGCCCCATAAAACTCCAAACACAACCAAGAAGCAAATTGCAAGCAGCCAGGCACAGAAAAATGTCATAAAAAAGAAGGGGGTAGGGAAGAAGCAGGTGAAGGCAACATATCAAAAGCTGCATGTTATTTAAAGCCGGTACATTTTTTAGGTTGTTGCTCTTGTATATTGAGATTTATAGCTGAAATGTGACAATGTGGAAGGACCTTGAAAGCCAAGTCCCATACGGGACACAGATGCTGAGAGGATGTAAATCAGCAGTGTTGTATTGCCCTGGACAAGCAGCAGAAATATATCTTGAAAAATCAGTTACCATGGCAGAGCTGCAACAAGATGGTTACACGAGATAATGAAAATAGCAGGGAGGACAACGTGATGTGTGAAATGGAAAGTGAAAAACAGAGGTCTCTCTTGCTTGCTTTCTCTTTCCCTGGCCCAGCAAGCGTCTATGCAACTGGTGGTAATGGATGATCAAAATGCAAAGTCACTGAACAATTGAAACCAGATGTTTGGAACTTCAAAGGAGAGTAAGCCAGCTGCAAGTGAACATTCATCAATCTCCACTCTTCAGAGGAAAAAATTTGGCAGGTCTTTGAAAGAAGCCAATTGCTTCACAATGTTTGAGCTACTAGCCAACTAGTTTGTGAGCCCAGTTGCTGCCAAGTTACCTGGTTGACTCAGTAATTAAGATGCTTGTTGCTGATAGGAAACGAAAACAGCTGGGCAGGGTACACATTGGCTTTGTCCCTCACTTGAAAATATTTTAAATCAGCTTGTTTTAATCCATCTCTTAATCTTGTTTCCAAGCAAGTACAATTGCCTGAGTCTTCACAGCCAGTTGTGCAACGTGCCTGGGTCCTCCCAGCAAAGGAAGGCTGTATATCTTGGCTGTGTCAGGGGCTGCTGCATGCAGCCAGCCTGCATTTAGCATGCAGATAAAACCATGGCTATCTCTGCTCCCCAGGTTTCATCGGGGATCTAAATGCTCTTTATAACATGGTGAATCCACAAGATTACAAGCCCTGCTCTGATTACAAAGCTGAATGCCTGTAGATCAATAAAGCTAAGAATATTTATGACTTGGCAGTTGAGTTTTAAACATTACAACGTGCAAATGATTAGAGAGCCACACTGGGAAATGACCATAAAGCACCCTGCCTGGAAAAAACATCGTCTGTTGCTGCTGATATTGAAACTGAACATGGACATAGCCATAAAAGAAAATTTGGACTAAAAATAAGACAAAAAATTGAAGCCAAATTCCTCTGTTTTTTTTTTTTTTTTTTTTTTTTTTTAAATCTGGGGGAGTGCTCAAGAGGGACTGACATGGACATGGTCAGAGGTCTTGTGCAACTGCCTCCCTTTGCAGCACGGCTGCACTGCTCTGATGTGCTGGTCAGCAATGGGCCAGGGAGATCTGGCAGCTGGAGATGCCTGGGAGCTGCAGGAAGCAGCAGTGAGGGGGTTGCCTGAGCACTTCTGTGCAGAAGCTCAGCTCCTGTTGCTTGCATGGAAACCACGGTGCTTGCCTTCCCAAAGATGATACTGTAAGGTTTAAAACAAGATTTTATCTTGATTTAAAGTTTAGATTGCCTATAATGGTTTCCCTGTCCAGGGGTAGATTTGCCATTGATTTCAAAGGTGACAAATTATCATTATTAATTGCGTGTACATGTGTTCTGTGATTTGCTGTTAATGTTTGTTATGCATCTCACAGAACCTCACAGGAGGAAAGGGTAGTAAAGACTACACAACAGGCTGGAAAAAAAGCTCTGTGTATTTTAAGCTTCTGAGAACAGGAATTCTTATAAGAAAATGCCTTCTACAGATGTGTTTATAAAATGGAAATCATACCTCTTTATCGCTGACATCTGGACACCAGATTTATATTTAAGCAGATTATTAAAAGACTTAAAAAAAGAAAAGGAAAGGACCACTAGCCCCTGGCACTGACAAGCATCAGAAACAATGAACTGTTGGGTGCATTTTTGGCTTTTGGGGATGAAACTATGGAGCAATCAATCACCACTGAGCCTCAGAAGGGTCAGAAGCACAGCCTCTATTTATCCCAGTGAGTGTTAGACAGTTTTCACCTCTGCTTTAAAAATAATGGCATCTGCAAGATGTTTCACTTGTGAAAAACAGGTGGGCAAAAGTGAACAAATATCCTTCTTCTTAGGAATGTTGTAGAGTTAAATCCCCATCCTTGCTTGCAATAGAATTTCCACATGGGGTTCAATTAGAGTTGTTTTCATGGCAAAGCCTTGTTGTGGCAGCTTGAGATACCTGTAGTAGTCACTGAACCCCTTCTGTCTCTCTGCTTGTCTTCCTACTTCTTTGTCTTATTCATTTGGGTTGAAAAGCCCAAACATTATCTAACTAACATTGAGAGTGGGAAAGCCTGCAGAACATCCAGACAAAAGATCTGAAAGGGGTAGAAGGGAGGTGAGGGCAAATGCCACTCATGGATCCAAACATTGCGCTATGCCTGGAGTCAAGGCCAGCCCCAGACCTGAGTTGCTTTTAATATGGAGGAAAAAAGATGGGCTCAGGCCACTCTGCAGGTCCTGCGGTCATTGCAGGAGTCTCCCTGCCACAGCATGGCCCCAAGGTGGGACAGCTGGGAGAGAAATAACCTTACTCTCATGCCTTGCTGGTGTAGCCCCTGATGCTGCCCCAATGCAGCCGGTGGGCAGAGGAGCAGGTGTCCTACCTGTCCAGTCGCATCCCAGCACCTCCAGGCGCATTCCTATTCCTGCTGGGGACCACCTCTCCGGGTGCACTCGGACATACTGGGCAGGAACGGGGTCAAACCTCCGGACTTCAGGGATATCGTAGTGGATGTTGCCTTCAAAAAGCTGCAGAGAGAGAGAGAGAAAAAGCACGTGATGCATGCATCCCACCTGTTCTTCACCAGCCTTGATAGTTTGGGTCTGGCAGGATGCAAACGCAGTTTGAAATAGTTTAGCTGTCTGACTCCAGGCCATTGAGTTCAGCTGAGCAGCAAGTGGGCTGATCCTCCTTGGTTCAAGGGGACCAGAGAGGCTGTTTCTAAGAAACTTGCACAATCTCTCTTGGCCTCTGCTTTATATCCAGGGGTCAGATTCTGATCCAAGCCACATTGGGAAAGCTTGTGGAACATCCACTAACTTCATGTATAAATAAAATCAGATTTGTCCTTTGGCAAATAAAGAAGCTACTGCATGTTCTAGGCTAGTGCAAACACTCAGTTTTCCTCACAGTCTAAGTACTGCCACTTTTCAGCTTGCGTGCATGAACTGAAGTCTGTAGCGAATAAACACAGGGCTATAGATAGCATCAGGCCTTCTAAGACTCATTTTTAGGATCAGGAAAAATTAAAACATACCCAAATTTTCAGAAGCAGATGAGTTTGCATAAAAACAAAGCAGGCAGTAGCAAAGAATTCATTTATTCCTCAAGCCCTCTGCCACCCCCACAGTACTAAGCAGACATATTGTTGGAGTTGCCCATAATCTGGAAGAAATATAGGAAATTTCAGGGTCACACTGGTGTGGTAAAAGGGACTTCATATATAGCAAATTTCCCAAAGAGAAATTGTGATTCATCCTCCCGTTCCAGAGATGCAACAAAAAACTGTAACACCTTTTCCCTTAAAATATGCCATTAGTTTGTGGCAAACAAAATTTGACACACCATCTTGTGGGCTCCGACCTGCAGGAGCTGGAAAGAGCAGAAGGCACACCCTCATTCCTGGTCTGCAGCAAGAAGTGAAAGGGAATTGCCATCCCTGGGGCAAGGTGGAACCTACATGCTCTAGTTCAGCTTAGGAGCAGGACCAGGAGATGCAACCTGGGGTTTCATGGTGACAACCCCAACTTCCACGATCACTGTGCAGGGAGTGGAAGCTAATTTCCCAAGACACCATCAGACTGAAGATAGTCAGAAACATATCTCATTTCGCAGCTGCTCCAAGCAGTGCCTACCTTGGCTTGCATTGTTTTGGGGTCCTGGATGAAGTCCCAGTCCTTTCCGTTCATGCTGTAGGCTACCTTAAACTTCTTCACAAAGGAGCGGGACTCGGTGGTGGTCACGCTGTCCCCGCCGCGAGCCCCCTGGATAATGACGCCCTTGATGTTCTTTGGGACACCCAGGTCCACCTGCAGCCACTCCTCCCCTGGCTGGGCTTGTGGGACACGTGGAAACCAGCCTGAACGGCTGCTCACCAAGCGGGCCATGCTAGGAGACCAGTCGTAGCCTCTGATTGAGGAGGCTGAGATCTGCGAGTCAGGGATGAGGCCGGAGAGCATCCCCAGCAGGTTGGAGCAGGGCGAATCTGCAGGGAAGGAGAGGGCATGAGCAGCTGGGGCAGAGGAGGGGAATACGTGTGGTTTTCCCTGCAGGTTTAAGCTCTGGGCACTAAGCCAGCACCAGGCACTTTACCCTCACCTCCAGGGGCTGGGTCCTGGTTCCCCTGAGCACAACCAGAGGGACGGGTGCCTCCGTGCTACTTGCAGTGACACTGCTGCTGCCCCAAGCAGCCGTGACAGCCTCTCTGAGGGTCGGGAGCACCCCGGGACAGGCTGCTGGAAGGATGGAGAGGATGGCTGAGGGGAAAAGGGGGATCCTCACCGGTGATGCGGCAGCCGTACAGCTCCAGCCTCAGGGCAATGCCGTTGTGCCAGCTCTGGGGACGGATGCGCACAAAACGTGTGAGCACTGGGCTGTGGATCTTGTTGAGAACCACCTCCGTGGCATCCTCGTTGGCCTGAAATGTCTGCAAGGGAGCGGGGACAAGAATACAATTATGTCCTCCCCTGGAGGAAAGAAATAACCAGTTCAGCAGTCAAAGCAAATAACCAGCTCAGCAGCTGAAACAACCTCAGCAGGGAAAAATGGGGAGAGGCTTTCTGGGCAGGGCCAGCCCCTGGCCAGGGCAAGCCCCGGGGCAGACAGCATGAGCTGAGCTGCTGGCAGGTCTGCACATGGGCTGCGGGACTCGCCCATACCAACATGTTGTCACACTGAGCTCCATGGGGAGCACTGTGCGCGAGCGGCGCAGGAGCAGGGAGGGTGCTGCCTCTGCCCCAGGCGCTGAGCTACATCCCAGCCCCTCTCCTGCTCGCCAGTGCACAAGCAGCCCGTCACACAGAGACAGCTTTTTGGGAGAGTTTATGATCTGACATGATATGAAAAGGCTGCTGTCTTACCAGATGGCCATAATCAATAACCACCAGATGGATGTTAGATCCACCCCTCCCTCCCATTATTCTAATAGGCCGGACAAGAACTGGGTAGCTGTGCTTCTGTTTCAGGCTGTGGTGCCATGAGGGGGAACAAAAAGGGGAAAAGAGGCGATACCCAATCTGAGGGTAATTTCCAACCCTTTTTCTGCCCCCAGCATAAAGCACTAACGCTCCCAGACTGAAGCTGCACGCATTCCTCTCTTTCCCTCAAAGCACACAGGCTTTCAGGACAGGGCTAGAGCATCCTCTGATCTCAGCCAGGAGCACCAGACGCACTGAGATGTTGGCTGGGCTCTTCTGCAGTCTCCTACCCTGCATATGCCATGCTAAGCACAGGAGCTTCCGCTAAGTTTATCACAGAGCGAAGCAAGAGAGTGCAATCTCTGGCACTGATCTCCTGTCAGAGGCAGGAGTCAAACAATCCAGCCGCAGATCCCTGTGAGTCGGGACAGAACAAGGGGTGAGGCTGCATGCTGGCCTCTCGCCTTGAGCAGGAGTTAAGAAGCATTTTATAGGTCTCCCACTGTTCCAGGTCTGCAGGCAGCACATGTTGCTGCTCTCCTCCGAGGATCCAACACGCTGGGGTGTCTGCAGAGAAGGACGTGGTGCTCGCAGCCCCACAGGCCGCACGGGGCTGCCGCCGCACAGCACGGTCCTGCCGTGGGACGGCGGCGTTCCTGTCAGGGCCGGGGAGCTGCCCGCAGAGGGCTTCGCTTGCAAATCTGGCCGGTAATTAGGATTTGGAGCCGATGTGAACTTGAGCAGAAATGCTAATCTGGAGAATATGCATCATGCTGCTACTGTTTAGCAACACAGCATGGTTTATGTGTTTTTAATATCCTATTTTATCCTGTCTGACCCCACTTCCCATCCCTTTCCTTGCTCAGTAGACACCAAATACCCTTCCTTCCAGTAGGAGGGCTGTGAGAGAAGTGGTTACTGTGAAATGCTCCTTAGGCGTGTGTGTGCGTGCCTTGTACACATGTAGGAACACACACACACCCAGGCTGAAAGGACACATTTCCACACCACAGCACAGCCTCCAGCTTTGTGTTGACACACAAGCTGACACACAACACCTTACCTCTGAACCTAACACCGGAGGACGGGAAATGTTTGTCTGAGCCTGTGCCACAATTTTAGCACGGAGAGGGGCACCTCAGGTCAGCCCAAAGGTGCCCCTGTCCCAGAGCAGCTCCTGTCGGTGGCCCCAGCAGACCCCCGGGTGCAGCAGCCTGGAGGGAGCCTGCTCCTGGCAACCTCCCCCTGCTTCCCGCAGGCAGCAGTCTGAAGACTCCACGAGCCAAAGGTTGCATATGGACCAGCATGTTTAACAGTCACTGATGAGGTTTGCTGCTCTTTTTGGTTTAACATATTTGCAGCTTTGTTCTTTTTTAGCTCAATTCACACATACGAGCATCAGGGGCCAGAATCCAAATTTACACCAATGTAATTTGTTGCTGACTTCTGCAAAGTCAAGCTTGAGAGAAAGCAGAAGCAGGACTGAGCCCAAAAATTTTATCACTACCACATGCGTTGCTGAAAGCATCTCTTATGTGACCTCAGTCCCAACCACCTGCTTCCAAGAAGAGCAACCTCAGTTCTGCTTTGGATTTGGGGCCCAGTAATTTCCTCTGACTGGCTCGCATTCCACGAGCGACACAAATCCCAACTGGGGCCTTACGGCCGCAGACTCCCACTTCCCGAGGGCAGAAGTGCCACCTGACTCCCAGCTCCGGTATCAGCTGCCTTGGCAGCATCTGCCCCGACATACCTTGTTTCTGAAAAGCCCCAGCTGGTCACAGCAAGTCGCTGCTTCCAACCAGTTCAGCACAACAGAAAGGAGCCCAGTTTCCAGAGGGCAGGTGCTCAGCACTTAGAAAAGCAGGGTCCTCCTGCACACCTGGCCTTTAAACCTCTTTCCCCAGGCAGAAGGCACCATGAGCACGCAGCTCCGCACGCTGCTGACCACAGCCTTGTCCTCAGCCCATGGTTTGACCATATCACAAACGCCGCTCCCAGAGCCCAAGAGCACTGCGGAGAGCCCCGTTGACTTGAACAGGCTCTTCATCCTGCCTCAAATTAGCACTCACGGCATGGGAAGAACTAGCAGGAAAATGTGTGAAATCGGGAGCGCCAAGAAAGCAAAGATTTCTTCCCCCTTACCAAAATAGAACATTGCTATTCTTCCCATCCTATCTGCTTTCCTTCCCACTCAGCACATATTTTGAGCCAAGTCTTTGGATGGTGTAAATCAACATACCACCATCGAAGTTGAAGAAGTCACACTAATTTACACCAGCAGAAAAAAAAATCTGGCTGCAATCTAGGGATATATGTATACACACACTCAACAGAGAGCACGCACGCGCATGCACACGCACTCACTGACGGGTGACGGAGCCAGAAGACGGATGGGAAAACCACTAACAAATTAAAAGCACCTTCCAAGAAGCAGCCAAGGGAACTCATTTTCACCGCCGCATCAAAAAGCCACCAGTCCCATCCCCACATACTTTATGTTTACTTCCCTTCTAGTCCAGTCGGCAGGCCTACACATACAATTAAATTGATAATCAATGCAGCTTAATTAATTTGCTGCAGAAAGCAAGTGGCAGCAGAAGACGCCCAGGCAAGGGGAGGGTCGGGCAGGTTATCCATGCACGCACGCACGCTCCCCACCAGCACTCACGAGTCGTGTTTCTGATACTTTGCAACTGACCCGAGGTGACAGGGGCACTGCTGAAGCTGCATTAGTGCCAGCGGGTACGGAGCTGTGCCAGCTGCGGAGCAGGGTGGGAGACAAAAAGAGCCATGAAGTCAAAGAGGCAGTGCATCAGGGAGGGGACAGCAGGCAGCCTCTCTCCCACTGCATTTGTAGTGCTGCTTGGCCACTGCGCAATTTCTTGTGGAGCTAAAGAAAGCGGCTTGGGGAGGTAGAGGAGAAGGCCAAGGATGGCAGCAGCTCTGCCTTCATCCGTATGTATGTGTCTCTCTGGACCCACTAGATTTATGGCAGGATTATGTTACTCCCGTGGAGACAGAGCCCTGGAACAGAGCATGCTAACAGGATTAGGGCTTCAGGATTTAGACAGAGAAGCATGAAGGAGAAAAGTAGGGAAGATTATTTTTCTTCAGATAGGGAAGGCACAAAATGGGGCATGTTTGATGGTGGGAGGATTCTGGCTCAAGTGGAGGGTGGATAGTCCGGGATTTATTAAATCCAGGAACAAGGAGGTAAAAGAAAAATGATACTTGGCAATAGGCAGTGAAGCACAGCGGCCAGGGCAAGGTACAGTGTGCGGGGGTGGGTTTGCCAGCATGGTGCCTCTGAGAGACTCCACTCAGATCCGGGAGCCACCAGGGACACGATGAGCAGCACTCTACTAGCCTGCACAGGAGATATCAGGCTCAGAAATACAAAGCTGCAGCTGTGCTGGAAGAGCCGGGGCTGTAATTTTCCCCTGGTACTGCACCAAAGGTGAACGCACGGGGCTGCCTTTCCCAAAGCCTGATGTCTTTGTCCTGCCCGCGAAAGCAACAGAAGCAGGCTGGGACCAGGGGATGCTTCTGGGCAAACTCTGTACCGTGATGTCTCTGTGCAGAAGCACTCGTGGCCTTCTGGCCGATCATGGGAGCTTTTCCTGAGTTTTCCAGATAAACAAGCCACAGGAGTGAAAGCTTTTCTCGCTCTCCCCAGGTGAATAAACACAGGAGACCTCATTAAGAACTAAAAAGACAGAGGACTGCTCCTAAGGGAAGGCATGAAGGTCTCCAAAGAGTCATCCTCAACATCCTCTGCCAGCACCGAACACCTTTGATGTCCCCAGCTCCATGCAGAGCTGAGATATTGCTGCAGCTCTGCAGCAACTCGACCTGCCTCCTCGCATCCACCTGAAACACTACCCAGGAAGGTTAGCTGATAAAAAGCACAAAGTTACCAAAATGAATCAGAAATTGAAAATGTGCATCAGCTGGATCTTTCTGCCATTTCTCCTCCATTGACTTAGATTCTCAAAGCAAAAGTTTCAGGTGCACTCTTCCCATTTTACACCAGAAACAGAAACAGCGAGAGCGCTCGTCCCGTCCCTCCCACCACACGATCCCTGCAATACGAACTCCGCAGTTACAAACGTGGAGCGGCTCAGACCACATGGGAGCAGGAACCCGAGACCCTGCAAAGAAGGAAGTGGATCAGAACGGATGAGCACTTTGTTTTCCAATAAAGTCCTCACCGTTGAATCTGCCTGAAGAAAATGGCCAGAAACAAAAGGCCAAATCCTGCCAGGTGCTCTTTTCCTTCCTAGGGTTCAAGAGCCAGATAAGATCTCAGCACAAACTGCAGGGTCAGTGCCTGGAAGATAACCTCTGGGGGCCATCGAGCCCCAGGTGACACAGCGAGACCCATGATGACACCGCTGCCTGCACACAGGGACAACAGCCCTGGCCCCTGCAAGCTTGGGCACGTTTGCAGGGGGTTTCGTCCCCCTGCCACGTCTGCAAGCGCAGACACCCCCAAAAGGAGATGAGAGCAGGAGCATCGCTGTTGGTGGCACAAAGAGGACTGGGGCTTCTGGCTATGCAGCTCACTGCAGGATGCAGCAAGGAGGAAAGAGCCAGTGTGGCTTTTCTGGGGTTGGATTTGCTTAGACCTGTCCCGAGGGGATGCTCTGGTGGGCAGTAAGGGGCAAGTGTGGTGGCAATACGTGGTGGTGGCCGCTCTCCTGCCTATCTCCTCTCTCAGGGGACACATGGGAAGACAGCTCCGCACCTTTGGTCCCACGTCCCGGCAAGGACTGGGCACCACCCCCAGACAGGGGGACAGCAGTGCTGTCCGGGCTTTGCAGGGAGTGGGCTGCTGGGCTGGCGGGGAAGTCCAGCAGAGGTGCAGGGGGCCAGGGAAGGTGTGAGCTCAGTGTGAGCTCGGCGTGCCTCTCCTGCCGGCTGCAGCTCCGCTGCCTCCCCAGCCCAGAGCGTGGCAGCGCTCGGCAAGGAAACAGTCCCGCCAGCCCCGTCTGCCGTGAGCGCATATTAATCTTGTTTTCCGCCGCTCCATCCTGCCTTTCCCATTTCCCTCGCCACGAGTGCCAGCAGCTGCGGATTCAAAGGTGAGCCATCACGTTTCGCAGGGAAACAGCCTGGCCCCACTCCTCCCAGACACAGCCGGGAGGGGAAGCGGGAGAAGAAGGAGGGGAGGTCAGAGCTCCCCATCCTCTGTGTCGTCCTCTGCCCACCCCTCCTGCACTCACTGGTTTTGTCTTGCTTTAGTTCCCTGATGAAGACGTAAATGTTAGCTGGCCTGCCTGCAGCACAGCAAAGCTTTGCTTTTGGCCCACACAGGCAACAGGAATTGAGAGCAGTGTTTGATACACCCCATATGTGTGTGCGTGCATCTGCATATATATATATATACTTATCTATATGTGTGTGTATGTATGTGTGTATGTGTGTATATGCATGTACAGAGGACTGGAGTCCCTGTCTGCCTACCCCATCCCCTCCCCTCCCCGCTCCTTGTGGCACCAAATCAAGCTGCGGCAGACTTGACAAATCTCCTTGGCATGGCTCACTCCACCATTGCAGCCCGCAGTGTGCAGAGCACCGCACTGACGCAGGGCGGTACCTGCAAGCTCAATGCAGACGCCGGGAGCTTCCCTCGCGCAGGAACGGCTGAGATTAACGGGGGCCGGAGCCCCCCCCCCGGCCAGGCCTGTGAACGAGGGGCTTTCCCCTGGCCCCACGGCACAGTGCCTGGGCTGCCTGAGGCTGGTCGTTCAGCGGGGAGGGAGCGCAGTCCCTGACTGAGGGGTAGGCACACCACCAAAAAGCAATTACTTGTGTTCCAGCCTGGGGAGGTGCCTGCTAAATTGAGGCCAGAATGTGGGAAAGAGGCGAGACTGGAATAAAGGAGTGAAAAAAGAGAGGTTTGATTTTATCCTCCCCCCGCCCCCTTTTTTTTCTTCTTTCTGTGAAGAGAGAAAGCAGGACAGGAAAGAGCTGATGGGGCTCAAGGGCCAAACCCAGGCATGGTGGCAATGCACGTGGCTGTGGGACTGCTCTGGGTCGGCACCAGCCAGGCTGTAGGGCCCTGCTCTCTGCGGACCGATGTACGCTGCTCTGGCAGTGCTGAAACCAGCTGTGTGCCATCCTGCTCCACCCCAGCTGAGGACCAAGGGCCTGGGATCACGAGGATGGGAAGTCTACTGGCACAAGTGACCAAAATCACTCTGTAGGACAGATTCCCACCTCAGTTAGACTCCCAAAGGCGAATTTCTTGCACGTGGCTATTGGAAACGCCAGCCTGGCTGAACTGTTTAGCTCATCTTGCTAGCTGGCGCGTTGCCAGTCTCCTGTCTGCCTCGGCTGGCAGCAACGGCCGCAGTGAGACCTCACACTCACTGGTGTCTGCGGCCTGCCCAGCGCGAGGAGAGATGGCCCTGGCTCACAGGAAGGCCTGCTGCAGCCAGTGGCCTCGGGGAGACCATGGAGCCTCCGCACGAGAGCGCGGCTCCGCCGTACAGCATGGCAGGAGCTCTGCCATGAGCCGCAGCCCTGGGGCTTGTCCCGGGGGAGCTGGTGTGTCACGACCCGATGGATGCAATTTATCCGGCAGCAAGCGCCAGCGCAGCCAGTCTGAGCCAGGGGCTGACTCTCCTATGGGATGCTCTGCTGTCCCGTGTGCCTGTTTCCCTACCTCGAAAATAGCACTAACACCACCTCCCTGGCACGCGAAGAGCTGAAATGCTCCAAATATTGCAGGTATGAAGCCTTGCTAGGGGCCTCAGCATGGCAGGGACTCGTTCTGGGATGCAGAGTGAATTTGAACCACTTGTGGGGAAGGGGAAATCGCATGGCCCGGAAGGGAAGGAAATGTCTGGATGAATCCTGGACAAGCCAGGCTACTGCAGTTCATGCCAGCAGCGCCTGTGCCAGCAAAGGGAGGGGACAGTTAATTTAACAGAAGTGCTGAGGAAGCAGAAACTGCTGGGACGTGCATGCGGGGGGAGGCAGGCGGGCCCCCGGCCACCCGTTTCATACAGAGAGATCAGGGCACAGCAGCGGGGAGGACCTGAGCTGCAGCAGCAGCGCTGGTGGCTCCACAGGAGAGCAGGAAAAGGCTTTTCCAAGGTGCCCTTAACCAGGGGACAACCACACAACCAAGGCGAGTGAAACAGCAGGAGCAGCCCAGCACCATGGCTGCCCTAACTCCACGGCTGGCTCTCCCCACACAGCAAAGCTCCTGCGCAGACTGCCGCAGGCTCGCCTGGCCACGCAGGGCTTGGAAGGGCCAGACACCCTCTCCCCCCTCGCTCCCATCCCCGTTAGCCTCCCAGGAGCATGGTGAGAGTACACAGCAGCTCCCAGGGCTCGATGCACCACTGCCGACTGCGCCTGCTAGTGCAGATCCCAGAGCTCTGGCAGCCTGAATTGCTCCTCGTTATTTATTGTTCATTTTGTTCTCTGGGATGGTGTGATCCCCTCTTAGGATTTGTGCCCTTTCATTTCCAGGCCTCAATAACTCCTGAACTACAGTTTCATGTGGTTTTGTGATTGTTAACCCAGCATGCAGACGGGGCTACGGCCATAAAAGCTCAATGAATCTTGTATGGCAAAACACAGGCTGTGAAAGCATTTTCTCCTTCATTTGCAGTCAAAGAACATACTCTCGCCACCACGAAAGATGCAACAGCAGCCAGGTTTTCCAAGGAATCGTGTTTCCTCATTGCTGTGCAGAGGAGAAAGGACTATTTCTGCTCAAAGCATCATCAGTCTTTTAGCCCTCATCAGTAAAAGGGTCCCTCACAGATTAAATCCTGCAGTCCTGTAAAATCATTATTCTCTTCCCTCCCATCGACTGCAAGACCCACCACGGCACATACAAAAGAGACAAAAAGGCCTTTACCTTGTGGTTTTTGCCATGGCGATACATCATCCAGTCCTCCCCATTGGTGCTGACCTCCAGCTTGTAGGTACGGACATAGTACCCGTTCTGGGTTTCCCTGGAGATGGCACCCTGTGTGGCGATGGCTGTGAGCACAGTCAGGAAGTGGAGGTCCACCTTTCCAGGGGAAAAAGGGACAAGAGACAGAGTGGTGAGCACTTGAGAGCCCAGTTAGCTCCTGGCTAGTTTTTCTGACCCATGAAAACATGCAAATGCTCCCTCCATTTGGGGAGGCACACGGGAATGTAAGAACTGATGTCAACAGGCACAAAAGCCCCAGGCTGACTTCAGCAGGATGCTTGCAGGTAGGACCATGGGACAAGCGTAACTTGTCTTGATGTCTGTCCATACGGCACCATCACAAAGCTTTCTTCCTGAGTCAGACCAAGCAACAGGATCTGCACAGAACCTGGAAGCTCATGTCCGTTGAAACAGGACAAGGACTGACTTTTCCATGTAAAATAAAAGCATGATGCCCAATTAGCAAGTGCTACAGTTCCTGGATTTCCCTTTCGTGCTTTTCTTTTTTTTTTTTTTTTTTACAGTGTGGGTTAAGAAAGGTCACCAGAGCTGGCTTGGTAGCACTGCCATGAATGAAGAATGAGGTGTCTGCCTGAGGCGGTGACATTCACCACCTCCCGTTCCTAGGGCCCTTCAGCAAGCAACGTCTCACGGCAATGAGACACAGCCGGAAACCTCATGTGGACACAGACTGTGGATCTAACCAGGTCCTAGGGAGAGCCTTGGCTCTGACAACCCCCTGCCTGACATTCAGCCCGCTCACACTCCTCACATCGCTGATGAGATAAATATCATTTTAGCTGTTTTTCCACGTGCCTCCTGGAGACGTTGGTCCTCAGGCCAGTGGCAGTCAGTGGCCCTTGTAAGTGGCCGAGGTCTCTCAATTTCTGTCAGTACACTGGAAAGTCCATCAAAGTTTTGGGCAGGAAGGAGGGGGGGTGGGAGAAGGACAGTGGGTCGAGCCAGCCCTTGTGCAGACTAATGGGAGAGCCAGCCCATCTCGTTTCATGGAGGCACCGCAGCTCCCCTGCTGTTCACTCCCCGTGAGCCACACAGGCAATAAAAAATTCAACAAGCCTTGTGGTCAAGGGTCAGTTTAACAGCACGACACTCCATTTGGCGGGGGACGAGGTGAGGGGAGGGGAAAGCACACAAACCTGGAGGTACTCTTTGTTGCTGTCTACATTGGGGGTCCAGCCATTGTCATCGCTGTTGAGCCGGCTCTGCTGGGGTGTCCATCGCCCATCTGAGTAGGTGGAAGAGGCACTGATCTGCATGTTGGAGATCCTGCCAGACTCCATCCCCAGCGGCACGTTGCACTGGAAGTCTGGAGCGGGAACACACACACACATACACGGATCAGCTTACAGTCTCTGCATTTCACTCCCAAGTGGAAGGCAGCCCTGAACTATCCTCCCCAGCTAACCCCGAGCGAAGCTGTCTGCCTGGAAAGATGAGCAGATCTGTACCATCTTGTGTGCTGTGCATGTTCACAGATGGCACTGCAAAATTAAAGACAGGGCAGCTTTATGTTTGCCTGGCCCTCGGAAAATTAATACAGTGCGGATCTTTCTCCTTTTCTCTATTTTGTCTGCCTTTGCACAGTTTTGACACAATGTTCTGCCCCTTCCCTCTCCCCACCTCCATCAAGATGCCCCAAGTCCCCTTGCCATGAAGTTCTTGAAGGCTGACGGTGAAAACTAAGCACTGACAAGGCAAGGAGTGTGGGCAGGCACAACAGGAGGGCGCTCACTGCTGTGCTGCCAACAGGGACGTCAAGGCCTGGAGCAGGCAGGTCTAATGGTTTTGCGTGCATGTGAGAGCCTGGATGTGTGTGGATGCGTGCGTGCGCTATATGGGAGGTCAGGCTCATGCGCATTGACCAGCCACAGACATGAAAGACTCTGGCATGCTTTTATTTGTGTTTCCTCACTTCTAAGGCTTTTGAAAGTCACAATTAGCCCAATCTTATTGCACATCTCATATATTTTATGGCAGCTGTCCTATAAAAGCAATAACAAAGAAAACAGTGATAGGAAATACCGTGTGGGACAAAGCCCGCTGCTGCTGTAAGCCAATGGGGCTCCACCAAACTGTTTGTTTTTAATGTGGCCAAGTCAACCCCGTGTGGAAATGATGGACCAAGTTAAGATCTCAGTGGTATCATTAAAGTTTCAGTTTACACCAGCATGAATCAAAACAGGCCTAACCCTTTAAGGGTTCTTGTGCTTGATTTCTCAAGCTTTGTGTCTTATTAATGTTTTATTTCCCAGACTTTTTAAAGAACAGAATAGAAAGGGGATTAAAGAACAGATCAACAGAGTGTGGAAATATGTAACGGTGAAGAGCTCGTGCTTGTCTGTAACTCCCAGAGTCTCAGCAGAGACGTCCTTAACTCAGCTGTGGAGCAAGAGGCTGTAACCCAGCTGCCCCCAGCCTTGCACAACCCCTTCTCTACCCTGCTCTCTGTCATGGACTCAGCCTAGGGGCAGAGACCTCCTCTCTTTCTCTGGGACTGAAGGGTGTCCTGAAGGCTTCTGTTGTATCACATGTTCACTGCTAACAGAGGTTGAGAACTGTAGCTCTGATGAAAAAATATGATGGGAAAACCAACTGAATCTTTCCTAGCCTGCAAGTGTTACCACGAAGGATCATTCTCAAAACACACAACTTTTTGTCCTCACACCAGTTCAATTCATCTCCCTTAATAAGGGATTAAAAACAAATTTTGGTTTGAACTTGGAGCTTTAGGCATTTCTTAATTAGACATGAAATTCCAATTTGTACTTCGGGGCTGCAAATTTTGGGAAAACTGTAGAGATTTTCCCTAATGTTTTAATGATTCTGCCAAACCCGCTGAGCTGAAGTCTTACCCTAAATCCTTTGGGCTGAGCACATACACAAAGGATTCTATCCCAAAGTAGTGAGAAGACTTTGTGAGCAAGTGAAAAGTTTAGGAAAGGTCTGAGAGCGTGATTCTTCCTTAAATCTCATTTCTGTGAGAAACAGCAGACAGCATAACTCTGTCACTATTGCCAGTGGGGAATGAGCCCTTGGACACGCTTCTGCCTGCCACACTCTTGCAAGGGAAGAACTTGGGTAAAACAGGCAACACGACTGCCCAAGACACACTTCCACATTCCCAACTTACTTTCAGGAACTTCCTGTTGGATCAAGTAGTACTGAGCAGAGAAACCATCTTTAGCCACCGCTAGGTCAGTGTGGAAGGTGAGCGAGAGGACGCCGGTGGTTGAGCGGATGTCCGATGGCATCTTAGTGCCACAGTACCTGCCTATCAAGGGGCCAACTGCAAAAGAAAGAGCAGCAAAGGTAATGCCTGCCTTTCCACCAGCTTCCTGGGTCAGCAGCAGATTGGCATCTCTCAGCGGGGATGCCTTTGCAGGACCGATTGGGATGAAAGAAAGGCTTTGGGGATGTGCTATTTTTTACATCCGCTGGCCCAGTGCCAGGCGGCGTGCTGTGCAGAAATATCCACTGCAGCAAACATTGCTCTGCAATTGCTGGGAAACGCTCCAATTTGCTCTATTTCACAGTGTTGGTACAGCGTAGGGAGATAAGCATGCATGAACTCTCTGCCCTTCTCTTAGCGAGGACCAGTGGCACCTGGGAGTGTCCCATGGGACTCTTCAGATCAGTGGTTACAGCAGAGCAGTAGTTTCAGGATTAATGCATGCAGCTTTCTGCAAGCACACCATTCCCATGGACAACCAAGGAGTGCCCCTAGTGGGGGGCAATGCTGCAGCCACGTCTAAGGTTAGGCACCTTTGGTCTTAAGAAACAGACCACAGAGTTTTGGAGCTTTGTGAGACACTAAGAGAAGCTGAAGATGCTGGCATGGCACCCCAAGGCTTACCTTGAGGGATGCCATCCCAGATGTCCAGCCAGTCGTACTTGCAGTCTCCCTCGCCTGCCTGCAGCGGATCATGCTCGAGGTCAAAGAGCAGAAAGTGGAGGAGGATTTCTGTCTTTGGCTTGGCTATGATGGTGAAGACACAGTCCAGGTTGTGTGGATACTTGTCAGGGAAACCTGGAGACTCAATAGTGCCATTGGAGGCAGTGAAGTTCCTGGAACAGTCCTCGGAACCTGTAGTGGCAGGAAAAAAACCACAGTCTTAACAATGCAGCGTCATCCTGACAGCTTGACATGCTGTGGAACCCCCATTTTGATCTTTGATGGGTTGTGCATTCACTTCTGGACATTTTCTGTGGCCCAAGAGCTGTGTGAATTGCCTGGAAGGACGGAGAGTGTGATTTTCAAAGCTTTCCATGGGTGGAGAAACAAAGTCTGTGCACTCACTGGAGTGGACAGTACGTGTCTAAATACCTAAGACAGCTCTGGAAACATAACCCGTATGCCTCTGTTGATCCCCTTGCCAATTACTCCAAAAATGGGTCTAGGAGGGAGATCCCTCCAAAGTCTCTCAAAGCCAGGGCTGTGATCTGGCAAACCAACCCCTGCTGCATCCTCCATGCCCAGGGGGTGGCCCTGGAAGGCCACGCTGAGCCAGGATGGGCTTCCCCTGCTAGCCCCTGCAAACAGTGACCTGCTGGGAGACCTGGGTCCCCCACCCCAAAGCCCAGATGGAGGAGCTCCCATCCAGGGAGGGGGCTCTCCTGGGAGGGGACAAGAGAAGAGTAATGGGAACATGGTCTCTCTGGAGAAAGCTCTCCCTGGGGGCTGGTCTCCTGCAACCTTTCTCCCTCTGGCAGGGACATCTATGCCTCAGTTTCCTCTTGAGAAAATCAGGAAGCGCAAATATTTAGACAGCAAAAGGACCCAGAGGGGCTGGGGAGGGCCAATGTCTCCACTGTCAGCTGGAAGCCTCGGAAACCCTCGGGAGGCATGCGGTCAGCCTGCGGTGCCCTGAGCCCTGCAGCTCCGCAAGGGTGGAGGGGCAGCTCCAGCATACGTCTGGGGCGAGGCGGGGGTAATGGGGGCCGTGGCGGGGGGCTCTGCTGAGAGGGGGAACAGAGCCCTCTTTCTCACAGACTCGGCCGTCCGCACCAGAAATGCAAGTTATTTCTATCCTTAAGGAAGACCTTTGCATTGCGAGTCGGGCAGACAATGTTGCCTCTTATTTATTACTGACCCCTGCACTGGCCCCTGCCGCAGCTCGGTGCCCCCTCTCAGAGAGCCAAGGTGCCTCGGGGTGGCTGGGGAAAGGGGAATTTGTGACTTATTCATACCACGGTGACTTTGAAACTGCTGCTCTGTGGAGGCAGGACAATGGCCAACAGAAATCTACAGCCTGGAGCTATTGGAGGGGAAAGGAGATGTTGCAGGGGCTTGCGGCCACGGCTGCAACCCGACGTTAACAAAGGTTTCTGCTTCGGTTTAGCTGGGACACCCGCCTTCTCCTCTGCAAACCCTTCTGCTCCAGCTCTTCCAGGCAGCACGAGCCTTCCCAGGGCTAATGGGAGACTTGTTATTCAGTTCAGCATTAACCTACAGGAGTCAGGCCAGCAGCCTGCAGTAATGGCAGGATCCCGGCCCCGCATTATGCAGCGCCTAGCTGGAGAGCTGCTCAGGAGGGTCTCTTAATTGACTGCCTAATGAAGCAACTGGCTTTTCTGGTGTGAACCTGTGGGGTAAAACACAGAGGCAAAAAATAAGGCCAAACACAAATCACAGCATAATGCTGTGAATGGGGATAAGGGTGTACTTCATTCTGAACAGCTACAAGACAAATAGATAAACAGAAACTAATGCAAGCTCCAAGCTGGGGAGAAAATCAAAGAGTAAACCCAGAGTTTGGAGTCAGGGACTGTCCTCTGGAGACAGGAGAGAGACATAACTATGTCACTGTGTTCGATAACACGTTTCCTCGTGTGGGGCTCTTATCAGATTTGGCATCTTTGTCTACAGTTTGGCTGATAGCAGCAAACAGTGATCAGCTTTTCGTAAGGAAGTTGCGGATAATAAACAGGAGTCATGCTGGCTTCAGCAGCACGGACCAGCCTGAGAGGAGACTTTGATGCCCAGCGATGGAGGGCTCAGGCCAGCTCTGCCAAGCTGACTCACAAAGCGAGCAGCAGGGAGCCTAAACCAGCCAGGGCAGACGGCTCCTTTGTCAGCCCCTAGACTGCTGACTGATACCCATCAGGGGACTCGGAGACTGGTATGCAGCTGTTTGTATGCAGATCTCTCCTCTCTCACACGGCGATAAGGAAAATTTAGACAAGGTGTGGAAATAAATGCTCAGTTGAAATGTGTTGTTTTTGTAGGTCACCTGTAAGGAAGAAAGAAGCTGCTGCAACGCTGCCTTTACTGATCTGGACAATAACAATCCAATGACCTTTAAAGCTGATGACACCCTTGCTGGCTACCCTGGCAGCTCAGACTGAATCTTCCCCGTGCCTGCGTCTGAAAACAAAAGGCAAGGTTTGCTCGGATGTAGTGGCCCCGCAGCGAGCACGGCCACACTCTCCTGGGAGCCCTGTTGGGGCCAGGGGCCAGGCAGGCAAGGAGGGCTGCGGTGCTCCCGATCACACGCTCACCCCTGCCCCTGTGCTGAAACCTGTCTTGCTGGGCTGCATTTCACGGGCTGTGGCTGGAAGAAAGAATGGTTATCTCTGGAGGGGATGGCTGCTGGCAACAGGGGAATGGTGGCTGGGGATGTGCCAGCATGACTTAACATGTGGGGGCAGCTCTGTGGGGATCTACATCAAGGGACACAAGCTCATCTCCAGCCTCCAACCAACACCATCTCCCACAGCAGCTCTTGCTTCCCCTCCCTCCCTCCCTGCCAGCAGCAACAAAATCTCCTTCTCCCATGAATTTGGCAGCTTCCTGGCTCCCACTCGGACAGGCAGCGTTCCTGCCAGCTGTCCCATCCCTTCCTGCTGGCCATGCTCTGCCTGACCTGGCCACCTCTGCCGGGTTGACCACTCCACCCTGCTCCGTGCCCTGAGGCAGGGCATGGACCTGGCCTGGGACAAGCACAACGCCGTGCAGTCTTTGGGCTCGGGGGGGGTGTGTGTACAGGGAGGGAGCGGCAACGGATGCTGAGGAGAGTCTTCCCGCCTGAACACAGGCACTCTGCCATCTTCTGTGCTGGCAACTGGCCTCAGCAAATCCCCACAGTCAGCTGAACCATTAAACTCCATCAGGACCAGTCCACATCTTAACTGCTAACAAACAGCAGTGGCCTCAGTTGGCCGCACCAGACTGGCTCAATGATTGGCTATGCAGCCCAGGCAGCTATCACCAACAGCACTTTCCTAATTCACGAGAACCTCCAGACACCCCTTGTCCTCACTGTTTCACAATAAATTTGGGGAATCCCATTCCTGTCCCTGTGCAGCAAAGCCTCCACATTCACACCCACCTGTGACCAGGCTGGGGGGGTGCCTGTGAACCTCTGTCCTCCACGTGAACCCTGGGCACTGGTGCCTGGGTAAGTCACCCTCTGGTGCTCTTTTGTGAATCTTTACCAGGCATGGGTATTTTTTTCATGCTGGATGCGATGACGTGAAAGCTGTGTGTGTTTTCTTCCAACACAAAACACAGGAATGTGGGCATAGAGTGGGCACCTGCATCTCCATGCGAAACATGCTCTTGTTCCCTCGGCATCAGGCACACCTCACTTACCCGCACACACACAGCACACACAGAGCGGGTTTTATGTTCTCAAGCCTCCTTCCCAGACACACAATCCTGACAAATATTTAGACAGAAACACTATTAAAAGGCCTTTGAGCAGCTTTTACTTTCCTCAATAACAGTTTGGTATTAAACAGAATTATGAATAGTTCCTCTCATATCCGCCTGGGAAGGCGCCGTCTCAGCCCCTTTACGGCACGGCTGACAGCAGTCCCCTGAACGCCAGACCTCCCCAGTTACAAACCCAGCTTCCAGGGAGAGAAAACACAGTGTCATTAATCAGTCCTGAATTGCAGCTCCACAGGAGGGGGAGCTCCATACGCTCCTAACAGAGGGACAATCCCCACTTAGCCCTAACAAGCTTTACACATGCCACGAAGAAAAGATATGTTTCTAAGTCCTTGAATTCGAGAGAGCATTTAACAAGGAAAAACATGGTAAAACCACCACATCCTGCCTCTGATGCCACACTACGATCCAAAAATGCACTATCATGTGCAACTAACATCTTCACCTTCTTGGAACTGTGATGAAATAGACTTGCTTAAATTAAAGGAAAAAAATAAAAGCCCTTCATCTGTGGAGAACATGCTAAAAATCATATTGAAAAGGTGGCCAACATCTCCTTGTGAAGATGACTGTGACAAACGGCCTGGGAGACAGGCACTGACTCGGACACTGACCTGTCTTGTAGATCTCATAGCGCAGGGAGAAGCCGGCACCTTGCCGCGCGTAGTCTGAGGTGAACTTGATATAGAGAGAGGAGCCAGAAGAGATGATGGTAGGAGGTGCTATGTTCCCACAGTGTTTGCCCAGCAGGTCTGCTGCTTCGCTGTCCCCGTCTCGGATCTCGATGAAGTCATACCTGTGGAGGCAGGTGAAAAGGCATTAAAACCATCTGTCAGGGAGATGCTTCAGGATGCTGGGGACAAAACAAAACACTTCTTTATCTGCGTATTTCACAGAACTATCTTCCAGACAGGTTCCTGGGACCCTGTCACTCACATATATGCGCACACTTACATTTTTTGTCAGCCCTTTTGTCTGGCTGACTACATTTAAGTCCCTTTCCCTGTTGCTCCTCACATCATCAATTTACTGTGCCCACATCCACTTCAGAAACAACTTGCAAAATTTAGGACACAATTTGCCTGTACTGTCACAAGTCTCTGGTATGGGAGAATCTCAGCTACAGCTCTCCTGGGCTGCTCTCCTTCCCTAATCTCTCTCTTTAAGTGCCATTGTGCCACTTAGCACAGCTCAGTTTATTCCACTCTCCAGGTGGGATTTGGCCAAACATGCACCAGACATTAAAAAATAGTCGATGTTCAATCAACGTGAGCGGGTAGCTATTTTGTGCACTCTCTGACACCACATTGCTCCTTAACAAGTGTGGCTAGCATATTTATTTAGCACTTGGACAGTAAGCCTCTTCTATTAAGTGCCAACAAAGTCGTCTGTGGGTGAGAGTTGCTGCGTGAAGAGCGGGGTAACCACATTGACCACTGCCTGACCCGGCGTACCTCCTGCAACCTCAGCCTGCCTTTGCCAACCTCCACCTGGCAATGCTCCTCCTGCCCGCCAGGCACGGCTCCGAGGGAGGAGTCGGCTGGTTTGGAAGAACTGCCTCCCGCTGCAGAGACAAAAGCTTGGTGCAAAGTCTGGCTGGAAGGGGAAACTCCCACAGATCCCTTTGTATTTTCATCTAGGTCGTGACTAACGGCAAGGTAGTATCAGGCTCTGCGTGTTGCGAAGAAACAAACAGCTTTTCTGCGAACATCTTGTTCTTCAGCTGTCTTCTAACAGCCGCGCTCTCCCGCCCCTCTTCTCCTGTCTCTGGCCAGCACGCTGCTATTTACAGAAACTGCCCATCTCTCCTCTACTGCTTATTCGCTTTGTATCAACCTGTTTGAACAAAAACGCTGCAGCTCTTCTCACGGGGCTGCGGAGGGAAGCAGCGTTTCCTCACTGCCAGAAATCCGCCTTTCTTCTTTGTCACAAGATCTCCCGTTCAGGAATCAAGCGTTGAAAGGAGAAGTAGCTTGCTGGATACAGAGTGATCCTCATGTGACTCATTCCTGATCTGCAAAGCACACATTGGCGGGCAACAACCTCAAAACAAACTTACAGGGACTCAATGTGCTCCTCCACAAAGAAAGATGGCCCGGACAGCTTCACTTTCACTCCTTTCTGGGACTGAATTGGGCTGAAAGCCAAAAGTAAAATGCCTGCAGATAAAATCCTGTCTACGCTGGACCAAGCACTGAGTTAGCTCTAATCACCCAGCCTTTAACTTCGTTACAAACGCAATTGGCTTGGCCGAGGTGAAATCCAAGCAGTCTTGAAATAAGGCACTCGCACAGGAAGAGCGTTTGGCTTAGCTGGCGGGTGGAAGCGCGGGGATGTAAATGATGGTCTGCTCCCCTGCTCTCTCTTAACCCCGGGCAGCTCCCCACCACCTCGTGACCCCTTACTACCCTAACACCATCCAGCGGCACCCTCTGTGACCCCAGTAATGTCCATCATCTGTGGTTTGATCCCGTCCTCTCCCCAGGGGGGAGAACATAGAGGGCAGTGTTAGTGCTTCTTCTAAGTAGATTTTTTTCCTCCTTGTTTGTCTATTTGTTTAAAGTAGTGCTGAACAAACAGCAGGGACATTTTGTTCTCTAAATAACTACTTGATCTCGCCGTGTGTGCAGCTTCCACAGCTGAAGCACACGTCTAGGCTGCAGAACTGCCGGCGACTAGTGAAATTGTGAATATGTGGCAAAAATACATTTGTCAAAAACATGAATGTTGGCAAAACACAGGTAATGTACTGGACTGGAAAAGCTGCCATTTGCATGGCACAGGCACAGGTTAGCTGCATCCCAGGGAAACACATCTGTTTGTGTCCTCGTGGGGTTATAACTCGCCAACACTGGACACGGCCTCAGCTCCTTGCCTGCAACGATCACAGCTTCTGCTGGAGCCAACACCAAACACCCTACGGCTCCTCACAGGGCTTCTCAAACCACCCAGTGCTGCAGGAGCCCTGGCAATTTCAGAAGCAAATTCTGGACCAAGAAATATTTGCTTATTGAATGGGTGAATAACTTCCAATAATACATACAATTTGGGAATATTGCAATCTGCTCTTGGGCAATCCGCAAATGGAAAATTAAAAGAATGAATCTAGTATGTAAACCATCAGGAAATATTTGCCTCTCTCTGAATTAAACCCTGTTTGGCTTCATCCAAGCATCTAACTGAGCCTTCTCCTAGTGGAGCTAATCCTTAATAAATCAAATGTTACAAACAACTAAAAAAGCCCCTAGGAGAAGGTCAGGGAATCATTTTTGCCAAATATAAAATGAATATAAACACATAAGAGTTTTTGTTCCTAGCTAAAGAAACTTGGCCCGAGCCCTCTGTTCCTCATAAGGCAAAACTCTCTTTCTTCAGGTCACATAAACAGAGCGTGAGCTGGGAGAGTATTACAGTCAGGAGATAACTCCTGGCCAGAGGAGGGGGAGCACCTCCTTTCTCTCCAACATAGCAATTAAGCTTTAGGCTTTACAAATGAAACACCAAAGACAGCCAGTCCAAAACACGAGACTTGCAAACTTCAGCGAGAATACCAGCTAATCCCCAGCACCGACTCTTCTGGCACCACGTGCTTCAGTCGTGCCTTGGCCCACAATCACACAAGCTGATAAACCCCATTCTCCTCACGTTGGGTCACTGGCCATGTTAAAATCTAGTTTGGCTAGACCTTTGCTTCTGTTAAGCATAAGCATTGTTTCTAGGCTTCGTTCTTCCCGTGTGAAAAACAAGAAGAAAAATTGGAAGGAAGAAAACCCCACCCTGGGGATGCTTTTTGCTCTAACCATTTAATTCCCAGATAATTACAGACTAGTGCGCGGCTGGGTGGGACACATTTACGCAGTGATGGCATCCACACTGCCTTGACCAGCACCCAGCAATTTGCATTTCACTCATATAACCAGATCCTTTGCTTCAGTCAATGTGCACCAACATCCTCGTGAGCTGACCCCTCCGTCCCCTCTGCTGGGCAGGCTGCCATTTCCAAGGTCACATTTCATGGCCACTTCTCCCCATCTAGGCACTGCTCCCACGAGCTGACCGTAAATATGTGAGGGTAGGGTGCAGCATCCATAACCCACAGCTGTGGTCAGTGGATTAACCAAGTCTTCTCGCAGAGAAGGTGACCACAGCTGGCTGCTCCCCCGGCAGCGGGATATTTTCAGCTGCTGCTTGAGTGGGAAGGGCAGCCAGTTGGTTTGAAACCACCTCCAACACAGTACTTTTCACTGGGGAGTTTTAAGGCAGGGAGGCAAAGCTGGAGTGCTTTTAACTTCCCAGACAATGGGGGGTTGAGAAAGGAGGAAAATGCATTGCTTAGACGCTCTTTTTGTAGCTGTTTAACGGAATTAAACGGAAAACATACAATGCTTACAAATACTGCTGCGCTTTTATTAAAGGTTTTTAGTAGAAAGTGCTTTGCTGATGTTAAGAGAGCTTTTATAAACTAATTATAAAGCACTTCTAATGCGTGTATTACTCATGCTTGCTTGCTTTTTCCTCCAGTCAACCCTCTCTGCTTCCCAGTCTCTTCTTTCTATTTTCCCTAAGTCACTTTGCTGCAGAAAGGCTGCGAGGCACAATAAAGGCCAACAAGCCCCAGTTGCGATGATTAGGAGACCTCCACCTTTTCAGTCCTTTCCTGCTGTGAAATGGCTGATGTGCTCCCTGGCTGTTCAGCCGTGCTCCACGGCTCCCCGAGGCCAGCACAGAGCTCCCAGGTGCCCACCCAGGTACCGCTGAGCTCAGAAGCACTGCGACCCACCTGGGGAGCAGCACCAGAGCCTGCGCCGCTCCTCTGGGTGCTCCTTTCCTGAGGAACGCCGTTCAGCACAAAGCGCTGTTTTGGGACCCAGACTGCTCCGCGCATAATCAACAAAGCGACTGCCCCTGAGCCCCACATCCTAAGAGATGCCAAGTCCTTCCTCACTGAAACACGCTTCAAGGACATTACGGGGACATTAGCTTAGGATGGAGAGAAATAGGGATGATAAATCATTTATATGTTTACAGGCATAGCACCGGTCCTCCCAACACACAAATGTGTGCAAGCTTTGCTTCAAAGCCCAAGGAGGGCTGGCTTCCCAGACCAAGCTCTGGCCTGGCTGGCAGTTTTCTCAGAGCTATCATTTGGAGGAGGTGAGTGCTCGCACACAGCTAGGCCCAGTTCCCAGTGCTTGCCAGGGTGGGAGAGAGTTGCAAGGCTCTAACCTGAACTTCCCCAATGTTTAATTTGGAGCTGTTATTTATAGGCATTTCCATGGGGCTCACGACTGCACCTGGCAAACATTAATGAAGGGGTCCTCACGAGACCCTGAGAGGTGGGGAGGCAGCAAGGAGCAGTGGCTAGCCCAAGGTCACAGAGGAGGCTCACAGCACAGCCAAGAATAGAAGCCAGCCTTGATTAGACAGATTATATTATATTAGAGGAGTCTGGCCTAGATAGACGGAGAGACAAATAGGTACTGACTGCATGCCAACAGCCCCAAATTTGGGAATGCCCAGTGTTGACTTGAGCCTTCGAGACCTCTGGTCTGCTTGAACCATATGTCGCAGTATCTCGAATGCATCTGCTAAGGATATGAAGAGAAACTGCAACGCCAGTGAAGTTGAGCAGACATTAATATTCCGTGGATAGCTAGGGGAAGGCAGGAACCTGCTTAGCCACAATGTCAGCTGGCAAATGCAATCGTTCCCTTTGAAAGGCTGGTTTGTTTCTCAGAAATTTTATAAAAAGAGTAAGGTTTTTTAAACATGCTCTAAGAAAAGGCTTCTTCTTAGCAATGAGATAGCAGCTGCGGTATATATGGTTAAGAAATGGTGAACCAGCAGCACAGGGCTTGTTTTGCAATCAAGAGCCGGCTAGAATTAATGTCCATTACATGCTAGCTGCCTTAGTCAATTTTTCTGTGTCACCACCCATCTTCATGCTCTTTCTTATGCCACCTTCAAACCAAATCCTCATTTCATGGGTGGTTACGTTGTGAAAGACGAGAAAACTTTTCTGTGATGTTTATACAATCTCGAGCAACTGCAGGACATACCCTTCAAAGGTTAAATTGCTGCAGAAACTACTGGGGACTTTTAAATAGCATTTTTTTTTCATAGCCACGATAGCAGATGCAAACACCTCTGCTGTCTGATGAAACAAGAGCAATGAAGTTTGATCCTAGCTGCCAGCCCTTAATCAGAGTAATTAATTATAAATACAGCAGATGAATTGGATTCTCCTTTGACTTGAACTGGTTTTACACCTGTGTAACTCATCATTTTAAGGGTAATCACTCCTAATTTATCCTGGGGCGAGAAGAGAAATCAGTCCTCATGGAGCCTGATATGGATTTGCATAGACCTAAAAAGCTTGCATCATATCCAGCTTTAGCCAACTAAATAAGTGTCCCGTGCTCTCAGTGGAAACACTCGTTGCACCCATCCTGGGACAGGGTTAATCGTTCCCCTGCTCTGACCTTTGGGTGGCTGAAGGCACGAGATTCATCTGGGCTCAGCCTGCAGCTTGTGGGCTTGCTTGTACCCATGCCGAGGCAGAAGATGCGCCCAGAGCTTGCAGAGGTTGCCCTGCTTTTGCCCTGATAAGTAACTACCCCTGGCAACAACAGACACAAATAGGCTATCATTGCTCTGCATCTGAAGGGATTTCACCGGATTTTAGAGACTAAAACTTAAAATCTGGTGGCAGCAGAGGCAGGCCTGGGGGGTGCATAATTGCTTAGGGTTTCTCGGAAGTTTGTTTTGAATTTGTTGCATCCAATTATGTCTTGTGTAACCGCAGTATTGTGGGGTTTTGTAATCATTCCACTGTGCTTTGGATTCTTTTATCTCCTCAAAAATCTAACCAGAATTTCTGAGAAATGAGAAAAATCCAGTCATCCAATCAAAAAAAAAAAAAAGAGAGAGAGACAGAGACAGAGAAAATAACCCTAACAGATTGGAAAACTTCTTCAAAAATGTCTTGAAGACAAAAAATGGAAACTACAAATAGCCTCTATTTTTATTCCTTGGACTGTTTTCACCCCCGTACAAGCACCACTGATAGGAAGAGTCTCAGCAGTAACTGTTAAGTTATGCAGGGGAAAAAAAAAATAAAATAAAATAAAAGGTAGCCAAAATACAGCTTGCAAAGGAAAGAATAAAACATATCTGTAAACTGCTCCTGTGGCGAGTTCTGATTCAGGAGGGAGTTTCAGCTCCTACCATGCTGCATGCTGCTGCCCCCCCCGAGGTGGGGGAGCAAAGGCTCCCCACGCTTTGCCGCTCATCCTCAGGCTGCCTTCTTCAAGCTGTGTTGCCAGATCGCTGCGGAAAGGCGCGTTGGAGTAGAGAAGTGCTCTCATCTGGGGCATGTCTGGAAAACCGTTCATTATATAAGAAAACAAGATGTGCTAATGTGCACTTTAGGGGTTTTCTGCAGGCTGTTGTTCAGGAGTTACACATGGCTGTTTAATTTTATTTCTGTCTCCAAAACCATCTCTATAAATTCCTCACCCTTCTATATTTAGCTACAGGGGTCGTTCGTTGCAAGATGTCTTTGGTAGTCTTTCTTTGGGGGGGGGGGGGGGGGGGGGGAATCATGGTGAGACCAGGAATAAAATATATATAAAGTGTGTTAAGAATAGCCCCCCTTCCCAAGGCATTCTGCCTTCTGTTGCTGCTGCAAGGGAACTGAAGCAACTCACAGCCCTTTCATACCCCCAAAATGCAGGACACTTGAGAAACTACATTTGCACTTTCCTCCTTCTGCTACAATCCATCTGTGGAAAAAATTAGACTTTGCTTTCTGTGTCATCTTACTGTCACCACTCGCAGGCAACTTGATCACTAACAGAAAGAAAAAAAAATGTAATAATAAAAGATAACAACCGCAAGAGGAAAATTTACTGCCAAACAGCAGCAGACCAGGCAGAAGGGAGAGGGCAAACATTCGCTTTGCAGTGCGAGAAGCAGGTGAGCAGGCTCCCGCCTCCAGCTCCTGATGCCAGCAAGCAGTGCCTGACAGCCCAGGCACTACATGGGGACCAGCTCTGGGCTGTGCTGGCCACAGGGGATGAAGGTTGGGGCTGGCTAGTGGCTGCTGAGGAAGAGGAGGGGATGCCCACATGCTCTGCTGTGCCACTCCCCACCCCGAGGACAACACCCTCCACAGAGATGTAGCGGGCGATATCCCATTGCGCCTCGCTGGCACAGTGTCAGTCGTGGCCTTAGACACAACACGCCGTGAAGAACGAAAGAGCTGGTAATAGCCAGGATCAGATGGGAGCTTTGCAGCTCGGCTTTCCACGTATCACTCATTTGCACTGGCTTTTCTCAGCACGGAACTGAAACAAACACATCATTAAGCTGTGATCGTATAAACGAGGTTGCAGAGACAGAGCCCTGACCAGCCCCTTCCCGCTGCTGGCCACCTCCATCCCTCCTTAATGACGAGGGGTCTCCCCGCGAACGGCCCACCACGGAGCGGCTTTCTGACCCCACGGCATCTCAGACACGGCCAGCTCGCAGCCCAGCCTCAGGGCTGGGAAGCTGGGAAGCAGAGCCTGCCGCCTGCAGCTGCTGCTGTTCGGGCACTTCCACTCAAACCTCACGGAGCCGGCTCGGAGCGAGAGCAGTCTGGGGCAAACAGCGCACCAATCCTGCCCGATCCCGCCTCGCATGCTGGGTGGGTAGCGTGGCGTCTCCTACCCCCTTCAGCCCCAAAATACTTGCAGCTGAACTGAGCCTCGCCGAGGGTCTGAGCGCACTTAATGCCTGGATGAGGGTGCAAGCTGACGGGAGTGTCCCCGTTTCTCCCACAAACACGGGCCTGGTGCTGCTTTGTTCGGGGAGATTTCCTTTGAAGCTACCCTTTGTATCATCCCCTCGCTCAGCCTCGGCGGTGCGCCTGCTTTGTCCTGCCAGCTCAGCCATGGAGTGTTTACAAGCTGCCCTCACCCTTCCAGGCTACGGTTCAGCTCCATTGACACTGAAGGCAACAGACTCCTCTCTCGGCGTGTGATGAATCAATTACTTCCTCTGACACTCTATTACTATAGCCCTTACATCTCCAGATTGCAGATGAAAAGACAGGCTGAGAAGGGGGACAGGGAAGGGGAGAGGTCTCCTGAGGTCTCCATCAATTGAGTTGTTGGACATCTGAAGAAATCCCCATCTGCCATATTTAAAGACACAGAGATATGTTTTGCTCCTGAGCGGCAGAAAAATCAGAGGGTTTTCACAAAAGAAAACCTAAGAAATCAAATGGGTCAAAAAACTTCAACAAGGTGCAGTGAACAGAGATCAATGGTGAGTCAGTCCCCTCTGCTGATGGAGATCCCAGACCTTGTTCCTGCTCACGGTTATCAGCCAAACATCAGCATTACCAAAGGCACAACGTGTGAGAGCCAGGCGTTACACCTTCCCTTTTCTCTGCAAAATAACAACATAAATAATGCCTCACACTAACGCTCGCAGAAGAGGAAGGAAGCTGAACACATGCATAAAATCTCCTGCTGGCAGCAGGCGACGGGGGGGGTCCTCCTTCCCACTGGACATCCGTCAACAACCCCCGGCTCTGCAGGCTCTCTGGGGGTTTCTGACACATTGCTTCCCGTGCAAGCACTGTGCAGGCGGCACGGCCTCGGCAGCCACGGGCTGAGCGTGGGGCTCTCCCACACCAACGGTGAGTGCTGGCTCTCAGCAAAGGGGTCCCTTCCTCAAGAAGCATGGTCGCTCCCTTCCTCACACCGACCTCGGTGTCTTCTGTGCCTCTGAAGGGAGTGAGACCCTGCCGCTTTCTGTGCCATTTGTATCAGGGCTAAGCAAGTCTTTGGCATATAGGATTTCTGCTGTCTGACCCCACTGCTTCAGGCTCTGCCTCTATAGCAGTTTGTTAGACATGAGTATCTCCACGTCTGTCCTGGAGCTACCTTGAAACCACCACTATCCTGCTGGACTGGGATTGCTCAGCAATGCTGTACGTAGGTCCCACGAACCCCTTGGGATTCAACGCAAAAACAAACACACAAACAGGTTATCCACTCTTTCTAATGATCTACGTGCTAAGCCAGCATAAGGAGGCCTTGCCGTAGTGTCTGAGCTGATATATCAAAGACAGTTGCTTAAAACATCCTAGCTGTGATTAGTGGACCATGACTGCTATTAACTTATAAGGAATTCCAGGATCACCAGGCTGTGCTTTGCAACGTATTATTACATTGCCATTCAATGTAATGTGCAGCCGCTTGATTTAAAGAAAACGGAGAACTTGTCTCCTACTAAATCTAACCTCTCCCAGGTCTTTCAAACAAGCTCTGTGCTGAGCTCCAGCCAAAAGCAGCCAGCAATTTCTTCTGTTTTCAGTCTGCTCTTTGCAGTCTGTTCTTTTTTTATTTTGCATTCATATTTAATTGCAGAATTCACACCCAGCCAGGAAGGCTGGGAAGGAACCAATTGTCGTTCGTGGCGCTCTGACCTGGTCCTGAGTGATGCTGCAACGCGGCAGCCTTTGGCAGGGAATGTGTAAGGCACTGTTGCTATCTAGACTGGTTTTTGTGCCTGCAGATGCCCAGGTGTGCATCTCTTCTTTATAGAGTGAGGAATTTAAAATGATTTGTGAAAGCAGGAACAGTGAATCAATAGCAGGGAAGGGGAAGGACCCAAATCTCACAACTCCCAGCCCTGATACTGCTGGTGAGTCTGTCACTCCTCTGCTACAGCCTAACAATAGGCATGATATCCATGAAAAAGGCTGTGTGCAGCTAAGGCAAACAGTTGCTCATTAAAAGCCTAATTCAGTTCCTATGGAAATCAAGGTAAAACCTCCTGCTGCCTTTACCAGGCTTTGCATCTGGTTCTTATCCAAAAAGGATGTTTTTAAAAATATCATTCTGGCCTCTCCTTACATTCTCTAAACCTTCTAACTCCTGCATCCAGACAGCAAACCCATGACACAGAAGTGCCCTGCTAACCCCACTGTACAAAGCCAAAAAAGTGATGAAGGCTCAGATCCCTACTGGCATTTAGGCTCCTGAGGCCAGCTGTTTGGGATGAGCCTCTACAAACCCAGAGGATGCTGCAAAGAGAGCCGAGGGCACGGGGTGCATCATGGTGCTGAGGTTACCATCGGGCCATCTGCACGGGGATTGTTCCAGCCCATCCTACGGCATCTGTGCTGTGCAGTAAAGACGCAGGGGGCTCAGAGCTGGAACGCGGCTGGCCCTGAAGGCTCACAGAAGGCACACGTACCGCTGCTTTTAGCTGCATCCTGAACTCCGTCCCTGAGGCACCACCACAGACGGCCCCATGCTTGCCCCTTCCCCATGGGTCCTGCTCCTTCCCTCGCTGCCCAGAGGTGTCACCCGCAGAAGCAGCAGGTGAAAGGCTGCCTCTTGCCTAGCAGGAAGGAGAGGAGAGGTGTCTGACACTATTGTTCCCAGTGTCACCAGCTGGCCCTCGATGTGTAATCACACCAACAGGATACGAGGTGCAGAACGAGACCTGACGCCCCTGCGCACCGGATGCTGGTGAGCGGTGTGACGTTGGGGACCCCAGGAGCGTGCCCTCGCCCCTCGCCCATCTCACAGCCTGGGCACAGCCTGACCTCCCTGGGAGAGGCTCCGGGCATGGGCAGGCACGGCCATGGAGCGAGCTGAGCCCTCCCAGCTCCGCAGATGGGCAGCAGAGTCCAGAGATGTGAATCGCCCTGAGCTGGTCAAACGTCACTGAGGCTAGCCCACTCTTGATGTCTTGTTTTGGAAAATGACTGGGGCTTGACAGGAATTATGAACCATACAGCGGATACTGGATGGAGTTAAAAAACAGCAGAAGCTCATTTGAAGACAAGTTGAGCTGCAGTGTCATGTTACCCAGACTGAATTATTTCCTGTACGTTAGAAATGTTGCTTCTGGCTACCCATGCCACAAATGTATGAGCAAGCAAATGCTTTCCTTAACATCTCATCTTTGACTTCTTCCCTCCACAAAGTTACAGCTTTGCAGGAGACCCAGTCGCTTCCCACTGCAGCCTGGTAAAGAATCCCCCTGAACTCTGGTGTCTGTAGTGAGCCAAATTTCTCTTTCCTAAGCATTTCCCCACTCTGGACATGAACTGCATTGTTTCTAAAATGTTTACTAATGAGCTAATTATGCAAACTTTTCAAAGCATTTACTAATTAGCTGTCCATAATTGCTGCCTTGTCTACCCTTAACCTTGGCCGATGGAAGGAAGGCCTCTTGCATATTATGCTCGTTTGAAGGAGGCGGCCAGGAGAGCGGGGCTGGATGCTGCAGCCACCAGCTGCATTCCTCTTGGTGGCACTGGGGCTGGGGCAGCTCCCCCGCCTTGCGAGCACAGGACTGGGGCCAGCATCTGCGCTGCTCTCCAGGAAGAACACAGAGCTGCGTCGCATCCCAGTGCCCCGTTCCTGGAAGCACAGGCGATGGCATGCTGCCACAGGGGGCCTCCGCTGGCTGGCTGTGCCCGTGTGTCTGACCTTTTGCAAGGCACCAGTGCATTACTGCCAGTGTCTCATGGGGGAGAACTCCACAAGATGGGCACTGGGTGCATGGCACCTTCCGACATTGCCCCCTGGTCCCCTTTGCCCCATGAGCTGGGAGCAGGGCTATCTCCTGCTGTGTCTGCCCAGTCTCCGGTACACACCAGGATGCTCATCGTGGTTCTCCTCTCTTAGCATCACCATATTGCACACTTTTATGAGGCCAAAATGACAACCACACAAATTTCCTCCTAATGGTGGCCGCAGTTCCTTTTTCTGGAAACCCCCAGGGCCTGACACGGGGACCCAAAGACAGGAAGCAGAATCGGACTTTGCAGCTCGGAGCTGCCTCCAATTTGCTGCCTCCTGCCTGTTTTTGGAGCCCAAGCTCCGTCTCCAGAGACCTTCGCCAGCATTTGGCAAGTGCCACCAGAGGGGGCTGCGAACCGCGGCTGCAGTCCCCCAGATCCTGCCCAGGCAGGGAACAGCGGCCCCAGTTAGCATCCTTCGCTGGGAAGTATCTGCCAGAAAGGGCGACAGAAAAACCTGATGGCGTGGCCAGCCTGGAGGTCGGGCTTGCTTTAAATAATAATACCCCACTGGTGCAGATGTTATGACTCAGACGAAAGGTCTGCTGCTCGCAGAGGCAGTGTAAGCCTGCGCGCTGCGGTCTGGAGAGCGTGCCTCTGCCACATGCAGGCAGAAACGTCCCGGCACCCAGGGCGGCTCTGCCCAGCCCAGTCCCCCGGCAGAGCCAGCGAGTGCAGCTGGGGACAGCAGAGCCAGCAGCCAGTCTCTGGAGGGAGCTTTTAACGGTGCAGAGAGAAATCTAGTAGTGGGAAGGACGCAGGAATGGAAAAGGTGGTTATAAACGTGGTGATTCACGCTGAGCTGAGGTTTCTGACTTGGATTTTCCAAGCAGGCAGCACAGACAGAACAGAAGTGGCAGCTGGAAAGGACTGGGCAGCTGGGGAGCCGGGGCACAGCCCCGCTATTGCACACTGGGAAAAATGGTTCAGGTCGCTCCTGGGATCAGAAATAAACCCTGGCATGCACAAGGCTACCCAGCCACCACGACGCCATGCCTTGAGGCAGAGTCCAAACCTTTCACAGCAGCAGTAGCATGCTCTTTCCCCCTGGATGCCACCTCCCTGTTCAGGGAGCAGATACCGAGAGTGCAGGTCCCACTGCCCGAGTCACAGCTGTGCTTGCAGAGCAGAGAGGAAGAAGGGTGAGTGGACAGGCTGTTACAATTACTTCTGAATAGTTTGGCAGTGTCTCATCGGAGTATCAAGCTTCCTTTTTGACTGTGCCGTCACGCTGCGTCCCTGGGGCTGCAGGACAGGGCGAGCAGCGGCTGGGGTCCCAGGCCCCTCTCACACCCCCCTGCAAGGGGAGCCCCGCCACGACTGGAGCACAAGGGCTGCAATTGCAGGAGGCAGCCAATTTTCTTTATTGGAAGTGTTTTCCAAAGTAAGGCGCTTCCTCAGAGCACAGATGAAGCACAGAGATAGAGAAACATCTTCTGGGGCTTCAATTATACCCAATTACTCCTTTGATGATGGCTGGGGGGGGGGTGCAGTTACTTAATGCAGCTGGACACGGCCGAAAAATAAAGGCCCAGATGTACCTCTGGAGAAACAATAGCTATAATCAGCACCCAGCGAGCCGCCTGTCGCTGCCACCCCTCGGCACCCACCCGGGCCCAGCCTGCTCGGTGCAGGCAGCTCTGGCTCCGAGGCCCGGGCAGCGCCAGATGCAGAGCCGCGGCGCTTTCCGGCCAGCTGCCCGGCGAGGGGAAGTCGCTGACCTTTCCCTGCAGGTCCCCAGGGTGCCAGGCGCTGTGCAGAGCACAGGAGGAAACGCCTCCTGTCCCAAAGGGAAGCCTGAGGCTGATAGGAGGATGGCCAGAGGGGACGCGTTAAAACTGAGGAGATTTTCGCAGATATTTTTGTAGGCCTTAGGATGGGGTTTTGGAATGTAAATGTTATGCTCGATGAGGAAGAAACTTTAGCCTAATAAGGGAAAAATAAATGTCGAAGGAAGAAGCAACAAAGGAAGTGGTTATGGTGTTTACCTCTGGCAGCTGGAGCACGAAGCACAGACTGGCCCTGCTCCTGCTCAGAGCTGCCAGGTAGCAACACCAGGCCAGGGGGAACCTTGTCTGCCCAGAGACCGAGTGCCAGCCAGGTTCATCAGCCTGTCATTCTTGTGTGAGCATGCGTTATATTAATGGTCAGATGGCAGAAGAAAGGCTCTGACTTGAGATGATGTTTCCTTTGTGCTGAACTCCCACTCCTGCTGAGGTTCCCACTTGCAGCTGCAGCGAGACCTTTGCTTCCTCATAACAAACCCTCTGACACTCGGATGGTATTTATTACTAGACGGTCACCTGTTAATACTGCTTCATGTCCGAGCAATTACACTGTGTTAAGATTTGTCTCTCTCTGGTAGGTCACATAAAAACAGAAAGTCTTCTTCCCATCTGTTTCTTTTAGGCAGTGTTCATCTTGCATTGTTTTCACTGATTTAGCTATGGTTCCCACCAAGTTCTTTCAAACCAAACCCGGTGCTTGCTCTGGGGGGCAGGTACCCGCTCACTGCTGGGCTCCCAGCTCGTATCGGGGGTCAACAAAAGCCCAGGTGCGCTGTGGATGAGCCCTGTTTCACCTGCACACACACGGCAGCTGAGGGAACAGAGACGCAAGCAAACTTCACTTTCAAGAGAGGCTTGATGTTAATTCCTAGCTTCTAGAGAGCAATGCTACTGCTCAGCTGAATCAGGCCCCTGAGAAACTTTCCTCACCATTCACGTCCCATGGAGAGCTCTGGGGACCAAAAGCCTCCAACACAAACCCCTCCTGCAAGGCTGCCCTGTGCGCACCCACATAGAAAAGGAAAGTGCCAGACTGCATAGTATCGACAGATGATCTGCCACGACAAAGCAGGAAGCAGCAAAGGGACAACAGCTCCAGCAGTCGGGGCAGCCCCCCCAGCATGCAGCACCTGCAGCTCAGGACCAGGCTCTGCTCTCTCACAAGCAGCAAAACGTGGCAAAAGTTGTCCAAAGTATTCAGAGCTGTAAGCGACAACTTCACAGACGTAGAGGAAAAGCCAGGTGCCCATGGAGGTTTCTGGCACTCTGGCTGACCTGGCTTTGCTTGCCCGAGACCTCAGAGAAGCAGAGACCCTCCTGCCCAGCTCAGCCCCGCTCTACACAAATTGTCCTGCCCGATATGTACTGCATACTCTGCGGACTGAGAATGTAGGCCTATAAAGCTTTTATTACTATGAATTTGGGACGACTGCATTAGCTATGAGAAGGCTATACAGCTCAGCCTGTACGAGCAATAATAAAATCTGATAGCAGCCATTATTCTCACGAGCACTGCCAAGGCCTTGTTGTGTTCATTTATGCCCACATTAAGCCTTTCTCTGCCTTCTCCCCTCTCTAAATGCAGGCCTGATCCTGCAAAGTGCTAAACTCCTTGTGCACAGAGTGACTTCATGGAGAGTTCATGGTGCTCAGAGCCTTATTAGCCCAGGCTTTATCTGTAGGGGGTGATCAGATCCCCAATGACATCAATCAGCACACCTTCGTTACAGTTAGAGGAGTTATGCTGATTTATGGTAGCTAAGGATCCAGCTCTATGCTTTATAACCTTCAGTACATCATCAAACCCATGCTGAATTCTTTGTTCTCCACAGGACTGATCCTACAGCCCCATAAATGCTTCCCCAGTCCCTCTGTCCTTTTTGCAACCAGAGTCCCCCTCTCCATATATAACCTCCTTTTAATCAACAGGAGCAGCGTGTCTGGCAAGACCGCTGTGTCAGGCCTGCTTTAGGAGACCCCGAGCTCCTTCCCAGCTCAGATATCCCTGCAGCTGGCTGCAGATTCCAGATGAAACACACAGGTTTATACGCCTGCCGAGACCGTGTTATTAACTCAGCCTTTTATGGTGCCCTTTGATGCTGTTAATTATTCTTTACTAGCTGCTAATTATTTTTCCTGGACATCTAGTTTCTGAGCCCCTTCTTAGGGGAAAAAGAAGAGCAAACAAAGCCAATACCCCAGTTTACTAAGCACAGCAGAACAAGCACTGTGGAGAATCAGATCCAGCCAAACAGCTCGGACCCTCAGCCCAAACTCTCAGCCTCACGTGACCCGAGCCTGGGTCTCCAGCCCCAGGGCTCTCCATGCCATACCTCCACCTTGTTACACACCAGGAAATTGCTTTGCTCTCCCAGCATGGTTTAAAAGAGAAGCCACCACAACACAGAAAAAAACAAGCTGCCTTTTAACTCAAGTCAGACTCAGGCTGAAAGCCAGTTAGCTCTTGCTTTTAGGTGATTTCAGGCTAACGCAACAAGTTCAGTCCCGTGTGTGCTCATCCGATGCGTCCAAAGAAGCATCTTACATCTGCCCGGCCGGTAAAGGCACACCTGCCCCTGAAAGGCAATGACACGCAGCACTGTGGGGGCTCAGGCTGATGCTTGTTTTCACACGCAAGGGAGCACCATGCCCATACTGCCACACAAAAGCAGGAGGATATGACTGTTTACTTGAGAAGAAAAGGAAGGCTCTTACTTGCAGTCATGCTTTTCGATTTCGAAGTGAGGGTTGAAGTTGAGGATAATCTTCTGGTTGGACTCAGGGGCGTAGATGACCCACTCGCAGTTCTGGTGGGAGGGGTAGTCATTGGGGTACCCCGGGGAGGTGATGTACCCGGCGTCCTTGGAGTTCAGGCGGCCCCCGCATGGCTGAGCTGCAGAGACACGGAAGGGAACAAAGCATTAAAACAGGTTTTGGGCAGCAGCTGTGTACAGCGGGTCCCTGCGGGCCAGTTCTAGCAGTGGGCTGATAGAGGCCACTCTCCAGGCCTCTGACATCAGGTTGGTGCTCTAATAGTTCAATACCAATCTCTGGGCAAGGGGAAATTATTCTACACAAGAAACTGACTCCTTTCTCCTTCTATCTCCTGCCACACTTACATACCACATTTCACACAGACCAGAAAAGAGAAATAAATGCTCTTGCCTAGGCAATTACAGAGCCATAAAGTAAGAGACAGATTGATATCAGATCATCTGGAGCTGTCTCATTTTATCCCTTCCTTTGCCTCCTTTGCAAGCTGCTCCATGGCAGTCTCCCACAGCCGCCTCGAGAGACACCAAGTTTGGACATGAGCAACCCTCGGGACAGCTGCAGGAGCGCAGGGAGCTTTGCTGCTCCCAGGGAAGGGAACTGAGGCACGGCAGGGCTGAGCAGCGAGCCCGTGGCCGGCTGCAAAGGCGAGGAAGGCATCCAGCCTGCCCAGCCCTGGCACAAAGCCGCGCAGCAGCCTTTCTGCGCTTGCTTCCCTCTCCCCCCAGAACTCCGCCTGCCCGCACGACCCCATCTTGGCAGACTGGCCTCCTCCTCCTCCCCAAACCTTTCAGGCAACCCGAGCAGTTGGAATTGCAGACTCCGGTAATCAGCAGTGGTGGTTTTGTGGGGCTAGCCCACAAATTGCTGGCAACAATTACATGGTGAGCAGAGGAAGCACTCCCAGCTTTGGGTTAGAACAGGCCCTGGAGGGTGATTTCATCTTCAAAAAAACATTTAATCTCATGAACGCTGCAAATCAAATTTATTATTGCATTACTTGCTGGGAGGAAAATCTGCATCACAGGGTCAATTGATAACGCATTACCAATCCCAACAAAGTCCCTTTCTCCATGGGGCCCCCATTGCGTGCCTCTCCTTTGCCACTGCCCTGTCCCAGCACCATGGCCCCACAGCTGCCTCCAGACAATGCCACTACCTCCTCCTGCCCAGCAAAATTGGCAAAAAAACCAGCCAGAGCCTGTGGCCCCTCCGCAGAGCAGCCAGCCAGGAACACAGAGCGGCCAGTGCTGCCCTGCTGACCCTGATCCTGCGCCAAGAGGGGCTCCCTGTTCCCTGCCCTTGAGTAACGGGGTGAGACGTGGGACACAAACCCTTGAGCGTCCTCCAGGGCCTCTGCACCGGAGGAGAAGCCAGAAACAGGCACCACAAAGGAAGGGGCAAAGGGGAAGTGCTGTCCCCACCACGGGGTGTCCCTGTAGCCTCCCCACACCAGCAGGGTGCAGGCGGCCTTTCCTGAAGCCTGGACATGTACAACTTGCAATGGGGCCCGAAGGGGTCCACAGTGCTCCTGGCACCACGGTCTGCCCCCATCCCTCCCACAGCCATGCTCACTACAAAGCTCTGGCAAAGCAAAGCAGCATAGCCCGGCGTGGGCTCAGCCCCTGCCCTGGGGCTCTGTGCCTCCTCTCTTCACCGGAGTCCGAGCTGTCCTCCTGCCAGAGCAAGGAGCAGGAGCAAGGCAGGACCCTCATGGGTGATGCTTCCTGGAAAAAAGTGCAGCATCAGCAGGAAGGTCCTGCTGGGGTCTGGCTGCCCCCCAGGAGCCAGGCTTCCTTTGCCTCAAAAAAGCACTGCCTCTGTTTCCTCCATATTTTTGGTGCCCTCTAACACATTCATTCTTTAAAATAACTTTCTTCTCACACACCCAAAGGCATCTCTGCAGCCTTCTCTCTTTCTTAAAATAATCCTGTAAGAATCCTGAAAAATATGAGGGGAAAAAATTGCAATGGTGCCACGGAGGAGCCGAGAATACCAAAAAACATCTGGTTTTGTTCCACAGGAGAGCTTGCTCAACACACAAACATTTACAAACCTACAGTTTTGCACAAACCTCTTTTCTCAGCAAGGCATATTTGCCCACACACGTGTCTCTGTGGGTTTGGGGGGAGGGAGGGGGGGGGAGAGAGAGACATTCACGTGGAAGGAAGAAACTCAGGGACTTGTTGACATCAACGTACAAATAGACGTGTAATTCACACTTCACTCATGTACGCACTTTCACACCTTCTCCTAAAAATTCACACCTCGTTTGCACACATGTCCACCCCCTCCAGCAAAGAGAAATATTCAAGCTGCAGATTATTTTTCTTGGAAAGGGCAAAGTCTCGAAGCTATGAAAATACAGTCAATCCTTCCACACCTCGTCATCCCCTCCCCGTCTCTCCTGCTTTCACACACATGCTACCCGCTAGGCTGATACCACCAACATCACCCACCGCTCAGAAGCTGCTAGCCCCTCACTCGTGCCGGGTACTACGAGTACTCCGTGAGCCATTGCAATCCAGCCAGTCGGAGGGGAACTGCTATGTGAACAAGGGTACCAGGCTCCAGCTTGCTCTGGCTCCTCCCTGACAGATGAAATCAAGAGCAGAAAACCAGTAATGTTCATTTACCCTGATGTTAGAAACTCTCCCCTTGCCCTCTGAAGCTATCACAGCTCAGCGGGACCGAGGTAAGGAAGACCCCAAGCTTGACCTGATTTCAGGTCAGCTCAGTGCTTGGGTGCCAGGGTGAGAGGGACCAGAGCCCAGCTCTCTGCATCTGTGGTCTCGTGGGTAAAATGGGACAAGCAGGTGAACCCCTTGAGCAGCCAGGAGCTCCTGCCACATCCTTCAGGTGTTTAGATACCTCCAGGAAAATGTCACCATCTTTCTGCGGCAGGGAAGGCCTTCCACCTGCAGGAAAGCTTATGTATATCTCTGAGAGGAGCAGACTTCGCCCTTTCATTCACCCCCCCCCCCCCCAGAAACTCCACATTAATGAAGAGGGCTACTTCCGTACAGCTCCATCTTGTCCACGCACAGCACCAGGCTATGCAGTGGGCAACAGCGTACCAGGGAAACAGGGGCTTCTTAGAGTTTATCTGAAGAGGTAAAATGACTTTAATATCTTTGTAATTGTTCTGTTGGGCTTTTTTTCTATTGATTCACTGGTATCTAGCAGACAAACACCTGCAACAAAAAAATCCATCACTGCGCCCACTGACAGACAAAGGGTTTGTCTCGGCAGACATGCCAAGCACTGACTTTCTATACAAAACCAGGCCTGTTTTGCACACAGAAGAGGTTCAAGGTTCTATATAAACCTGTCCTTTAAAACTGATGCATTGGATCCATGCAAAAATAAAATAAAATAAAAAAGAAAGAAAAAAGGCGAGTGGCATGGCTACTGCCCAGGCCGTGTGCTTTGGAAGTGAGATGTGCTCTGCGGCTAATGGACTCTGGCAGCTTTCACCAGCCCTGAATTCACTTAATAAAATTAAAATTGAATTCTGAAGTATTCGCCAAGGCTGCCAGGTGCATGGGACATCCCGCCGCTCAGTCAGTGAACGCAGGCTTGGAAAGCCGACCGCTGGGGCCCTGCCAGCCCGCGGGGCAGCACGGCCAGGGAGGCTGCGCCCATGGCCAGGCCGCGGCCAGCAGCCGGGCTCCCCGGTGTGGAGGCTGCAGAGGTTGACACTTCTTGTCAGTGCGGGAGTGGGAAGGGATTGGGATGGTCAATCCCCAGATGCCCTCTTTCATTATGGCCCACCAAGTGCCTTGGGTTATCCCAGCAACCCAACAGGGAACCTACACCAAGACATAGGGACAGAAAGGGAGGACCGGGAGATGCTCATGGGAGCAGACTCCCACAAAGACCCCCCCACTCCTTTGCTGGACAAAGCCTCCCCCAGCTTCCCCCAGGGCTGCAACGAACGGTCAGGGGGACCCAAAAATAGCAGCCCGGCCCCAGGAACCTCCACCCACACTCGGGGTTTTCAGCTCTGTAGCTCATCAGCGTATGCTGAAACCTTCGGACGGGAGCAGCGTGTTCTCCTACTTGAATTTCCTGCTGATTAAACCCCACTGGATTTTCCTCACCCCAGGAGAGCAGGGCTCACTGTTATTGTTGGACCCGCAACACAGAAACTAAAGCCAACTCTGCCTGTAACAAAAATAATCATCACCAGAGAGGCCCGTTTCACAACAAACACACATACTACAGCCTCTCGGAGTCTGCAGCGTCTGGCAGGGAACCATCGCACGTTTTGATCCGCTGGGCTCAGTTTACTTTGGGGATATAACTCAGGGCTGTGTGCAGAACGCAAGGCGCTCCTGCTGCCCCAGAGGCAGGCAGCAGCAGCAGTGTCTGCGCTGCTCAGAAGGAGCAGCCTCGAGGGCACCAAGGGAGCGAGATCCCGTGAGCCCCAAGTCACCAGGACTCGCTTCCTGACCTCCTCACTGATTCCTCTGCCTCGTGCAAGCCCCTGCACCCAGCTCCATGCTCTCATCCCACCAAGGAAGATTTCTACATCCTGAGATTCAGTACTGGGCAGGGGAGATTTGCCCCGCTGCAAGATACAGGGCCAGGCGTGGAGGGCCGAGTGCTCCCAAAACTGCTGAACTTGGCACGGGCTCTTGCGCAGCAAACTTTGCTCGAGTCAAACAGCTCTTCCAGAAGCTGAGTTTTTCAAGGTCCACGTGCATCCATGTGCTTTGCCAAACCCCGGCACAGATGGAAGAAACAGATCTCTGCTGGCGGGGGTTCATTGCTGCTAATGTCCACCCTGCCTCATTGCCAGGGCTTCGGCCCCAGGGCTGACGCTGCAGGCTCCCAGCGCGGTGCGGGCCGAACCTCAAACCCTAAGGCACGATGTCCACAAGAGGCTGGTACACAACTGGGAGCTCTTGGATTTACATGTACAGCTTCGCCATTGGCCAAGGAGAGAGACGGAGCACAGAGGAAGCTAATAAGATTAGTTCTTTTTTTTATCCCCAGTAGCATAGCTCATATTAGCAGGAGCATGTTTGCTTTGGATTGCGAGATAAAGCTTCAAAGGTTTCCTGAACAAATTAATGGACAAACACACCCAGACAACACGAGGCACTTACACGCACAGCTCATCCCCGAGCGACACCCACGCCCACACCTGGGGATTTCGCACAACCAGGGAAAGTTCCCTGAACGCTTCACCCAGGGTCTTCACCAGTTTAACGAGAATTTCCCTTAAACGTAGTCTCACAGCAAAGCAGAACGTGAAGACTGCTTTTGTGATCTGAACTAGGGTTCTGTTTGAATCAAAGCGTCTCAAGCCTGTCATGAGACAGGCTCATAAAAACACTGTCTGGGCTCAGGCAAGAAAGGAACGCGCCAATCCATCAGTTCAGGAATGCGGCCGTTTGACCACTTCCTAAGGCAACTGGGGAAGGATGCAATATATTCACTTTATAGTGCTGGACAGCAATGAGAGGGGAACTCCGGAAAGCTCAGCAAATGGAACATTTTAGCTGTGAGCCTTTGCAGAAAGAAATCGTTTGAAATTATTTTTAAATAAGAAGGGAGCGTTTGAGGGAGGAAGAGAGAGAACAGATTCGGAGATTTCTCATACCTGCACTTTCTGTGCCATGTTAATCCACAGAGGAATTAAATGGAAACCTGAAATAGAGACCTGCTCAAGCTCCGTTGTGGAAAACTAGAGGGCCAAATCCTGCAGGCAAATCTAGGTAATTTGCTTTCAAATCACTGGAGTTCAGCTGATTTCCAGCCCTGCAGTTCTGGATATCTGCTTTCCAGGGGCAGGCATCAGTTTGTACCACTTGTGACTTGAGTCAGAGGCAACCTTGACCTTCAAATGTTGTCATTTTGGGGTTTTGGATTTTGTTCCCCCAAACATTTGTATCTCTGATGAGGCTTCATATCCTGGTTTTACATGGTGCCACCTTCACTAACTTTGTTATTTGTCATCTTATATCACAGGCTAATGCAATTCCAATAGAACAACCGGCTTAATGTTGTTAGTCTTTATATAGATGTGTGCACACAATTCTCCTGGCTTTCCCGCGAATGTAATTGGTGGGTCTGGAATTACAACTCCTGGCTACTGCGGTAATCATCCAAGAGGTGCGTGAGCGTGTGTGTATGTGCACAAGGGAGGGGATAATTGCATATTGAACTTTCAGGAACCATTGCCTGTTCCTCCTGCCTCTGTCTTAGACTCCCAGGGGTTTGAAATCGCATGGAAACACACTGCCATCTCCCACGAGTAGGTGGCAGCTTTGGGAGACCTTCATGCTGCAGATTGGGCAGTGTCTGAGGAAGCCTCGCCAGTACTGCAGGTAGGGAAACAGGAGACTAGGGGAGGCTTGAAGGCTCAGAGAAGGGGCAGAAATAAAGCAGAGGCTTCCTGCATGGCAGCCTGCCACCTTACCTGTAGGCTACACTGGGAAATGATAAGAGGATGAAACAATTCGCTGAGACACCCGTGTGAACGCTATCAAAACCAGAGTGGTTTGAGGGCCACAGAGGAAAATGAGAGACATTTCCAACTCCACACATCAAAGAAAGAGCCATAGATTCACCTAGGATTCCTCTGAAAAGAGCTTCAGGCTTGATGGAAGGTGTTCAGTGCCTCTGAATTACTGACTACTATTGTTATTATGACAATTCCTAGAAGAAACAAAAAAGCGTATCTTATCTCTCAAAGTCCCCTGTGCTCTCCCGGCTCCCTCACACCTTTCGAGCCCATCTGTCAGGGCTCGTTCTTCACAAAAACTCAAATCCCAAGCTTTCCCCACCGGTTTATGTCTGCCTCTTCCTGATGTGGCTGGCAGAGCCTCTCTTGAATCCTTCACCACTTCTTTCCCAGGGGTGCTGTCAGAGCCGCAGAGCACAACCCAGTGCCTCGGTGGCAGGCGGGTGGGACGGGACAGGATGGGATGGGACGGGACAGGACGGGATGGGGTGGGATGGGACGGGACGGGATGGGAAGCAGCTCCCCCGGAGCCACCTGGCGAGAGGCCCCGCTGCAGCTCCCCCTGTGCACGCTGCTGAGCAGCAGCAGCTTCAGCCTTTACGACGAGTTGCTCTAATCCAGCTACTGCTAAGCCTTGCTACTAGCACCGAAGTTATTACACATTCTGGCGAGCATCTCAAACACATTGTTTCCTGCTGAGCACATATTCAGCGGTCAAACAGAAAGAGAGGAAAGCGGGAGCGAGCCTGGGGACATGCACGAGGGAGAAAGTTGTGGTGAGCGGCTGGGTGCACGAGGGACAGCACAAGGGAAAGCACGGGGAAGGGCACGATGCAGGATCATGCGTGGCAGGCAGCAAGGCGGGGGGGACCAGCGGGGCTGTGCATGTGAGGGAAATGGTACAGACTTACACGCTGGTGGAGAGAGAGGAGGGGCGAGGGAGATAGTAAGGGTTTGTTTGCATTTGCGTCTACTTGCACAGTGGGGCAGGAGCTTCTTCCCTCCCTCTCCCCACAGGCATTCCCTTAAAAATTCCACCTTTCAGAAAACACGAGCTGCAGGAAAGGACAGCGTCCTTTTGGTTTCACTGTCTCCCTAGGAGGGAGATGCAGAGAGGCAGGCATTCAAACCCCACACCAACAGCACTTCACAGCCAGGGGTGACCGGGCAGAACAGCTGGGGCAGCCTTTGTCTCAAACGCACAGGCAGAAATCAGGGCTGGTTTCAAAGACCCTGAGCCCAGCACCTCATCTCTAGGGCCCGTTTTCTTTGACTCATCAAGTATGAAGAAAGGGAGAAACATTCAGACAGAAAGTCTCTGCAGCCATCCATCGCTGCTAGTAATACTTCCAGCTATTTTCCATGCCGACTCACTGCAGCCTGGCTTTCTGCCTTCCCCATCAGCTTGTACCCCTTTCCCCACCCTGTTTGGGAATGGGCAGCCCCATCAAGGCTGCAGCTGGAGGGCTGGCCCCCCACTGTTACCCTAGCACCCCCCATGCCATCCAAGGGCACTGCTGGCACGCAGAAAAGCTCACAGATCCGAGCTGTCATTTTGAGCGCTTGGCCCTGCGCCTGCCGACCTCGTCCTGACAAACCTCCCCTCCATGTCTGTGCTCGCGTCTTCTCGCTGCACAGGCATCAAGCCTGGCTCGGGATCCAGCCTTCTGAGATTGTGATTTGGCTCAGGCAAGGGGAAGGCTGACCCTTTGATTCTGAGTATGATTAAAACCATGCTACTGTAGCGCGAAGCCGTGTGCAACACTGCTAGCAACAGCCCTGATTTATGTTGTTGCTAGTATTGCGGTTTCCACCAGGGTGTAGACAGGGATTTCGAAAATAGCCCAGCTACCTCTTTGTCTGTGTGTGTATTATAATTAGAAACGTGTCAAAGGGCTGCTACAGAGCGAGGGTAGAGCTGGAAACGTTCACACCCGCTTCTGCCCACATCTCTGTGCCGGCACCGTCAGCCCCAGCCTGGGTGTGTGCAGGCACATCGGCTTTCCACACTTCCCGGATTAGACAACTGTATTCCCGAGACCCCGCGGGGACGCGCTGGTGGTGACTTCACTGCACAATGGAGAGCAAGTTTAGCAGCTTCCAGCCTGCCCTCAGGCTGCTGCAATCTGCCCCCACCACCGTGGCTAGATGCCGACTTCTTCTATTTCGATTTCAGATAGGATCACAGGTCTCAGATATAGACGATTTATTTTCCTAGCACAGCTGGTCTGTCAGAGGTCATATAATTTGGCAGCCATCCCAGTGCTTAAAAATTAATTTTTCCTTATTAATACAACTGGGGGTCCCACAGGATAGGATCCCAGCCTTATCTGAACCTGACAGCTTCCTAAACCCCATGAAGGATGCTTTCTCCTCTCGGGCTATCTGTGGTACAAGGCCACCATGTCCTGGAGCCCGGCGGCACTGGAGTTTTCTGTTAGGAAACCAAGCTGCCCGCCTGGAGCAGCACGCCGCTGGGACCAGCACGCCGCTGGGACGGGGAGCGCTGCCTTCTCCGGCCCAGCAGAGCCGGCTGCCTTCCCACTTTAACCTCCGAGCCACGCCGAGGTACCAAACGTGGGGTAAATGCCAAGGCGGCGTGAGCAGGGAGGTGAAGGAGCATGGCAGGGAGATGGGGAGTGCCCCGCAGAGCCCCTGGGACGTGCACGGGGTCTGCCTGTCACTCCAGGCACCACACACGGCGATTTTGCTGTGGCAGGAAAGTTAGGAAAACAAAATCCAACATCCTAACCTGGGTCAGAGCCCCCCACGGAGCTTGTATCAGGCGTTTCAGTGATGTTCCTGACAACTGTCTGATTCCTAGGCTAAAAAAGCTTTTGTTCCCCGTAAGAGCTGAGTTAACAGCACAACGGGCAAAAGGCGTTACGCTACACTTGTGTGGGTGGGTGTGCATGTTTGTATGTGCACGGCTGTGCGCCTGCTTGGCAGCAATTTGTTTTGGTCCCCCTCCCCACCTCGCTACAGCTCCTAAGCCATTACTAAAAATACCAGCTTTTAAGCAAACTATTGGGAAGGCTTCAAGAGTGAGCTTCGCTCAGAGCTGCATAAACATCGTCTGCACAGCTCGGTACTTGGGTCACTCAAACCTGTTACTTTCTTACTTGATTGCTTTTTAAAGGAAGACGAAAAACACACAGCCATCCAGCCTCCAGATTTATCTTCCAGGGTCTCCCACCCACTCCCCTCCGTGGTTATCTCAGGGTTTGCTCGGCTACATACAAATTGGCAGCTGCACTGTTTATCTCTTGCTGTAGAAATATTGCACAAGGTTTTTTTTCCAGGCGGATTATCATATTATTGTCTATTAAAATCATCTCCCCTCTCTTTTAACCTCCCTCGGGGAACCTTAAGACGGACTTTCGTAATGGGGGAAGGCTTTCAGATACACCAGACTGAAACATAAATCCATCTACCTCGGGCATGTTTTTCTTACTAGGCTGGCTAATTTACTGGAGCTGAGCTTAGCCCGACGGAGGCGCGCGTCCCGTTACCCCATACCTTTGCTCACTGGGCTCACAATCAAGTCATTTGACCAGGTTTGAAGCACAACAACAGCGTCTAGGCAAAAAGCTGTTGGTGTCAGCCGCAGGGAGACAACTTCCTTGCTGGCTCAAACACCATGTGATGCTCTGCTTAGCCGGGAAAACCCCGCGTTCAAATAAGCATTTCTTACAGCGACTGAGTGGCCTCAGCGACACGGTCGGCTCATAAAACCCTTCCCGACAAGAAGTCCTGCTCCTGAGCCCACAGGAGGATGGCAGGAGGTGGTCACACAGACACACACGTGCATGCACAGGCTCAGCAGCCGCAAGGATCGCAGCTGGGGCTGGCCAGTGCATCCTCAGGAGCAAGCCCCAGGTCAGCGCCTCAGCACAGCACCCACTCCAGGGGACCAGACAGCGCCTCTGGAACGGGGACCATGTGGAAAGGCTGGTTCACCCGGCAGGGGCCTCGCAGGACTCTACCCTTTCTCTTTACCCCCATTGAGTGCTTATTCATTTATTTTCCTAAATGAACAAAACATGGGATTTTTTTTTTCTTCTTTCCTTTACAGCCATAAGGAAAGGAGGCGATGCCAACCAGCAACTCCATGTACAAGAAGCGTGTGCCGGGAACGTCTGTGCCTTGCTGCTGCAAGAAAGGGACGTTCTCAGCGGCAGACTCTCCCACTTCCCTTTCCAAGGGGGAGGTGGTGGCCATGAGGCTTAGGGCAAGGGGAAAGCAGAGGGGCAGGGAGAAGGCATGGATAGACCCTCGCCACCTAACACTGCCTGGGTCACACCATGGATAGGGACCCTGCATGCCCCACAGCCAGCTGGGGCACGTCCTGTGGGTCCGGCTAGTGGCAGAGAAACCCAGCGCGGCAGCTGCTGGCTTGGCACCACCGTCCTGCCGGGCAGCTCCTGCGGTGGTGACCGCAGACAGAGCCCCAGGAGGGAGGCCGGGTGAGCACATCCCTCCCCTCCAGCGCCTGCTCCAGCGGGGACTCCACCGTCCCCAGTAGCTGGACCCAAAGCCAGAGACTGGGGAGCGGAGGGCCCTGCCTCGGCTGGCCCCCAGCCGGAGCAGCCCAAGCGCCAGGAGCAGGCTTCATCCCCCTGCCCGCTGACAGCCCAGCCCGGATCGGAGCCCGCCAGGTCCCGGGCCGGTCGTGCCATAGCCCCGGGTCCGTGCTCACCGCGGGCAGGGGCCCGGCAGCCAGGTGCCCCCTCCGCAAGCCTGCCCTGCTGCCAGCGCGGCTCCGCCACACGCCTCGCCCCGCTCACCCAAAGTTTCCCGGCGTTGCAGCCGGATGCTGTGCCCGGGATGCGGCGGCTCCCCGCACGGAGCGGCACCGCAACTTCCCGGGGCCGAGGGGAGCCGGGCGGCTGCGGGCGATGCGCCCCGAGCCCAGCCCCACACGCCGCGGGCGCGGATCCCCCCAGGTCCCCGAGCGGTTCCCGGGGCCGCGCACGGGCACCCGAAAGTTGGGCGGCCGGGGGCATCCCCGCCTTACCTGTGTCCGCCGTGCCTCCGGAGCCGGGCAAGCACAGCGCTAGAAATCCCCACGCCAGGAGAAACGTATCCATCCTTCGCCAGAAATAAATAACAACAGCGGGGAAAAAAAAAAAAAAAAACACGAAAAAAAAAACAACAATCAAAGCACCACCACCAAAAAAAGAAAACCAACGCCACCGAGGCTGTGCGGGGCCGGGCTTCGCCTCCCTGCCCCACTCGGGGCTCGGCGGGGGCGGCTCCCCCCGGCCGGGGCTGCGGGCTGCGGGCGGTGCCGGGGCAGCGCCTGTCCCCTAGGGCGACCCGCGGGGCCGGCGCCTCGGCATCCCCCGGGGCGCGGCGGCGGCGCTGGTGGCGGTGTCGGTGTCGGTGCGGGCTGGGGCGCCGTCTGCGCCTCCTCTCGCTCCCCGCCGGCGCCTCGCAGCCTTTTCAGGCAGGGCGGCATGTGGCTGGCAGCGCCGAGCGGCAGCGCCGCCCCCCGGCCCCCCCCGGCCCGCCCGCGCACCGCCCCCTCGGGGCGCCCGCACCCGCGGCCCGCCCCGGCGCCGCCCGCCGGGCCCCCCGGAGCCCCCCGGAGCCCCCCGCGGGGCCGGGGAGCGGGGCCGGGCCGGCTCCGGGCGGGGGGAGCCTCGCCCGCCGGGCCCCTCTCCGCGCCGCGCCGCCGGGAGCCGCCGGGCCGGCGGAGGAGCGGGGCGGTGCGAGCCGCAGCCAGCCGGCAGCTGTCGGAGGGGGGAGCGTCAGGACAAGGATTGTCGCCGCTCAGCGCCTCGGGGACCGGCAGCGCCCTGCCTCGCCGCTGCGGCGCGGCGGAGGGGCCGGGGAGCAGCTCCGGGATGCGGCGGGGCGGAGCGGGATGCGCGGCGCTCCCCGAGCTCGGCCCGCGGCCGGCTCGCGCGGTCCCCGCCGGGCTCCGCCGCGGCGCTCTCCCAGCGCGGAGCCGCGCTCGCAGCAGCCCGGAGAGCGCTCGGAAAGTTTGTGCGCCTTCGTGCCCGGCAGGTGCGCGGCCCCCGCCTGGGCCGGCAGCCTGCCCGGCGCCTCGGGGCGCGCAGCGCGGCAGCACAGAGCCAGTACCCGGCACGGCGGGGCTAACGCGCGCCCCGGCCCTTCGACGTCCCGGGACTTCGAAGGTGAAAGGGACTTCACACCGGTGAAACGAGCCCTAGGACCCCGAACCGAAAAGCTGCGCAAAACCGTGCCATTTACTTTGTTAATCAGTCCCTAGCTTGTCGGCTGTAACTTCCAGATTTACAGTAGACAAGGGGATTAAAACCACGTTACCTCGCTTCTTTAAAGTTGGTAATTAGTGAAGAAATACCGACATGTGGCAGAAGCAAAATACATCGTTGTGTGGGTGAGAGGGAAAGTACGAACATTTCACTGGTATTCACTGAAGGTGATGAGACTAATTATTTTGTACTCTGCTGTCTATCAGTTGCGGGTAGCATCACCAGCTCACGTCAGTGAAATCACAATGCCAACCTGTCGAGCACACACACACACACACCACGAGCGCGCCCAGTTCCTCTGAGGCCAGTGGAAGTTCATTGACAGCAACAGATTTGGCCTGGCAGACAGATCTGATATTGCAGCCGTTACCCTGAGGGCCACAACGTCCCTGCTCCTCCCGTGTGTTTCAGTACCTTATCCTGCATCTTCTGTGGCTCAAATGTGCTCCAACACTTGTTGAAGTCAGCGCAAAGCCAGTGGCAACTGAGCCTGCTGCCTTATTTATTGTATTTTGGTGTGCAATTATGCAACTATTATTTACTACTTGCTTATAGTTAGACTACTATCAAGCTAGCAAAGTGTGATTTTTTTGTGTGTATAAATAGCCTTTGCGAACCATAACATAGATACCGCAGCGCAATATAAATCCACAGCATGAATCATTGCTCTCTTGAGATGTGCATGGAAAAGAAGAGGTTACCAAGCCCTAGACAGAGATGGCCCCATTTAACACACCGTACAGCGCAGGGGCAGTTTTCCTTGCATTACATTCAGGCATTTCCCCTGGTTAAGGTGAACAGAAGAGTGCAAACACAGCCCTGAACTGTTACCAGCTCTGATCCACTACTGAGTGAAGAAGAGAAGATAACTCTAGGAAAGAATACGGTGATGGGAAATGAAGTTACCTGCTGCTCACAGAGGTTTCTCTCAGCTGCTTCTCAATAGCTCTCCACAAATCCAGCCATGTGTTTCGTGTCAGTTCTTAAGCCTCCTTTCCACAACGTGCTGCTGTCAGGGAAAGAAAGGCACAACTGAAATACCAGGCAGTGCTCCTGCAGTTTTTACCACTGCAGGTGTTCAGGACAGGATGACAACCACGCTGGTGACACCTGCTAGTCCAGCTCGTTTACAAAAGAGTCCAAAAAATACTTCTGATGGGAGCATTTAAGACACAGATCCTCTCTCGGTCTTGAAGGAACCGAGCATAAGGTGAAACTATGCATCCTGAACTTACCTCTGCCTGTTTCCAGGGCAGCTGCTGCTGTGGGCATTGCTCCTTGCCCCAAGCAAGGCTGGACCTCGTCAGCTCTCTGTGCCGGTGAAGCCCCGCTTCTGCGAAGGGCTTGTGGCTCTGCCTGCTTGTGGCTCTCCATTTGGTCCTCCCGTGGGGACTTAAAAGTCACCAAACCCATCAGGAACTGCCGCATTTTTCCATATCTGTATGTCAGAATCATCCACAAAACCTCACTGAGAATGAGACAACACATAATATAGCGGTACTCTAATATTTATTGTACCATCTGCATTAAATTTGGTGGAAGCAATTGTGCAGCCCAAGCGTTAGTCAGAGCTGTGATGTAGCGAAACTTCTCCCATCTCTCTCCTCCCCTCCAGCAGAAAGCCTTTGCCTCCTCAAACACTGCCTAGTATCCCTGCTGCTGACCCGAGGGCCCACGTACCTAGGGTTTTCCCTGGCATGCTTCTGCTCTTCTCTTCCCTCTAATTGCAGCTGCTTTTCAACATTGATCATACAGACTCATTTATTTTCAATCACAGCTTCCTCTTTCTAAATGAGTCCTTCTCACCCCGTGAACTGACCATCAGGAGGTGTCTGTAAAGCAGGAAACCCCCCAGCTTTCCCTTAGAGCCTTTTTCAATCCTGATTTAAAAGAAAATAAAAACCCAGTGCGTCTTGTATTCCTGTACCCTCCTCTGGGCTCCAGAGTAGCTGGACAAACAGGGTCTCTCCCCCAGTTTTATGTCAAAACACACTATTTCCAATGCAGAACTTGACAGCCTTCCAGAAAAAATAATACGGCAGGACAGAAACTGGGTTAGGAATGACAGCAAGGAAAAATGATATCCAGCCTAGATAAAACCTTAAGTATTGTCAGTCAGCAGGAGAGCAGGGACTCGGACATTTTTGGCAGGATACCCGGGAAGTGGGAGTGTGGGGCACGGGGGCAGACGGCGCGGGTTGTCTCCCTGCCTCCTCACAGGAGCTCGGCAGGCTGCAGCTCTCCTCCTCTGTGCAATGCTTTGAGCTCCTCAGCTAAAAAGCTCTAAGTGCATCATATAAAATGTTTTTATTAGTCTATCAGGTGCATGATTACAAGGTCTCATTTTATAGCCACAAATAGCCAATAATTACCTTAGCATCCCATTAGCCCTAGTGTTCAGCCAGACTATTCACTCGGGAATTGGTCCATATTCAAAAAGCAGGCCAATCCCCCAACTTGGAGAAAGCAGTTTGGCACGTTGCAGTCAAGTCCATAAACTTCCAGTGTAGAGGTGGCTTAATTAGCAAGTTTCCCAGTTAATTTTTCATGGGGATACCGCGGCTACTAGTCTGTGGTCGAAACCTGTCTAGAGGGCGAGCCCAGAAGCTGCCCCAAGACTGCTCACCTCCTCCTAACTCACCCCCCCACCACCACATTTTTCCAAGCTGCCAGCAGCTGCAGGGCGGCAGGGAGCTGCTTCCTCCTGCTGCCTCTCGTGCCCACAGGTATGTTGCACCCGGGGAGCACCGCTGGCATGCAGAGGACACCCAGTGCTCGCGCTGCCTGGCTGTGGTGTGGCCCGAAGCACAGGCACTGCTGTGGGCACCGGGCCAGTGACGCTCTGCCACGGTGCGTGGCAGAGCCACGGGGAGAGCTGGAGAGAGGCACCGCTGCAGGGGAAATGGGAGAGCTGAGGCAACCTGGAAAGGGGAAATGAAAAGAGGGGAGCAAAAAAAAAAAAAGCCACAAAAAATGAGGAAAAGGAAGAGAAGAACAGAGAAGGGAGGTGGCAAAAGAAACAAAGAGACAGAACAAGGGGATGGGGGAAAATGAATAAACGGAAGAAAACAGGGAAGAGAATGGAGGAAGCAAAACTAATGGAGTTAAAATCCATCATTGGATTAGTGGGGAGCGATCCCTCGTGGCTGGGGAGCTGCTCGGGTGTGCTGCTGGGGGCCTGCTCCCTGCAGCCTTCGAGGGGGAGCAGTGGTGCCGGCGGGGGGAGGAAAGCCCTGCATCTCCAGAGTTAATAAAAAAAAGCTTTCAGACTTCGGCAGGCTGACTAAATTAGACTGAATATAAAGGTGCTGTATTATTTCTCAATACGGCAGCGGTATGAAAGGAGGGAATGGGTTTCTTTTGAAGCAGCTGCTGTGTAATCCAGGGCTTTCAGGTGTACTTCAACCAAACGCTCTCCTGGTTTCAGCAGGTTAACTTCATTAAAGGCTCCATCTACTGCTTTAATGTTCACTGAAATCCCACTGGGTGGGTACATTAGGCAGAAATAAGCCCCGCAAGATGATTGCATGCTGTTGTTTGGTACAGTGAATGGACCTGGGAGGGAAAGTGGAAGAGGGGAAGGGGTCACACCGTGACCCAGGCTGGAGAGGACAGATCTGGGACCACTGTAACATACCAACAGGCCTAGTCTTTTGGTAACAGCAGCAGAAACCCCTGAAGTGAAACCCCAAGCCTGCAGACAGCCATCCCTCCTGTCTCCATCTCCACAAATGACCTACCTGGTTCCTTCTGTGCTCCAACATCTCCCTGCTCCATGCTGCCACCAGCGCTAGGGGCTCCTCATATGAAGGACAGCTTTTCTGCAGATGCTAGTGGGTTTTCTTTCCGGACTCAGCAGTTCCCTTACAGACAGGCATCTGATACTGTCCAAGCATGGGCTATATGTGGCGATGTGCTGTGGAAACAAGAGTCTGCATTAAAGCTCCTGAAGCACCAGCCTGGCACAGGCTCCCAGCTTGCAAGGGGGGTGCCCAATCCCCCTCAGCTTCTCCTCACTGGCAGAGGGGACCATGGAGCCCTCTGCCCCTCCATCAGACCCTAGCACTTGGCTTTGCTATTGAGGACTTTCCATTGGGTTTGATTTTCTTACCCCACTGACACAGTAGGGTGTGGTTAAGAGTCTTGAAAAATCAAATAACCTCCTGCTAGTGTGAGGTGACCCAAGCCCTGTGCGTTCATCTGGTAAAAGCACCCAAAATGACCCACCACCCATGGTCTCTGCAGGTCCCTACCCACAGGGCAGCATCTGGTCAGCTTTACGCTGGAGAAGCTCCAGGTGGACCCCACTCCAGGCAGGGTCAACAGCAACTTCTCTATAGACCAAATTAGAGGGGCACAGTTGTGGACACCTACCCAGTTACAGTCAGAAACCGAAGGCCTCATTTAAAGTCTGCTGAAGCTGGTGAGAGCTCATCCATCAACTTCACTGACATCTGGATGTGACCCAAGCGGCTGAGCCCTGCAAAGCCAGCATGATGTCTTTAGCTGTAAGTGCCGCCATCGACTTCCGCCGGGCTGGCTTCCACACTGTGTTGTGCTCCGGAGTAAGTGCTTACAGGGCTGCGTGCTCAGTGTTAGAAAGGGACACACCAGCAATCTTATTAAAACACCACCTTAAAAATACACACATTCTTAAACCAGCAAGTCATTTTGACTCCCTCTTGCCTGAAACTTGGCAAAGACATTCTTAGGCCAGAAGCGATTTCTTTTTCCTATAAACAAAATGCCATTACCATGCTTTGGCTCTTTGCTTGATAGATCCTGGCAAGAAAATGTGTGTGTATATTTTAAAGGGCTTTCTCTTTTGCTTATCATGCTTTAGCTTTTGACCTCTCCTCTCCCCCTGCGCCCAGGCACATTCCAGTGCTGGCTCCCGTGGCGGTACGTCGCACGGCCCTCCCAGCGACTGGGCTAGACGCTCCTTCCAGCAGAGAGCACATTCTTCTGGAGCACTATCATGGGGGGAAGCTTTGAGCTATGAAAGGTCGTCTTTCCCTTTTAATCTTTTATTTTCTTTGATGTTCATTTTAAAACAAATTATTGTGCCTTATTTGTATTACGGTACCTGGCTCAGCAAGGACTGGGACCCTTCTGCTGTCCAAACACAGAATCAAAGACAGTTCTTCCCTAAAACAGTTTACAATCTGAAGAGACAAAGCAGACAGAAACCAAGAACCAGATACAACGTGGATGACAAGCCCGTGGATTACTTTTGCATTTAGTCAAGTTGTAAACTGTTGAGGGAGAGAGTGCCATACGTCTACGCCTGTGCAATATCAGAGGTAGGAACTTTCCTCTGATACTGCTGGATACCCTGTTGTTTGGAAACGGGTTTTCATCACAAAGCACTTACATGAGGATGTCCCTGAAAGTCCTAAGGGACCACTACTTTTCACCTGCCATCACCAAGCATGTTTCAGTAACCCAAAAAAGCAATTTCACAACAGAAAGAAGGCATGTATTCTGCTAATAAATGACAGATGTGGACAGGGAAGGGAACAGATCTAGTGGATCCAAGCTGATAGCGAGAAGCAAGGCTGAGATGTTTTCATCACAGACAAACACTCCCGTGTTTTGGGAACATTTCAGAGTGCATTTGGCACAGAACTTATGTACATGTTTACCTACCGAAAGATTTCATAGCGAAGCTATGATCTTGCTGGGAACAGCTCTGCTGGATGCAGCAGGCAGAAGACTGTCTTTGTAATCTTCCCTTTGACACATGTGCGCACCTCAACTCAAGACCTTGTATTTGTGTCACTTCCTAGACAAGAAATCCATAATCTCAGAGGAGCTTTTCCCTGCTTCCTTTCCCTTTCCTTGAACATTCTGAGTCACAGTTTCCCTCTGGGCCGGGGCTGCTTCCTTATCATTGCAGCATAGCTCCTTTTTCCCCAGACATTTCTTCCTCGTCTCCTCAGGATCCTGCACACACAATCCCATTGATTTGCAGTAAAACTTCTCATGGAAATCAATGGTGCTAAGCCTGCTTCACAGTCAATAGGATGGCACAGCATGGCTGCTGAGAGGCACAGAGGCCCATGCCTCAAATAACTACACCGGATGGTCCTCGGGGGAATTGGGACCTACAGAAAATTAACCAGGAAGCTGCCCATTTTCTGGGCAGCTTGTACTGCAGGGCAGTGTTTTCACTCTCGTGCTAAGCTGCCTTCACAGGACTTTAGGAGCACATGGGCCTCCTCAAATTCAGGTTGTTCCACTCGGAAGCTTAAACTTAGGGCTTAACACCAAAAATCTGCTGAAGTAAAGAAATGCACTAAAATAACAACTATCAGGCTCCATGAAATGATGGGTGGGTTTGTGGCCAAGCAGCTGCAGCTTAGGAGAATCAGTAGGGTCTTTTGGTCTTCCTGTGGTGGACAAGTTATTCAGGACCCAACCCAGCGTTAGCCTGGGGGCAGTACTAGTCCTTCAGTGTACTGCATTTCATTTCCACATTAGCGGAACAGAACTGCTAACACTTTTTCTCTCCCACCCCTTCTCTGAGTTCTCTACTTGATTATGAACTCCTAAATGGTCTCTCCCCATGTGTAGCATAGTAGGTCCAGTGGCTACTGTAATACAAACAATATTAAGTTACAGGTTTTTCTTTTTCCTCCACAGTGTGCTACATTTATCAGCATCAACCAGGAGCCCAGCACAGCCAGGCTTTCCCTTGCTCTCAGCACCTCAGAGCATTTGGGTTCACAAATCTCAGTATTAATAATACATTGTGCAAAGTTGGTACAGAGCTCAAAGTTTTCTGTGTGTGTGCTGGAGTTTGATTGTAACTGTGGGTATCATTATCATCAAAGAGACTGAGGAATGGCAGCTTTTAGTTAAACAAATGGAAAGCTGTATTTAGTCTCTTTTGCCACATTGTGATAGGAAAGAATAAAGGCTTTTAAATATATTTTACAGCTGCCGTTTCTTAGGTTTTCTGCCTTACAATAGTCTCCGTGGTTCTGACTGGGAAGTTGTTGCAAAAGCTTTTTGTTTTTAAGCCTCCTATTGAAATAATACATATTAATTGCCTCATTCCTGAGTTTTTTGTTGTGGTGGAAATTTCAGATGGGGGGTGGATGGATGAGTTGTAAACCATCAACAGCTGAGAGGGGGTGCACTGCTACCAAAGAGTGAGGGAGAAGAAATGTCTCCCGGGAAAGTGCGAAGACAATTGGCAGAGGAGCCCAGGGGTCTTTGGGGGGAGCAGCATAGAGGCAGAGCCAGGAAGGGGGAGCCAAAAGTGCTCAGCAAGGAGGCCAGGTGGGAGCAGGGACAATGCCAGAAAGGAGCAGCATGAGAGTGCACTCTTTGAAGAGAAAAAAAGAGCTAGATTTGTCACGCTGCGGCCACCAAAAAAGAATATCAATGAAGCAATTAGCTCTGTGAGCAACAGGACAAATGAACGCTGCTTTCCTAGAGGTGCCTAGCATGTGGTTGGATCCACTGCCGTACGATAAAGGTTGAGCTCAGTTTTTTCTTGTTGTGATAGCACGAGAGCAGTCTCTCTGTCCTCTGTCCCCAGCTGTTTTCTCAAACCTTGCAGGAGATTTATATTTCTGATGAAATTGCCCCAAGGTTCAAAAGTTACAGTGGCAGCAGGAGATACTTGTAACCATATACAAGCCTCTTTGCCTTACACACTTAAGCTGAAAGTGTGTATATATATCCTATGGAATACTTGCCAACACAGTGCCACCTCAAAGGGCTACAGGTGGTTTAGGAAAGCCACAGTGACTGCAAACAAATTCCATGTTACATGACACAGCACTGAGTCACTAGACCCATTCAGGGCAGAGCAGAGACCCCCGGGCTCCTCAGCCCTCTTGTGCCACCACTCACCTTTGCTCTCCAACAGACATTTTGGCTGCTTTCCCCTGATGGTGCTGATAAATACAGAGGCAGTGGTTTTCTCTCTTCAAAGTACTCTAACACGTTCAGACCAAAGGTGTTCAGGGGGCAGCATGAGCTCCTGTCTCCTCTCAGCTCAGCCCCACAGCATGACCACGGGTCCCACACATGCCAGGTCCTGGGTGACCGTCACCTAGATGAGCCCTGCTCCAGTGCCGATGCCAAGCAGAAGGTGAGCAGCAAAGAAGCCCCATCTGTTAAACGCATGAAAGGTGAATTGACTGGAGTTCAAGCCAAGTACTGAAACATAGCTGTGAAGCTGAAAACTTTGTTCCAAAGAAACAAAGACCCACTTTAAAATAAGTCCAAAAAATCCCATCCTGCTTCCATTGAAGTCAGTGGCAAAATTCCCACTGGTTTACCCAGGAACAGGATCGGGCCACTTCCAGACAGATTTACAGCCAACATATGCTGTAACGCTTGCAGACTGCATGCACTTACTTCTATTTCCAGCCCTGTTTTAAAAAATTATAGCAAATGCCTATGGATTTGTGTGTATGAGTTATTGTGCTGCTAATGAGAGGAAGAATTACCCGAACATGGTTTAGATGGTCATCTGTTGCCAGCACAGATGAAATTGCTGGGTCATTCACTGGCTTCGTATTGCTGTTCATCCCATTAGCATTTCCATTAGAATTATTGCAAAATGTAACTCAATTTCTTTCCTTTTTTTTTTTTTTTTTTTTTGGCAGATGTGGGGAGGGACACGGCCTCTTTTTGCAATCAGAGTTGCTAAAGAATTGGTAGTGAAGTCCTAGCTACACTTTTGCACCACTTTACTGCCTTTGAGGGGATACTCCGCTGACAGGACTGCTCTTTCTGAGCTGGGGAGCGGAGGGGAGAGGATCTGTGAAATGAAAGACACTGAAATAAGTTCTTACAGCTGAAGGCCTCTAGATGTAACGTGTGTGTGCTCACACGCTATAAAACTTTGGCTAATTCATTCCCACATGCTCCTTGCTTTGGGCAGCTGAGTCTGTCCCTCTTAAATGTTACGAAGTTTTCAGTCTAAAGCCTAAAAAGATCTTGTTTTTCAAAAGTGCTGTGGAGAACCCGCAATCAGTGGGTTCTCCAGAAGCTGCTGTTTTGCCAGTCCCTTCGGTAAGCAGGCCCCATGTTCTCTGCAGCTATTATTATATAAAAAAGAAGAGAATCATCTCATGGCTGAAGACTCCCTCCCCTCACTCCTCCCACTTGGAAAAAAACCCATCCATTGTTTTCCTGTAATTGATCAAGCATAAACATTCAGCTCTACAGTTTTACGACTAATCACTCTACTTCTAAGACACGTGTTTGCAGCTATGCAAGGCACCAGCTGCTGTCATTCCAATGGATATTAATTTATATTGTCTCCCGCTCCCGTTCTCCCTGCACCGACACACAAAGGGAGCGGGGTGGCAGCGGGAGCTTTATATGAAGACATCTGCTTGAAAGGCAGACAGTAGCCGTGCTGCCGAGATTGCACCTGGACTTTCACTGAAAAATCAGGCACACCAGTTGCTTCCTGGCACTCCAGGCTTTGTTACATGCACGCATTTTTGACCACCGTTATTTATTTATTTATCTCACTCCGAGGGAAATGAAAGGCCAGGACAGAGGGAGATTTCAGGAGCAAAGCAGAGCTTTGCTGAAATAAAATAATGCAGAGAAGCAGTGCAGAGAGGGGGGCGAGGAGGAGGAAGGGGAAAGCTGGCACCTCTGATTTTAACCCCCAAAATGGTTCTCTTGGGGAGAGGTGAATAGCTAGCAATACTCAGCTCCTCTCCAGAGCTGCCGGCTGCTGACCAGGTTTGTGTGCAGGATAAACCCAGCCACCTGCAGCCCTGGGAGGAGGAGGTGGCAGAGAATGTGACTTGGTTGTCCCTCCATGAGATTCCACAAAGAGAGCGCACAAGCACTCACACTGCACTGTTTGTGCAACACGAACATACAAAGCTGGAGCTCCCCAAAGCCAGCTGCCAGTAACCAAGCTAAAAAGCACACAAATTTGCAAGCTCTCCCCATCTGCGGTGTGATGGCCACAGCCCTGAGCACAGCGGGCACACAGGAGGGCTCACAATGCACTACGGTACCTGCTACAGACCTCGTCTGGGACTGCCACAAGCCACTGCTCCTTCGGCTGGCACCCCGGGGGGAAATCCTGTGTACAGGGACATGTAGGGACTTATGCGCTCTGGTAGCACAGCCTGTTCTGCTACAGCATTAAGATACCATCTCCCAGAAAAAAAAAAAAAACAAAACTAAAAAAAACTGAGGTCTTGACTATAGGGATGTGAAAGATTTCTTTCTCCTAAGAGCAGGGCTGTTTCCCAATCCCTTTGCATTCGCTAATCAAATACCAATGTGACTGGGGTCACGTTACGTTATGGCTGTCAGCTCTATGTGTATACTGTATTTTTCATGCCCTATCCTGTTCTGTTGTGTTGTGTTGCTGCTTCACCCCCAGAGGCAGCACTTTTCCTTTTTCCTTTCCTGCTTGCCTTGAGGTTTTGCCTAGAAGCCCCTGTTCAGGCTTGGACTCTGTGCTGCCACATCCTATACAGATGACTAGTGAAAAGCTTACTAAGCAAAGAAGTTGGTTAAGCAGTTGCGCTGTGGGATTTTATTACACTAGTAAAGAACTGAGGGATGGTAATGTGCAGTTCAGATGTGAGGTGCTGTTTGCCCACATTTCCTGCAGCAATTTTTCAAAATAAAGAACCAGGAGATGTATTTCACTCTTTTTAAGACTGGGATGGACATGAAGGTTTGGGATTCTTTTATAACGTCTGAGCTAGCAGGGTTCCTGAGACAAATCTAAAAATCCTTTCTTGTTATTACATTACATGCCTGAATTCCCACTGCAGTATACCACATGAAGTCACTTACCCTCTGCGAGTGGGTATAAAATACTGGTTCTGGTGGAGAATTCATATCTAGGCATGTTTTATTGTGCTTTTTGCCCAAGGTAAATGAGAATGTGGGTGCGGGATGGGGAAGGAATCTTTCTTACCTGCTTTTTTCATTAGCTTAAGATGAACCTATTGATTCTGTTGGTAATTGCCTCAGAGCTTGCAGTTATGGGAAGGCGACACAAACATCTCCGTTTGTGCCTCAAAATTTTTCCTGTTCCTTGAGCTCATGGTTTCTATTCCTCCACTCTCCCCGCAGGTCTCCAGAGAGCTCTGCTTCCCCAGGGATACATATGTCACAGGGCACAAATCACGTGAAATATTAGCGCTCCCTCTACACATACACTCTTAAATAAGTCAAGATATTTTGGGACAGAAATGTTATTTTTAGCATCTCTGTCCCTCTGTAGCAGTCGCTGAGAGGAAGAAGTTAAGAAGCACTGACCACTGTGCCATTAGACAGTTTTGACTGACTAGTCCCACTATAATATATGACTTCTCAAAAATGACGTCAGGAAGTAATACATTTTAACAGACGCTCACCACCCCCTTCTTTTCTATAAACAGAGCTGACATCTAGAAGGGGCAGGCTGCAGATGGTATTGTTTGTCTCTTAGCGACACGCATATCACAGGTTGAAGTTTCATGGGGAGTTGTACCCAGGCCACTGGTAAGTCAATACCTCTGAAGTAGTGTCCATTTAAAGGGATGCTCTCTAGCTGCACTCTTAGGAGGAGACCTCAGGTTCAAGGCAGATCGGGGAAGCGTCCTATCTTACATTCTCATGTTCCCCAAGACTCTTCCACTGGATTTCCCAGTCCATTATCCATACCTTCTGTCAAGGTTGTCCAAATTCCTAGGAGCTCTGAGCCAGATGATATTGGGATGATTTACTGAGGGTGGGATGACAAATGCACTGTGGCAAACCTCGTGGCATTGGCTGCACAAAGCCTGGGGAGTGAGAGAGGCTATGAGGCATGCAAAGCACAAGCTTTCACTGGACCAATCCATTCCATCCACAGCATGACCACACAAATCCTCACAGAACACACACACATCAAAGGGTGAAGATTTTTTTTCCTATTAGATAAACTCCTAGATGTAACCTGGGCTCAAACTCTCAGGGCTTGTTTGCTGATCTGTAAGCTGCACCCATGCAATACAACTCTGTGTAGAGACATGTATTTGAATAGTTTTTTTCTTATTTTTGGGGCTTACTTTGCTTTTGGAGTGCCAGCGACTTCCATGTGCAGCCAGTGCTCCCCTCCATGCAAATGAGTAGGGTTTCTCTCTCTTGCAAGGGTTAAGTGTGTTGTGTTTGTAAAGATCTTGGAGAACTCTAATCCCTGTGGAGTGCCAAATCATCTCCTTCTTGCTCTTGCTTCCAAGTATTATGATTCTGTGGGCCAAATACAAGTTACTTTTACATGCACTGTAGCTCCGTCCAAGGGAGAGTAGGGTGCAGCTCAGATCTCCGAGCCCATTCTATACTCACATGGTGCCTTTGTGCCCTGGGGCTCTCCTGCAGGAAGGACTCGTGTGGGTCAAGCTATTGGGTTGCCGAGGCTTTGGGTCTGCCTGTCTTGGGAAGGCAAAGGACAGCTGTAAAACTGTTACACTGAACACTTTATCCAGCCTCTACCGAGGAACATCAGTTAATCACTGGATCACCAGCTGCTGGTACCAGTGAGAAGAATCATCTCTTGAAATGCAGCCGTGTCCCCAGGGGCCTCTCATTGCTGGGGTGAAGGGGGATGGCTCAACCACACCAGGGACAGGAGGAACCCCAAGTGCCTGTGACCACAAACAGATTGTGCAAGTGCCCAGGAGAGGTGGAAATGGAAAACGACCCTCTCTGCCCTGCCAACTCCACACTTCACCGTCTCTCCACCTTAGTCATAGCAGAGGGGTGAGACAAGGGGACACAAGGGGCCTCTTTCCCCAGCTTATCAAAGAGATGGGGATGCATGAACAGTAGAAATACAGGGATGTGCTGCAGTGCCCAGCACAGTGGGGCTCAGCATGGACATGGCCCTGCCAGAGCCAGTGGAGGCCAGGAGGCAGGACCTGCCAGGAAGGTCCCTCCAAACAGAGGGTGAAGGACTGTGGAAAAGAGGAGCAGAGGGCTGGGAGGGGGCCTGGCATGATGCTGCAGCAGGAACCTCCTTCTGCCGGTTGGTTTTCAGCCATGTTAGCAGCCGCCGTGCTTAACCCCGGCTGATCAAAGCCTCGGTAGGAGATTGCACTCACCCTCCTGCCCTGTCACAGCGGCCGCTTCCCATTCAGCGGGGACATGAGTTATTCCTCCTTTGTGTGTGAGGCCCTCCTTGTGGGGACCGCATCTTCCCCTTAATCAAATAATCAGATGCACTTATTGTTGTGGAAATCATGCCCTCCCCTGAAATGCCTGACCAGAAACAGCTTCCTGGCTTTGTCTGCAGCCCGGCAGCCTGGATCCCACCTCTCCTCCGGCACAGCCCAGCCTCAGGGGCTGCATGGGGCAGCCAGCCCCTTGCGTGCCGTGCATGCACAGAGCAGACATCAGAGGGGACCCTGGCTGACAGGAATTACAATGCTGAGTGCTCTTCTGAGGTGTCCCAAATCTGGTGGGGGGCTGGTGCTGAGCAGTGGACGGAGCCCCTGGCCCTTCCTGCCACTGCTCACTGGAGCAGCCAAGGGCCCCCAGCCGCTGGTCAGCTCCCCGGCGGTGCCGAACCGAACCGGGACCTCCACAGGCCACAGCCAGGCCCACAGAGCCTCCCCACCCCCTGCAGCCCCGGTTGTGGGCACACACCACTGCGGGGACCTGCTGCTGAGCTGCTGCATGGCGTGGGCTTCCCAGCCCAGCCAACAGCCTGCTTAGTTTGCCTGCTGCCCCCTGCCCCCTGGACACACGTGATTTGATGCATAGTTTTTTTCCTCTGATCCCATATCCTGTTAGGAAAAGAAATGTCCTGACTGCACCGCACCAGCCTGAATTTTTTGGATTTTTTTTTTGTCCGGTTCCTTTCCTGTGTTTACACTCCCACAGCACAACGTTTATTACTCTGAGGATAAGGACAACGTAAAACATCTTACCTTGAGAGCACTCACAGCAGGAGTGAAAGCAAAGTGAGCCCCTGCCCTGCTCCGTCACCAGCCAGCGCTGCGCTGTGACAGGAGACCCCCATGCACAGACCCGACAGAGGCAGCAGGGACCCAGCATGTGGTTGCCCGCACCAGAGTTACCCTGTCCACAGCCTGCCGGCCTTGCACAGGGACACAAGCAATGTGCCTGTCCTCCCTCCGGGCGTTTTTTGTGCCCATTTTGTGTTTTCACACCGATCTGCTTTCTGGTTTGTGAGCCAAGGCTCTGGCTACAGGAGGCACTGGGAGAAGGGCGAGGTAGAGGTGCAGGGAGCAGAATGAACTAAGTGGAAGTGTTGTTTTTTGTTGTTGTTTGCTTTTAAAAAAAAGGCTAATAAATTAAAGCAAACAAGTACATTACTTGGCAGCTAAGTATCATGGGTACATAAACCATCAAAACAACCCCCAAAGCTGAGGGCCCTGTGCCGCCTCTCACTCCCACTCCTTAGGCACAGAAGTGCTTAAGGCAACACTGTGCCCAGCTCTCTGGGACAGGGCAGCTGATGGGCGCATTGTTGGCTCTCTACACCTAAAACACAAATCCAGCTGGACTCAACCTTGTTGAAGTTGGTGAGAGAACAAATGACTCTTGTTCAGTACAAGCATCCAAGAGGACACACGTAACCAAACAGACAAAACAAAAGACGTCCTGCTCAAAACATCGCCCCAAACACTGCCCATGTTGGGCTGAGGGCCCCCTTTGTTCCTGGTGGTTGCAGGGCCAGGAGGACCCCAGAGCTCAGCTGGCAAACACGCTCCTCCGGCGCCTCCGGGGCCCAGGGAGCCCTGCCCAAATGTCACTGCTGCCGGCCAAGCCCGTGACTGACAAAAACCATGTTGCAGGGTGACTTGAATCATTTGCTGGCATCCCTTAGCCAGCCCCTGCCAGGGGAATAAAAACGCCCTAAAAGTGATGAATAAAACACCGTGCTAGAGCCGCTGCCATGACAGTGACCACCTTGGCCGTGCTTTGTGACCTGCTGCTCTGGTTGCTACCTCGCTGCCCCCTTTACTCCTCACACGGGAGCCCTTGGGCAGCGCCTTTCCCTGTGTGAAGCTGGGAGTCACACCGGGGCTGCAGCCCAGAGCAATGGCACTGCCACAAACACTTGGTGGCATTGGCAGCAGCAGTGCAGCTACTGACGGACCAACACCTCCTCACTGACAGAGAGAGCATGAACTGGGAATTCTGACAGAGAGAGCAGGAACGGGGAGCCATCCTGAGCTGAGGTAGTGGAAACCTCAGTGTGTCCTGCCCAGATGGGCCCACCACTGCCCTGTCTTCCCTGGTACCCATGTCCCCAGGCCACCAAGGTGACGTGTGCTACCCCCCACATGATGGGTTCCAGGGCTCCTTGGTGCCTCCACCATCCCAGGAAGGGGAAAAGCCACAGCCTGAGTTAAGTCTCATGATTTCCCCTCTTTTAATGCTGAACACAGAAGAAAATCCACAAGCAAGAGCCTCAGGAATTCAAGCTTAGCGAATGCTGCCTCTGCTCACAGGAAACTTGGCCAGAAGTAAACTTGCAGAGGAATGTAACCGTTGCAGAAGATGGTGCTTGGCTTTTCAAATCCAAGCCCCTAAATACATTGTGCTTTGGCTGTGATTTAGCATTCTTGCTTTTCTTTTCCTTTTCTGTTTTGTAGCAACGACAACCTAACCACTTTCCAACTCATCCTAACCCTCCCAGCCTTGTTCCCATCACTGCTCTATCCACTCTGTTGTGCTATTAAAGCAATTTGGGTGACTGAGCTGGGAAACAGCACACGATAAAAACAGCCCAGTGAAGAAAAATGATTTTTTTCCCAATAGCAGCTCTGTTATCTTTGTCCTCTCACAGCAAAGAAAATCCTTACAGCTGGGGAAGGAGAAAAGAAGGAGGATGGGGTGGGACCAAGTGCTAGGAGGTAGGGATGGGGTAGGAAGGGGAGCTTGGCAGCATAAGTGGGTTAAATGCACATTGGACTCAGGCCTCAGTGTCCTTTTCTTATACATAAAGAAAATGACAGGGAACTTGCTTCCACGCAAGGGATGGAAGCGAGGAACAAGGAGGGAAGCAAGGAGAGACGCATTCCATGATTAAGAGTATGCGTGCCTCCTAATGGACCCAAATACCCTACTTGAACCTAATATTCTCGTAGCTGTGACTTATTTGGCCAAACTTGAATGTAGAGTTGGCAACTGGACATGCTAAGAGCACCTTTGATTTCCTCTGTATACTGAATAACCAGCAGGCTGTCAGTCTGCTTAACATAACCTTACAACAGCTTCAGGATTGACTCTCATTTATTATATCAACCTTTCCCATCCTGGCCAGGCCAGTGAACGCACTGCCACCATGCCATGGCCCTGGTGCCTGCCCCACAGCACTCACCTGCTGCAGCACAGCTGCCCCACAGCACTCACCCTGCCCCAGCCAGGGCAGGGACCTCTCTGCACACCCAGCCCACCTCTGCAAACTGCCACTTACAGAGATGCAGGCGTTGGGCTGACACGTAGCATGTGGAAACGTTGCTCTGTCTGAACACCTCCTGCTTGCTTTGCTGTGTATGGCTCAGTCCTGGCTGTTCTGTACATCCATCCACTCATGATTTGTTTTAACCAGTTTTTCTCATGTGCATATACTGCTGTTCCTCCTGACTTCTCTTTCCTTTGGAGAGGGAATGGCTGGAAATATATGGGAGGAGCAAACTGGTTTTTAGATCAAAAGCAGCAATACCTAAATATATACGCACGTACGTATATGTATAGCAACATACCTAGCAGGAAGGGGAAAGGGAAGGAATGAGGGCTGCTTTATTTACTTTTAATTACATATAATCTGCTGTCTTCCTATTTGATCTACTTTTTATTCTCTTTTCATTCCTAGAAAAAATTATGGCAGATGAAGCCTCTTAAAATCATAGCTTGCTGGTCTGAAAATCTAGGCTGCAATTTAGATTAGCAATATTGGTTTATTTATTTTTTATTTTTTTTGTACTCTGGATTGAAGGATGTGATGTATGAAAACTCAGATTTAACAGAGCCTAGAGATTAAATCTCATTGCGTAGGTAAGGTTTTGGCAGAGAAGCAGACAGTGCTTCCTAACCAGTACCCAGAATTTGGAGAAGAATGGGGTAGGTTATAATGTAAGTTTACTTTTCTTGTAATGAATTTTAATGATAGCTTTCACGACTGCTTCTGTGATTCATAAGAGAAAATTAAAAACCCACACCTTGAAACTTACACGACAATGCTGCTAACATCTTGCAGTTGCTGGCATTATCTTGGAGAACCTTTCAGTCCTGTTTCTATGGCACATTGTTTTCCTCACAAAATGTATTTTAAATATAAAACATTGAAAGTTCATTGCTTCTTTATATCATTTTTATTCATTACCTGCTGGAGGCAAAGGGCACAGATTTATATAGAATCCCCATTGAATATCTTATTTTGCAATTTTACTCTACTGTACATATTTCCCAATAAATTATTTTCTTTCAGATGCAGATATTCTTCTGGAAAAGCGAAGCAGGGCTGTTTCCTCTGAACTGAGCTTTTTTTTTTTTTTTTTTTTTGTGAGCACAGCCAACTCGTCTGTCTTGGGTTAGTTTGTCAGGCATATTTTGGGAACGTTTGGAGAATTAATTCTGTTTTAAAGACTACAATCACCTTTTTGGCCCCTGAAACCGGTTCAGGAATTTTGTGCCAGGCCAGCAATAGAACAGCTTTCGTACATGTCAAAGACTCACTCTAGACAAGCAAAATGACCGTGGAGATAAAAATCTGTGTCTTTCTTGCAATCTATACCCACGAAGCAGCTGATTCGAAAGTGACCGCAATTTGTCCCTGTCTGTAACAGTGGCTCAGCCCCAGCCCATGCTGCACGAGAACGCCTGCTCCAGAGGCCACATGCTTTGACTCTGTATCGCTTTCGGGTGCCAGGAAAACTCTTGGTGTTGGTTACCTACACCCACAGATGGCCCAAGGCTTCTCAGCAGTGAAGGCAAAAGTTGTGTTTGAAGGTCAACGTGGCTCTGGGGGGACTTGAGAGCTCAGAGTGGATCTGAGAAGAGGGGGGAATCTGGGAGAGAAGGGGATGCAGTGGTGGCAGTGATACCCAGGGAGGTGAAGGGAGGCAGGTTGGAGATTTGGGCAGCACGATGTAACCTAGGGGAGGGGGCAGCAAGGGTTGTCTTTCTCTCCCTGGGCATGGTTAATGGGTTTCCTTACAATTCCTTCTTGCCCCTCCGTTTCTTCCCCAAGGCAGGGACAGCTTTGTGCTGCGAACAGTTCCTTACCTGATGTGCTTAGTGGATCGGTATCCCAAGCCTGGGGTGCCAAGTGGGAACTGGGGAGCAATGGTCAGCGTATTGGAAATGTCATTTTCCTTGTTGGCACGTGAACTGCACATGTCAGGGACAATCCTCTCTCCCCGCCATCACATGGTGCCTCTCCCCAGCCCTCTCCCCTGCCCCCCATTCCACCCTATTCTAATTTCTTATCCCTTCTCCTTTGCTCCAGTTGACTCTCCATCATTTCCCACTCTTCCTTGATAACTTCTACCTGATTCCCAGAGCAATCCTGTCTCTCCCAAAGGAGCACTTTATGAAACTCTGATCACTGAGTTCTCAGCTTTTAATACACTCTCAGTTTGTCTTTTGCCACTTTGTATAACTTGTCTCACTTGAGCAGAAGGAGAAACTCAAGCATCGGTGTTTTATCTGTCCAGTTTTTAGCATATATAACTTTTAGCATCTATAACTTCTAAAATTGGTGCCTACATGAATTATAATTTAATATGGGCTAAAATGGACTCAGAGTTGCCCATGAACAGTGTCTTTGCCATAAATGCCAAGATCTGCATTCAAAATGTTTTGGAATGCAGTACACCTTCATTTTAACTTACCCATATCTTGTGTTGTAAACCTTCTGTACTTTTCTATCCTTCCACTTTGTTCTTTATTCTTTTGTTTTCTTCACAGCAAAATTTGCATCTCATAAATGCTACATTCTTTTTTTCTCCCCGTTCTAGTGACTTTTCACTTAAATATGTACTATTTTGAATATTACATCATCTAACATAAACATAACACCCTTGCCTGAATCTCAGTATGCTCTGTAACCCATAGATCTGATCCTACCAAGATTTATGCTTGTGCATAATCTGGAGCATGAAAAGTAGTGCCATCAGCTTCAGCAAAATGACCCACGTACCTCAAGTTAAGTACCTGTGTAAAACTTTCAAGGAGTCCTAAATCTCTGGGAAGATAGTGCTGCAGCCGTCTCGCTGAAATACAGCCGCAGCTAGCTGGACCTGGTACAGGCTACATGGCCGCAGAACAGCCCGGTCCTCACAGACAACAAGAGCTGGACGTTGAGATGAAGCTGCCTGGGGAACTCTAGCAATGAACATGCAGTTGCCTAAGCTGAATTCGTTGAGTTGGCAAGGGACTTCTCTCTCTTTCTCTCTCTCTCCACCTCTCAGTCAGGGCTACGAAATCAGGACTCCGTCTCTACAACTGAAGACAATGCAGATTTAATGATGAATCACATGAAGCTTGGTGATTGTTTTTTTTTTTTTTTTTTTTCTACAATCAGCACATGGCTGCTGTGGTTTGTTCTGTTGGTGTCACCTTACCAATTCTGATCCGGCCTGATCGCACACGGTCTTCTAACATCAGATCACATCCAGAGGTGAGGATGACTTTGTAGATCCAAAGCAGAGAAAGACTCAACATGCAAATACATAATCATATATAGTCTTAAAGCCTTTATTTTATTGCAAAATAAAACAGGTAAAATTTGTATAGCCATATGTAACAAAAGATCAAAATCTTTGATGTGGTACTAGAAAAAAACTCTCAAATTGTGTGTTGAATTTCTCCCCCAAAACAATCACACATGATTCTGAAATCAGTTTCGCTTAAACATACGGGTATTGTCAGGACCATAAACACCTTCCTCTCCGCCAAAATAACACAGAAGTGTCTAAAAAAGTGTGTTTTTAAATTCAGACAGTAAAGAGTCCTTCCAACTTTGCACTTAAGGCTTAGAGACTCTGCAGAAAAACTGTGGCAGAGAGCACAGGTGTAGGGCATTTTGAAAGCGCAAAGCAGCCCCTGCTCAGAGCAGAGCATCAGGATGTGGCCCTGGCAGAGCACTTGATGGGATTCACTCACAGCACTAACCTTCTGATAAACAAATCTGTGACGGCTGGAAGGAGGAGGTAGCACAATTCATCTGTAAAAAAATTAGGCAGCATGTGAAGCTATTTCTAGTTCAGGAAGCTGGAGTGAATCGGAATGCAGAGCTGCACGCAATTCTTCAAGGCAGGAGCATTTTTTTTTTAATTAAAATGCTTAGTTCCTCTTTTTCCCCACAAAGGACAATTGCTATTTCTTTATGCATTCAAGGGGTGCCTAGAGACTCCTGCCTTACATTATATCACAGTGGTAATGTCTGCTCCCAGGCCGAGACCACGGGTCACTAGTGGGTGGTCACTCAGAAAATCCACAGGCTCTTCCCGTATATCTTCATCTTTCAACTGCTGGGCCCGGCTGGCCACATGCCAGGGCCAGAGCTGCCGGCTGCACACACCAGCTCAGGAAATCAAAGCTTCCAGCTTCAGGCAGGAGCGTGCCTCTCCCCCTCGCCCTCACTCCCCTTCACACGCACACTTATGGCACGCCGCTCCTGCCGCAAGCCCCAGCCCTCCCTTCACACCCCCTACGTCAGGAACTGTGCTGCTGGACTGGCACATTTTGGATGAGGGAGTGCGAGGCAATTACGTGTCAAGAGCATTTGAGACTCATAATTTTCCCAAACATATGGACATATGGGGAAAAGAACAACTTGTTACTTAACGGCTCTTTTGGATTTTTGCAAGTGTGTATTTTCAACCGTCAGTTGTAGCACCTCGTGAATTCTGCACGGTACATATTTTTCCACAATATGGTGCTAAAATCATACATTTTACACTGCAGAGAAGCTGACTATATATACTGTAGTTACACATTATACTTTTGAAAATACCATACCTCTATCAGATATTAAACCAGCAAATGGCAATTTTCTCTCAGAACAATGGCACCAAAGATAGAGGAGATGCTCTGCGATACTTTTTGGTCTTGTTCCCCCAGCTAGGACAGCCTGCTCTTCCTCCTTAGCTCCTCACCTGTAGGATGCATCCATATATTATGCTTGTAGCTATTTTGTTTTTTTTCAGAAGAAGGAAGAAGCTCTGTACTGATCTAACAGCCGAAGCATCATTTAATAACCTGTTGGATAAGATTAACAGCTCAGAAGTTGTTGGTTTGATCTGACTGCCTCAACCGAGCGGAGCTGATGCAGTCAAGGGGAGCTGTTAAGGGAAGATTCAGGTTACGGGGAGACAATTGCGCAGGTCCTTCAAAGGCTATAAATAACCCAGGAGCTGTTTCCATCCAGATTTTATTTGGCCCTGGCTCTTGAAATACTGTAAATAAGTTCTGCTCACTGTGCTGCGATGCCATTTGAAGGGTTAGTTGAGAGTGATTTATAAAGGCAGTAGCTTATATTCAGAGCTGTTCTTAATTGTGGCCTGGCTTGATAAAGCCACTGTCGCAAACATATTAGTTTCTTTACAGCTGGATCAAATGTATCAGGGGTTATATTTCAAGCAGGGAAAGGAAAGTATTTTAATTTGTTTTCGCTTCACTTTCAGCAGGGCTTCATAACACCAGCATCTACCCTGTGGCTGCCAAGTCCTGGCTGAGTATCCTACAGCATCTAAAACTCTTTTAGAGAAGTACAAGGCTGCGTACAGCACGTATGCGACAGGCAGAGTTTCCTTGGGGAATGTGCCTTACTTATGGAGGGTACTGAGAGACACCCAGCTTTACATCCAACCTCTCCCTCCAGAGGTTTTCCCTCCTACATTTCTAGGGAAGAGGGCAGAAAGAAATGGAGCAAGAACCAAACATACTTGCTTCATGATCGGTTGCATTCCTCTCCCTCCCACCAATGCTTCCTCCTGACTGGATCTAGAGCTCGCCTGCCCCTGCCCCAGGGAGCCCAGCCCTGCATCTGAGTCACAGAGACATCCCCCCCCCCACCACCCCAAAGCTGCTTCTCCCCCGCTTCCAGCTTGCCTGGTGGGGAGAGGTCAGTGTGAATGCAACTGCAGGAGCCCACGGGCCAGCAGGGCGGATGCAGATGCTCCCAGACTCTTCCTGGCGCTGGCAGCACACAAGCAACGGGCTGACAGGGATAAATGCTCACCCTCATCACGGCCATTAGCTGCGGCTGTGGCCCCTGGAAAGCAGGAGCACACAAACCCGCCCTGCCGTGCGCCTTACGGATCTCTTACTCTAATGAGGCCTTTTCCCAGGGATTTCTAGTAAAGGGACGCGCTCCTGGCAGGATAGATCTTCCTGTGATATTTAACACCTAGAAGTGACCTATGTGATTTAATCTGTTGCATACCAAAGGTGTCAAAAAGACATCAAAGAAATCCTTGCACTTAATCCTTGGCTTGGTCACAGTCTCTCCCTGACGAGGAGAGGAGCCCAAACTATTTAGTAACACTCCCAAGAGACAGAAGTTGAGGAATTAAGGGCACTTGGCAACTTCATATTGCTAGGTGGCAAGACTGCATGGTTTCCCTGCAACAACATCCTTGAGATAAACCTCTGAGGGCACCCAGCCCTGCTGGGCCAGGTAGCTATGTCTCTGTGACTGCCATCGTGTATTTCTGGCCTCCTGGCAGGCTGGATGCACAGCAAGCCCAGGCTGCACGGGGCAAGGAGCCGGGCAAGTGCCCCAGCATCGTGTGCCCCCAGCTCCCCACTCACCCACCTCCTACCTCCTCTCTTCCCATGTACTCTTGCAAATAACTCACCGCTTACAGCTATTCCCTCCTCTTTCTCCGGGGCCCCAAGGTTTCAAAGCTCTCCCTGTTGCTTTCCTCATTTTTTTCCTCACCTCTCGCTGCGAAAAGCCTCTCTCCCTGCTGGCCCCTGACTGCAGGAACTGGAGCCATTTGGCACGTGGCACCGCCTGAGGCTGAGCTTCTCTGCGGAGGCTGCGGGCAGCCCCGCTCTGACGGGTGCCTTCCCGTGGCAGCAGGCTGGCGAGGGCAGGGCGCAGGCACTCGATCGACTCACGCTGCTGGCAGGCACTTGGCTGTCTTCCTGGCCAGAGTGGGCCGGGAACTGGGCTGCCCTGCCTGAGCCAAAGCAGCACCTGATACGTTAACTTAACGTGAGTTATGGACTCCACGCCCGCAGTCACCTCCACAGCCACTTCAGGCTAGCTCCACTGAAAACCCAAGAGTGACACTTGCTGAGAACAACTGAGGATCTGATCTCTGGGGTTTACATTTAAAGAGTGCACGTTGTATAACTAAGAAATGTTCACAGACACACATGCACCTAGACACACACCTCTCAGATGGCCGGCTGCCTTGTCCTCTGCGAGCCTGCTCAAGCATGGTGGATAAAACTTTTTGCCTTACTCCAAATGCAGCAGGTGCAATAAGAGGAGAATCTTGCTACGCAAACTGCAGAAAAATGAAGGCTACAAGATAAATTGCTGCCACCATCAAATAGAAAGAGGAAGACAGAGGCCAGATTACAAATCTGGAACTGCAGCATCCTTAACACACAGAGCTGCTGGTCTCAACAAGTCTGGAACATGGCCGCTAACTCCACGAGGTCCCTGGTCGGCTGATTGATTACACAAGATCCCCAGCTCCGCACAAAGTCCGCACTGCATGCCGTGTTCTTACTTAAAGGCTCTGCAACAGTGCTCTGAAGTAAACTCCGGTGGCACCGCTGCCCTCATACAGGCAGCTGTGCACTGTATAGGTGCAACCGGATTTGGTAAATAGCCCTGAGGTGTAATAAGTGTTGCGCTTCATTTCCAGCAGCCACTTTCTATTTTTAAAAAGGAATTAAAAAATACTCAACTGTCTGGTACCTCACGTACTCAAAAACATCGTACCTCCCGCGGCTTTAGTTCGCCTGTTAGAAAGCACCTATGCTGAGCCCAGCTCAGTACAAACGACTCCAGGTCTAATGCCGTTCTTACAGGCAGCCACGCGTGGAACAACTCTAAAAGGCCCATGTCCAACGGGAGTCCTCCCGGGCTGTGCTGGCAAGTCCAGTGCGTGGCTATACAGCTGCTGTCATGGGGTTCTTCTGCCTGGGATCCTGTTGCCTGTACTGGTACTGGTCTGGACTGGTCCCACGGTGTCGGACAATTTCATTATAAGCTGGTGCACGGTGGGGCTGAGGAGGGGAAGGTGGCACGTCCTGCCGGAGGGGTCCTTTATGCTGGTTTGCAACGGGCTGGGCTGGGTAGTACTGGGGGTACCTCAATTCTGCCACTCTCGTGTCTGGTGCACGGATGTAGTTCCCCTTAGACGGGTGGACAGCAGGCTGTCCTCCTTGGTAGTAGGGAAGATCTCTCTCTTTGTATATTACTCGTGGTCCTGTTAAATATTCCAGTGGCTCTGCAGGTCCACGCCTGAGGAGGAAAAACACAATAAAGCACATAAAAAGGCAGTCTACAAGCCTAGCGGCACATTATTGTGCTTGGAGTCTATGTGTACTTTGGGAAAGGAAATGCCACCTCAACCATGACATGTCCAGATGAGTCAAAAGAACTCCTGAAGGATAACAACCCTCCCACCTGCAAGCTACAGAAGTCTGCGACACCCAGGACGCTGGAAGAAGGGTCCAGCACACATCACGGCCCTTTTACAATGGGGGAGCACTGGAGCCCTTCAGCTCCCAAACTCAGCCTCCTGTGATCCATTTGCCATAATGGAAACAAAGCTCCTTTAAACAATGCTTGTTTGACTGAATCTTATCTGGCCTGAGGATAAACAGATGAGTTGGGTCTGCAAGTCTGCAAATCCCATAAGCTTTACATGCACAAATATTCACGCTTTCCAAGCCATTTCCCACTATTTTTTCTCCTAACATGTCAGACCGTAAAGCTTTCCAAACACTATAGTTGGAAAAACTGGAACTCCTGGAAGAAACACAAGGGATGTCAGACTACTATACCTGTGTGCAATGGGCAAGCTGCCAATGGGGTTTCAAAAAAAAACAACTCCTGTGATCTGGAAGGCTTGATATTACAAAAGCTCTGTAACCTGTCTGTAACTTATCTGCATCAGTATGGATCTGACAAGCTCTAGTTCACGTGAAAAGCAACATGTGAACATGTCATCCCTGAGGATGTGCCACCGAGCCCTCTCTGTAGCTTTCTGCATCTTAATTCCATGATTTGCACTAATGAAGGACTGGTATTTTTCCTAGTATAGCTTAACTTGTGATACTTTCGAAATGGCAAAAATAATTGTTCTCACAGACATGTCGCCAGAGTACCCACAAAAGTTCAACTCAATTAGGAGTTTTTGCCAGTCTGATTGCAAATGCCTTTGCACTTTGGCAAAACCTCCCATTGACTGCACAGGAAACTCCTCTCCAAGTGTGAGCTGAAGGAAGAAGGCAGGGCTTTGACCCAAAACAGGGGCCGAAAATATAAATCAATTACACCTGCTCTGTGGGTTTGGGACTAAACTCATCAACTGTTTAAATAGCCTTTCCATAGATTTATTAAAAAAAGTCATCATTCTGGTACAGCAGATCAGGTGTTCACAATTCATCAATGCCTCTCTTTTGTTCACACAGAGATTTTACAAGCTTGCCTCCCCTTTCTTAATCTGGACTCCCAGACTCCACTGGAACTTGTTTTGCATGAAGTAAAACAAAACATGTGGTTTTCTGCTGCACTCGTTTAAGCCCATGGGGTAAATCATGGACATAGGCAATGAACAAACATTATCTGCCTTGAAATGAACCTACAATTCTCCCCCTGGAATAACTTAGTGCAAATGTTTCCTGTTTAAAATGGAAAGAGCAAAAGGAAGAATTCCAGGCCCTGGACTTTTAGGACCCCATGCTCCCCAGAGACTTTTTGCTTTAAAAACAGAACATTATAAAAGACAGGCACTCTCGGCTTTTTTTCCCCCCTCTCTCTCCTTGTGAGACAGTCCAGACAAAGTGCTGAAGGGCCTGAAGCCACCCTCTGAGATACTGAAAGGACTCCTAACCGCATGTGTTGAGACAACTGCTATCTCTGCTCACACACCTACGCCTTGCAACGAAGCCTTATTTCCACAGCAGGCCGAAGAGTTGCTCCACGTATTTCTATACGAAGGCTTGTTCACTAGTCAGTCCCATCACACACAGCTTTTAATTCTTCTGTGCACAAAAATGCACATCCAATCTAAAAAGGCTTCTGCGACGTTAAGAACTGCTTTGTGTCAAGCATCAAGCCAACAAGAACAAATGTCAAACCTACATCCATTGCCTTTTAATTAAGGGTAACACTTGAGATCCTGTCTATTAGATTTTAAAAGATGTTCTCATCAGCAGCTGTAATCAACCAAATTCTTGTGGATCACATTAAAATGGGACTGAGCTTGGACACAGATCCAGAATTCACCAAGAAGCCAGGCAGCTTTTGGACAGAGATCAAACTACAAAATTGAATGACCCTAGAATAACGAAATCAAAATTAATTGGTACCAAAATGGCTGCAGAGAACAGGACAGAGCCACGAGCATCAAATCCCGAGCCTTCAGCACAGCTCATCCCTCAGCTCACACGATGGGTCTGGACACGGCAGGAAGAGAGGGATGTGCTTTGCTATCCAGCCAGCCCGCTTGGCTCCCAGAAGAGCTGCTTCCAGGAAAGCTCAGGCAGTCCAGTTCTGGGTGGAAGTGTGACTGTGCAGAGGCAGCACATTCAGGCAGCTCTCACCTAGAATCGTGCAGCAAGGATCTGCCAGAGACCTCAGGCATGCACCCAAGCATCTTGAGCTTGTGCCACGTAGTCCTCATTGCTGTTACCTAAGCAAGAAAACTAAATCCACCATCGGTTCACTTACAGTTATACCACCTCTTCCTGTGTAGGCAGACTGCAGAGGAACCTGAACGAGGGGCAAAATCTTTCTTAGAAACTAAATAAATATGCAAGCTGCTCTCTTTCAAACCAGTTTATCTGGGAAATACCCATAGCTGCTACCACTCTTGAGTGTCTTCCTCAGAGTTGGGGGGTAGCAGCTGGAGGAGAGGTTGTGCAGAGAGACAAGGCTTGAATCCACTTCACACGGATCCTTTAGGAAATCCCCAGGAAGATGGGAAGTCATGCCAATTTTTTTGGCAGCCTTGGCAATAATATAATCAGTAATCTAATAAATGATTATTGGAACTCTCTCATGAGCAAAAGCTGGGTAAACCCTGGTAACTCTGCCCAAAAGGCAGCCTCCAGTCATCATGATCAGGGGAAATTTCGTGAAAAATATCCTCGTGGCTGTACCACCCTCTGCAGCTCACTTCCCCTGGTGATGCAGTGGGTGTTATGCATGCAAATCCACAAAGGATGACACTTTTCTCCCCTTTTATGACCAACACTGCATGTAGAAGCTGATTTATTTCCTAAGGATTCATTCCTCCCCACCTACTAGCCATGCTTGGTGAAATCTGCTCTCTGGGAGCTGCTCACAGTGCGAACGACCAGCCTGGGGAGTCTCTGACATGAACCCCCATTTGGCATGTCTTTGAATACAGGAGAAAACAGCCCTTTCCTCCCCAAGTGCTTCAAATTAGCCCTCAGAAAGTCAAGCTTTTTGAGGTAGAAAAACCATCTCTAGATGCCATGCTCTGACTATAGAAATGCTGTTACCATTAGGAGTAAGTCTGGGAGACTGGGGGCCGCTCCAGGCAGCAAAAGCAGGGTTCCTCTGGAAAAACAGCGTTTTCACTTGATAGTTTATGGTGTAAAAGTACATGCTGTTGTTTACCCTTAAAGAAATTGCCGTAACAACTCAAACCAAACACTTTCTACTTGGCAGCCCCTTGTAGCTGCTATGCTTATTTCTGCAAGAAGCAAAACAACCCCTGCCTTTCCCCTCCACAGACACTGCCACCTCTGAGGAGGCCCTAATGAAATTCTTCTCCCCTTCGTTGCTGTTTTTGTAGGCTCCTGATGAGTTCAGAGTTCACGGGGCCATATCACACCTCCCAAGTGACCCATGGTTTGGGGGGTCAAACCAATAACCTCAAGTGGAAAATCAGTGACCCGGGGGACTGATCAAAAATCCACAAATTGGGTCAAGCAGGTCCAGCCACTCAAAAGGACCAGGCCAGGAGTGTGCCCTTTGAGAGGACATGCTGCGTAAGAGCTGCTCTGACCGTCAGCTGTTTTCCAGATTTTTGGTCAGTTGTTTGACCTGTGGGCCCAGTGAAATTAATGGCAGGCAGAAGGTGGGGAAGTTGACACAACATCCTGGGAAGGAACTGAACTCAGAGCTCAAAAAGTGTTTTTGCTGACAGTTCAGTTCTGTTGGCTTCCAGTGGAAGATCCATCAGTGATGTGTGTCTAGCTAACAGCAGAGGCTGCTGACTGAGGAAGCAGTGGAAGTCAAGCAGGCAGAAGCACCATCTTCAAGAGAAGGCAAAGCTAGTGGGGTAATGTGAAAATACATCCCTCAAGAATGTCACATGCAAGGTGCCCCTTAAAATGTTCATTTTATCACAAGGAAGAGAAATCTCACCTTCCCCTGAAGCAGAACCATAGATCACGCAGAGGTAGCTGCAGACATGTTTGGCCATATAGCTTCACATGCTGGTTAGCAGCTCTGTTGGTTTATCTTCTACATGACTGACTGGGTAAGAACTGTGATTAATTTTGAGCTTTAAGAGCAAAAGGGAGCTTTGTCCAAGTAAAGCAGGTAACCTGTTTGTAAAGCAGTTAAGGCAGGTAATTGACACTCAATTAACAGTACACATTTTTTTTCTCTATGACAAGTAAAGTCTGAAATAGTTTAGTTTGTTTTTCTATCTCTGCTTTATTTACCTTTCAAGCACAAAGCATATAAGACCTAATATATTCTGGCTTTGCTGCAGAATTTTTGAAAGCTTCTGGAATTATTTAAAACAGAACTAAAGGATTCAGGATACATAAGAAGGGCTTCTTTTACCCAAAATAATATTTAGTCATTGAAGCCAAATGGGTATCTGTACGTTTCAAAAAAACTAACCAAAACAGTTTTTGCTTTCTACAATTCATTTTTTTTTTTGTTTTTAGAAGACACCATTTCAGTGATTCTTCAGTTGCCAAGAGTCTCACAGGGTAGAGCATACCCGTCACACTGGCCTAAATACCTAATGTAAAAAAAAAAAAAAAAGGAAAAAAAAAAGCACATTTCATTTCAGGTTTACTGTGTTTCATTGTTAACCCCCATTTGCAGGTCACCTTTAACATAAGCTGCAAAGACACATGCTCGGGTTATCTCAAAGCAAAGGAAAGCAAAAAGACGATCTGGCTGTTCATGCTGTGCCCCATCATGTTGGGGGTTTGGATTTCATCATGACAAAAGAGTTTTTCTTGCCTCTGTTCTATGGGGAGAATCACAGAGGTCACATTCTTAGTACCTGGTAAAAAGCAAGGAAGGGAATGCTCCCTTCTTACACCACTGCCTCCTTCTAGCTGCTGCAGGAATATTTTGCAAGGGATATAATCTCACATGAAAAACTGCCTTCTTACTTTGTCAGTGAGTACTTCTTGAAATAAACTTCAAAGACAGCCACAGACTAAGTGGCAAACGGAAAGCCCACATTTGGCTGCAATCTCTTTCATGTCTAAGCAAGACATACAGAGACTCTGGGTGATGGCATCAGGCAGCTCAGGCTGTGATTAAAGAACAGGAGAAAGCAACAAGGTCCTATCTGTGTCCAGATTCTCACTGAAGAACTCTATTGTACGCATCGTGATTGCAAGCTGTTTGTTCTCAGCCAAGAGGATCTACTTTTAAAGAAAAAAGGAGCAGATGTAAGAATTAAATTATGCAAATAAACAATCTTACAGTATCAAATACATTACTGTGTCTTTATAAAGCTGTTCTTGATGTACGCTAAAAACAACTGACTGAAAAGACCACGTAGTCCCTCTCTCTCCAGATACAGTGTTAAAGACATTGCAGTGCTGTTTGTAGTCTGTGGCAATAAGAAATTCTGTTGCTTAATATCCAACGTTCATTAAAAAATACAAAAAAATACTGCAGGTTGCAAAAAAAATGACTGCATGACTGAGCTTCATTAAAGTTTGTCTCTACATCTTAATAGGTGATATACTCCTGTAACAAATATTCTTTGCTGTTTCAGACCAATACTTCCCATAGCCGATGATGGGTTTTGCATTTAAAAAACCACAGGAAATCAAATTTGGTATCTTAATGCTGGGAGGAATCTGCAACGCAATGAAGTGCTCTGTGGCTCCTGTCTGCGAAAGGCTTGTACCTCGCAGTAGAAGGCAGATGTCTAGCAATGTCATACTAACCCCAAACACACCACACACAGATTATTTATGGGCTGAGCTGGTGGAGGTGCTTTCTTCTCCTGTTCTTTTATCAACAACGCAAGGCTAAAAAATCAGATAACATAAACGAATACAATCCCTGGCTCTCATGTAGCACATGCCATGTGGAGAGAGCTGTTTTTAGTTTGAGGACTGTGTTTGGAATTCCTTCAGTGTCAGGTTTCCAGTTACCAGACCCTCTTCCCTGGGCCAGGCACGACTGCGGTTGGACAGGATTAGCAGAACACTCTGCAATGTATATTACATAGCTTTGACTTCTATAGGCTTTGCAGTCCCATAAAAATAATGATCATTTCACGACCTGCATTAATGGTGGAAAAAAAAGCAGAAAAATCTCGCTCCTTTTTAAAGAACTTGTATTTGTTTTGGATTTGGAGAAGGAGGGATCCATACGAGTTTGTTTGATATTCAAGCAAGAGTACATTTCCGATGAGATGCAGGCCAGATTCCCTACCCTTGCACACAGTTTTGCAAAGTTTAGCAGCGGTCTTGACTGGCCTGAACATAAGAGGTTACGTGTGCAGTTTTTCTTTCTCTACAATACTATGGCTTTGAATATTTAGAAACAAACAGCAAAAGCACCACAGTCCTGGAATGCAACTGTACAGTTTATATTACTCCACTTGAAGTCCACCCTTAAAGTGGCCAGAGAACAGAGTCTTTTTTATTTGCAGAGGGACAAATTCTGAGAGCTGCTGGGCCCAGCAGCTACCTGGGCAGCTACTAGTGATTGGAGCTATTCAGATGTCCCACTCATCTTTACATCTGGGGCCAAGTGTAAAGTTTCATCAGATCCAAACTTGCCATGCAGACAAGTAGACTGCAGAACCAGCTGTAAGAAAGGGAAACAGTAGTCTGACAGGTTTTAAATTTTACTACAAGATTACTAAGATTTCTTATGGTAGCACCAACAGCTTATTTTGTACACAAGTGGTTATTCTAAAACCCTAAGGGACCAGACTATGTCAAAGATTGGTTAACATCACAGTTTAGGCTGCCATTTAATTAAACTGCCTCCCATCACCAACAAAGCCACGGAACACTTTGTGTTGCTCCTGTGCTCCAGCATTAGTTTATTTTCCACAGAAGATCTCAGACCAGCTTCTGATAATCCTGTCCTGCAGGCAAAGCTCCCTTTTCTTTCCTTCCCTAAATCCAACCTACAAATATAGGAACTGTGATAATCAGGATTAAAAAACTCAAATCAACAGCAACAAGCCCCAAATATGTTAGCTGGTGCTCTATAAATGCCCAATGAGCATTCAAAACAACTAGTCCAATAATCCTTCCTACTCAATTCACCACTTGTTTTGTTTGTATGCTCTCAGGCATGGCACATCTCCCCTACCAGGAGGCATAAAATAAAGCAGCACCTATTGAACAAGACATCGCTATTCTGTGATCTCTTCAAGCTTAAAGGGGTCTTAAGCAGATTGGTACTTTAAGTAGCGAGTCATTACAACATGTGTCATTTCATATGTTACTCATTATTCAACACAACATAATACCGTGCGAGTCATTAACCTCTTGGCATTGGTAACCTACTCTCAATGCTAAGCAATCACGCTTGTTGCTCAGGAACCTCTGCACTCTGTCGGGGAGAGACCTGGATGAGATTTTAAGGTCCCTTTGGTCTTTTGTTTTGCAGATCAGCAGAGGCCAAAAGCTCTTGCTATAAACTAAAAGTGTTCTTGGCCTTTGGTCTCTTGCATCACGTTTCTAAGATGATGCAGGCCAAGCAGCACTGGAGGACAGAAAGCTTTTCAAAGGGCTGAAGCCAGCAAAAGAAGCAAATGCTTTAGGTTTCTCAGCTGAATTTTGACTTTCAAAGCAGACAAACTAATATAGGGAAGTGCCAAACAAGTGCAGAACTGTCATCACCTGGGTGAGATGCTCAAGTGAAGTCTCTCTTATGGAATATTTGTACCACAGTACTGTGCAGTAACTCCAGTGGATGCAGGGACCTTGCTAACCTTGCCCCGAGAAAAGCCAGCTACTGTCCCAAAAAGCAGACATCCAATGGGAAGGGAGAGAGGCACAGACAGGTGAGATCCCACCGCCGGCCCTCTGCAGCAGCACAAGAGCCAGAAACACAAAAAATCCAGATGTCTTCACCTCACCCTAAGCTCTACTGCAGATCTATGCTTTTTTTGGAGGCTACCAGGGTAAAAATTAAAGGTCATGCGGTGGTTTGGGAGATTTTCATTTGATTTAAAAGCAATTCTGTTGCCACAGTCCAAATTCCACTTCAGAAAGAAGGCCTGGGAAGCCTTCTCCATTAGCCTATCCATTCACTGCCTACTCCTATCTGTGCCATTTTCATACAGCGCTTTGAAAGAGACGTAAAACCAAATTCTATCCTGTTCTCATTTTTCACAGAGAATGAATTTAAAGCACGGTGATTATTCAGCTGTGCTGTTAAAATGATTTTTCAACAAATAACAGAAGTCATTAAAAAAAATCTTCCTAAGAAATAATAGCCTGGGCCTGGGTCTTTACTGTTCAGCCGCTGGGATCTTAACACGCTGTCTGATCTTTAGTGGGCTAGTAAAAACCCACAAGAACTGGTTATTAATGTTATTACCAAGCTTTCAGGCTTTCTTTCTTTCTTTTCTTTCCTTTTTTTTTTTTTAAAGCATCTCTCATTTAAATTAAAGCATTCCTTGCAGCGTTTTCTCCCATTGCCATGATGAAGCATGGCTGTCAATTCTGCCTCCGATGGCACAAACTGGGTAGTAAAATCATGCTTCAATAAAAAAGGAAAATGATTTTTGAAACTGACTGTAGCTGGTTATTTTTCCCTCCGTTTCATTTTGTTTCTAGGTCCAGACATTCTGTTAAACTCCCTGGGAAGTGTCATTCCCTTCTCTCCCCTTCGCAGTAAAGGCAAGGCTCAACATCCAAGAAGAAAGATCCTGCTTTTGGGGGGGAGAGGGAGACCTTAAAAACAAGCAGCTCTTATTGGTTTCTTCAGGCAGTATTTCAATCCCCACTGTTCCTCTACTGCTCATGTATTGATTTGCTCCTAAACAGCACAAGTAGCCTGTAAATAGAGCCTCCCCATCCCCCAGCCCCCTTCCCTTATATTTTCTTTTGTTAGAGCCATTCATTTCTATACAGGCATTAGATTATAGATTTCCTGGCTTGCAGCACTCCATTAACACTCTGGTAACCACCCCTTTTCCAGCCAGCCATTAAACACCACCTTTAATAATTGAGATTTAAAGGCTCAGGGCATGATAAACAGCTGAAGTTATAACTTTACAGCTGCCTCTACAAAAGTGTGTAAATCTCCACATTTGGATAAGCAAATCAGTTAATTAGACTTGTATTAAGTCACAAACTTTGCAGGCGCTCTGACAGCATACGTCCTGAAGTTGAGCTTTAAATAACAAGGGTCAAACCCCTGAATCCCACAGGGCTGGGAGAGACGGAAACGTCCCACCCGGTGCCCAGAGAGCAGTAGCACTGCCTGCAGCTGCCGAGACATGAAGACGGCCGCGAGCGCCCTGCGACTGCAGCCCCTTCCAGCTGTGTTTATGCTGGCTTCTTCCTTAAGAGCTTCTACTGTTACACTAACACCAGTGCAGCTGCAGCAAGCGCAGCGACTGCTGACGGGACATACTCTACCTGCTGCCCATGGTGGAGACATCCCTTGTTTTGGTGCCCTGCGTGCCCTGCCCACCAGGACACAGGTTGCTCTTTTCAAGTGGGGCCCTACAAGTCCCGTGGGCTGAGCACAGCTTCCTCCAGCTCTGCCCTCTGCACTCACCTGTGGCTGAGGAAATGCTATGTGGATGTCCCTCAGTCGCTGCTGGCCAGTAAACGTTCAAAGCTGGGGAGGTTTGGGAGATATAGGTCACCGGCCTCTTTAGGGACTTGGGTAGTAAGAGGTTAACCTTCAGTTGTGAGGCCCAAGTGTCTGTGCTCCATCTCTGCATGAGTTATCTCCCTGTTGCTGCATTTAAAAATACTGTATGTAATTAACTGTTATCAGGTTGTTAAGCAGTGTGCTGAAGTGTGAACTTATCATTCAATTGTTTCCTTTATTTACAAAATCCTCGCCATTCTCTGAGATGGCAGCCTGGGACAGGCTGTTTACTTGTTCAGATTAGGAGGGTTTAGCACACCAGATTCTGGTGGCAGAAGCAGATTTGAGAGAGGTGAGACACAGCTGTGAGTCTGCTTGGCTCCTCAACCACCCCTTCAACACGCCCTGCAGAATAGCTGTGAGTGTACGAGATACACACATGCCGCTGCTACCAAATACATCACTGTAACGTGGCTTTGCCCCCACTGCTCCCCTCCTTTCTCCTCCTTGAAGATCCTTCTGCACACTCTCCTATCCAACAACAGCAGCTGTGTCCTACTCCTCTCTTGGCCTGGCAACTGTTCTTTTCTTTGCTTTCTTCTCTAGCAGCACTGCCCCTGGCAATGCCAGCGAAGAGGGAAGATAACATGATGCCATCAGACCTATGTGATTTTTTTTCCATGTGCTTCTGTCTGAGGCAGCATCATGCATCCAGCAGGACATATCAGCGTGGTCCCTGGGCATGCAGCATCTTTTGATCTTTGGGAGCTGGTGCGATCCCCAATATCCCAGATCTATGCATCCCCCCAACACTTGTAATACCGGAGATATGCAACTTCTAAACAAATTTCTTCTGTGCCATCTGCACACCATACTGCATGCCAGATGACAAGATAAAATTTGCAACAGCGAAGTTCTTGGAGCACAGCAACCTTCTAGAGAGAGCAATCACAGCCTGTGGAAACACACTTCTATCAGCTTAGTCATGTACCTAGAACAGAAGATGTCAGGATGATGAAGCTGGAAGAAGGAGCACAAAGCAGAGGACAGAAAAACATGCTCTAAGGACGCACCAAAACACTGTCTCCCATAGCAATGAGAACCTGATGCCAATAGCTGGAAATCAGTGATACCTTACGAAGTTGACAACACAACAATTGGAAGACAGAGGCAAGGCAGTATTGAGAAAAAGAGAGGCTCCAGAAAGCACCACCAGCTATAGGCTTTTATTTCCTTTAAACATATACACACGTCATGTAGCAAAGACTATCATGTGCAGTAGAGTCATATGTGTAAGTCACAATGCCACCAGCAGCTTCAGCTTAGATTATGATGAACACCATCACAGTCAGAGAGGTACCCCCAGGTACCTATTCCTGCGCCACCCTGTAAGGCTACTGTATGCCATTAGAGAGAAAAAGAGAAGTGGCACCTCCCTATCTGAACCTGGTAAGAACCTGGCAAAGACTCCAGACATCCCTAAAGACAGCATGTCTCAATTTGGCTTGATTTTTTTTTTTTTTTGGTAAATTAAATAAAAATACCCTCTACCTTGAAACAAATCTTTTACATAATGAATCAATCAAACAATTATGTATGCTCTAGTACGTTCAAATCAAGGGAATCATCATCGAAAATAACCAGTTTTTATAGCTCATTTAAAGCCACAGTATGCTAGGCTGCTGATTCACTAATGAACAATAAAGGCCACTACTACAGTATCATTCTACCTATTTTCAGATTGTGTGATGTGATAGATTTGAAGTGGCATGTTCATAAAAAAAACATCAAGGCACTTTGCAGAGGGAAGCAAAGATGGAAAGAGATATGTGCCCTGCCCAAATACCAGACAGAGAAGAGGGAATAACTTGATGCTACGTGAAACTTGGTGCCCCGGCCTCATCCAGACTCAACCAAGGCCTCTGGATGTCAATGGAAGCATTTCAGTGAGCTTTGGATTTAGGCTCTTGTATAGGAAAATGGTATCTGAAAGGGGAGAAGAGGGCAGGCAGAGAATGAGACATCTGTATCCTGGAATGAAGTCAGGAAGTTAAGGCCTGAAAGCCTGAGATAGCAAATAAATAGCTGGAGTACTAGATGGGAGTTGCTGAAATGCCTCACTCTACACTCAAACTTCCTTTCTGATTCTCCCTTGCAGGTACACAGAGGGAAGACAGACCAATACTATTAATTTACTTTTCACTTTTTGAGTGCTCATGACCTAGAGAGAAGCGTTTATGTACAGCTACTTAGAAACAGGCGTTCCCCCAGACAAACAGCACACCTCTACTACACAGATTCTGCACCTATGAATATTGGTAACGTGACAACTGGGGCAACGTAGAATAGTGTGCATGCTACCAGAGCCCAATGCTTCAGAGGAAGCTGCAATTAGTAGACAATTAATAGTTTGTGCAGGCCTTACAGCATAAAAGCAGCCCCTCTCCCCCTCCCCAAAACACATTCAAAACAAAAACACTATCGGCATTAAGTCCAGCTTTGCAGGAAGGTGCAGAAACACAAAACACTTGATGGTGTGCTCACAGATGGTGATAGGGAAAAACACAAAACCTGAACTTGATATTTAACCTTGAGAGACATACTATTTGAATCCCATAGGAAAAAAAGCACAATATAGGAGAGAGGCCCTGTGGTGAGTTGAGAATGCTGTCTTTTCTAAACCTCAGTGTTCATCTTTAATGCTGACTTGGGTTCCCCTTTAATAAATAAGTGAAGTTCTACTTCCAGTAAAACGGGATTTTCTTTAAAATAACTGCAACATTTCAAAGGCCCCTCTTTTTTAATGATCAAAATGTAAAAGGGAGGAATTTCACATCACACGAAACAGCTACAAGGTAAACCAACAACCAAGAAGAACATACCAGTTTCTATGTCAGAAAGCAGAAAGCAGCAACACCATTCTAAGGATGCAAAATGGTTTCCATGTACTGAAGTTCCTTGAGAAACTTGCAAAACTTGTGGTATAAACTAGTACAACTGAAAACGAGACGTCTAAGGAGGAAAAGACCAGGGTTAAGGGTTCTTTATTGATTTTTTTTCCCCCGCATTGGGATTAAAGTGATTTCAGCTGGGACCCAGCATTACAGATGTAATTATAATTTCCATTTATATTTTTAGACTGTGTACAAAGAAGTGTAATAATGGACAGCTGAACACTTTCCAGTGTCCATTAAAAACAAAATGTTTCTGATGAAATCTCTGCAAGACCAAGGACCAGTGCAGTAATCTCTCACTAACGGAGCTTTCTTTAGATGTTTGGTGACGAGAGAGAAGGGAGAGCTGTCAGCCCTTCACACAAAGAAATCAAACTAAAATGACATTAAGGTTCTTATTGCACTCAGTAATACTAAAGAAATCCCACGTTAAGATCTGTAACAAGTTTCTTCAGAGAAAAAGTCAGATTATTCATTAAATATAATGGTATTTTGATATTATTTACAGGATATTTAACAAAAAACAGTACATTGAGGCAACATTAGGGAGGCATTATTTAAACCACAGAAAGCTCAGGGAGTGAAAAAGTGAAATTTATGTAAGTACCACTGACTGTCTCCCATTCTTCCCCTATGTTTTACAATGCACATTTAAGTCCAGGTTTCCTGGAGGCCTCTGATAGCTAGGCAAATGCTTGTTATTGAAAAGCAAAATGTATTCAAGGTAAAGCAGGTGCTTAAGTGCTTTGATGGATCTGGGCCTAAAAATCCAAGTTGTAATCCCCAACTCAATTTCAACTGACTAATTGAATTTGCCTTTTTTTTTTTTTTTGGTAAATTCCCTTTCGTTGCAAGCCGCTCTGCTGTGCGGCTCTGTGCTCTGTGCCAGACGCCGTGGCGCAGGCAGCACCGCAGCACAGCTCGCAGCCCCCAGCTTCCCCTGCCCAGAGGGGCAGCAGCACGCCCCGCAGTGCAGTGGTCCTCATGGAAAGGTGCTCAAAATCAGCACTGCTATGCTCAGGCAGCCTAAATTCAGCCTAATTCACAAGTCAGTGAGAAAACCCAGTGCCTTTGGAGACCTCCAAAACACTAATTAGGATGACCAGAAGTTGAGTCAGGCAGGCAGTATAAGAAATGGGACACACAGGGCTTTGCGAGTGAGTACCAGTGTCCTGAAAACTTTTAGCTCATTTTGGAGATCTTTATATATGCATATATAATATATAATATATAAATAATATATAATATAATAAATAATATAAATAAATAATAATAAATAAAAATAAATAATAATAAATAAATATAAATATAATAAATAATATATAATATATATGCATGGAGATCTTTGAATATGCATATTTGCTGTATGAGGATCTTTGAAAGAAAGACTCTGTGTCCGTTCTTCTATTAGTTTTGTCCCAGCTACTGTTTTACTGGTGGTTGATTCCAGTTCAAGAGCATATTGCTATCAAGAAAACAAAAGGAAAAACCATAACCAAAGCCATGACCATAAAAATGGTCTCCTAAAAATGCATTCTTATTATACTGAAAACATCTCTGTTCTCAGAAAAGAAACATTAACTTTCTTTAAAGCACAGCATCTCAGATTGAGTCAAAATTCGTAATAAAAATGCTAAATGAGGGACCAAAACCTCGTGGCACATGGGTATGTACAACAGTACGCTAACACCAAGCAAAAAGCCATTCGCATGGATTTTCAGCTGTGAAATCCTGCTGAGATTGGTTTTGCTTGCCAGATTTTGTCATGATCTACAACCGACTTCTCTCAAAGTACTTCCTTTCACCTGGAAAACAAAGGCTATTTTTCTACTTCAGATGAAGAAAAGCTCCAGCCACTCAATATCCAAGGACCCCCGTTGGCTTGGGGTTTTACTTGATAACCTGGGCTGGGCTTTGTTCACACATTTACTGCCCTCTCTCTCCTCTCTTGCTTGGAACTGGCTGCCAATTTCCAAGGTGCTGTCTCAGACCATCTAACACTCAGATTCAATCTTCTTGCTGAATTACATCTGGAGTGGAACAAAGATGGCAGATAATTCACTTTCGTTTAAAGTTAACACTCACCTTCTCCTGCTTCCCATGTATGTCATACAGTGGACATGTTTGCATGTTCTGCTTTGGTTTTTTTCAGCTGGTGCAAGCACATGAGATATCAACCAGTCTACGCACAGAGAGAAGGTGGTGACTTGAGGAACAGCTTCCAGTTTACATGACTCCTCACCTCACCTCCCTCTCTAACTGTGTACTAACACCAACTACATGCCTACCAGATTTTGCTGGTGTTCTTCTGGCACAACCAGAGCATCTTTACCTATGGTAAACAGCTTATGCAGATTTTCCCAAATAAACATAATTGAAAGAGCAGCATCCCTGAGCATCTTATACTTTGTTTACGCTGTATTTTAAAGAATTGTTCTAGTAGAAAATTTTGTACAGGTGCTAAGTGACAAAATTAGAGCTAATTTACATAACTATTAAATGTTAGAACAATACAATCTCTTCCAAGCCCAGAGATGAGAGTAAAGATTCCTAAGAAAGCAGGAATTAATTTTCTCTAACAGGGTACAAGAGTTTTAGCTCCATGTTGGCTCTTAACAAAGTTAATGGCCCATAACAGCCACTGATGTGAATGTTTGTGACTCTCTAGTGACCTTGAATTGCATTCATTTTTAAGTCCTACTTCACGTATATCTGTGGTAAGATGGAACAGGGTGGAAAAGAAAATAGCATGCGAAGATATACTCCTTTTTCTAGAACCTCCAAAATATGGAGAGATTTTGACTGCTAACACTGGTCTGCAGAGTTCATGTGCAAAAAGCAAAGATGATATTTTGGTATAAGAAATAACACCACTGTTTATCAAATTGCAATCAAACAGACCTGGACAGCAAAGACATGATGGAATATGCTCTAACAGCGACTGCATTTCAGTCTAAACCTACTGATTTCTGAAATCTATCGATACGTAACCATGGATTGCACTGGTTCTGGATCAGGCTCATACTAGCTTGTACCACATTTCTTGCAGAATAAGGTGTTACTCTACCTGGATGAACATATCCAAAGCATGACCTTTTAAAGTGCCAGAGTTAAAGAGCAAAATAAAACCTTAGGTGAATATATGGACAATGAAAGTGAATAAAAACATGGAATTCAGAATATTCTCTTGATGTGTATTTAAGAGACTTCTGTGCAGAGAAATTAAATGTGTCACCTACTCATGAGATGGAAGCAGTTTGGCTGCCAGTTGAATGAGCTGTGTTGAAACAGCTGCTCTAGCAACTGTTTTTACTATTAACTTCTTCAGTGATTCTCTTCATCCCAAATTAGATAGCTCTTTCCTTTAATCACTGGCTTATATAAAAGCTCCCTCCTCACAAGGCAGGGTTTCACAGCGGATAACACTCATAAACAACTACAGGGCTGTTTAAAGCACTGCCCCTGAGTTCCTCTGTGGTTCAGATCTCCTTCCCCCATGTCTTCTCGTTGCTCAGTGGGTGGCACTCCGGGCGCTCACCCTGTCCCCTCCCGATGTGCTTGTAAAAGAGCCCAGAACTGCATCCGAGTCCTTAAGAGCCCATAGCCCATCATTACCTTACAGTACGCCTTTAAGACTGTCCACATACAACTCAGTTCCCTACTTTATTGGCAATATCTCTTTTCCTTCTTCACCGATGTGCACACAAGAATACTTATAACTGATATACTTTTAATGGCTTGCTATTAGAAACTCAGATCTTGCCATGACAGTGCAACTTCCTTGTTCTTTTTAACCTTTCCCGCTTTTTGCTGTTAGGAGACACAGGCAGGATTATGGAGAACTAGCTGCAGCCTGCCTCTGAACGATGGGAGCCATCGCAAAGCTGCCACTTGTTAGCAGGAACCTCGCTGAGCTGTGACAAAACGCACAGGACATCTATGCACAACACTGTGGGAGCACTGCAGGAAGCTTGCTCAAAAAATCCTGATCCAACATCCTCAAAAACTCTGTGTATTTTTACACCTGATGGTGTTGGCTTCCTACATTTCTCCTCTGATAGCTGTTTTGAAAGCACATTTGCTGGCAATTGTCTTTCAGCCACACCTCCAGACCTATTTATCAAGAGAAAGGCAATGCCAAAAACTGCAGTAGAATTGCCTTATCTTAATTTACAATTAACTTCCTCACAAAAACAAAACTTCTGCAGCCTAGAGTCCAAACTTTTTGATTAGTTCTGACTTACAACCCAACCCAAGCAGCAACATTTTTATTCCACATATCCATACCTATAAAGCAGCCGGCTGAGTTTCCCAGTCTGTTGGTCTCCTGAGCCATTTCAATATTCATCCTGACAATGCAGAGGATGTATTTGCATTTTGTAGCACACATCTTATTCCCCAGGTTTCACTCAGCACATCACTTTGCTGATACATTCTGTGGGACATATGCTTTTGTTTTTTAATTTGATCTCCTTGTTTTTAATTTGCATCCAGTTATCTTTTTTCCACAGATCCTTCATCTCAACCTAACCATTTTCTACTGACACTTATTTCTTTCATTAAAATTTTGTTCTGAACAGCTGTTTTGTTCTTTTACTCATTGGAAGCATAGCTAATATGGCTTTCTTTTCTGTTCCTCAGTCATGTCTCCACAACTTCATTAAACTTGATAATATTAATTCAAGCCCTTTTGTTCACAGGCAATATTTTCTTTCACTACCATATCTTTAAGCTGAATTTGGTGCTCCTAGTTTTAGTGGGAGGTCTTACGCCTGGTTGTACAATAAAATCCATATCAGATCCATGTTTTTTGTAAATGTGACAATTTAAAGTATTTTTATTTACTCCAGCTAATATCTCCTTAAAAAAAAAAAAAGGCAAGCTGGCTGTTTAATTTCAAAATATTAATTGACTTCTAAACTATTCCATATTGCATTAACTGGCTCTTCGCTATGAGGAGTTGACTGACTTATTAGAAAAATTGACAAAACCCATCCCCTTCTGCCTTCTCCTACACTTCCAAAGTATTCTTCTGGGACATCTGGCTTTTAGTGTTCTTTTCAAGCTACGTCCCAGTTGTTGCAGACATTTTCTTTGCTCAGTTTTCTTTAGTTATCCCCATGGAAATTACAGAGGTGGCCCGCCAGCCACAATCCATGATTTGATGTCATGAACCTTGACCTTTCTGGCTTTCTCAAGTATACTTTTTCAGCATAAAGACTCAATTTGGATAGAGGCATCCAGTTCATTTCAGCTGATATTTCCTTCTATTAGGAGACTAGAGGCATGTTTAACAACCAAATCCCCTCCTTTTTTAATTCCACCTACAGATTTCTGTATTTGTGATCTCATTTACAGTTTCCTTTCCTCCTAGTCTTAGAGAAATTTAGGTTGCCTCAGACACAAGAGCATTTTTTGAACCATGTCTACAGTATAATGTAGACCCCTCCCTATCTGCACTGGCTTTTAATGTCTGAGACTTTCCCTGTAGAAGGTATGCACAGATTATTTATAAACTCCAAATGTTTTTGGACAGATATATTTTGACACCGTGCACAAAAAAATCCTTCAGACATCACATATGATGCAGAGGTGTTATTAGGACCATGGCACAATGCAGCAGAGCAACTGAAACAGATGCAAGAGCAAGATGCAACAGAGCACTTGCAGGTCCCTGCAGCCTGCGTTTACCACAATTCAGATGTCCCACTTTGGATCTGGACTCTGTCCTTCTTGAAATACAATGACTTTCCTGACATCTCAGAGACTCTGGGCAGTTTCCACAGCAATCAGTTTTATTACCTTGCAGAGTTAAGTAAAGTTAAGTAAATCTTAAACTGTTTGATATTGGATTTAAGATAATCTTTTAATAAGCACATCAGCTTGGTTCCCAAGCTTGTACTCTAGCATGTAAGAATGATCTCTTTTTTTTCTTTGCTTGTATTTCATCTTGGCTGGTTTATTGCAGTGTATCTTGGAGGTCCTTGAGTAGGACCAGTATTTCCATTAAAACTGATTCTAAATTCATCTGCCAGGACTTAAAAACCAACTAAAACCATCCACGTATTTCATTTATAATGAGATCACTCCATTGGAAGATGCAGACAGATAAGATTTTGCTGCATTTTCAATGAAAGTACAGCTGTCAAGATAAAAATCATATTTAAAAAATACTCCTGAGTTACTGATATTACTTTAGATGACTAAAACAGAAGAGAAAGTTAATAATCAAGTGTACTGTAGAATATACTGTTTGAACATTTTTTATATTTTATAGGACTAGGATGATGAAATTAGGTGGGTCGTTCATTTTTACTCCCTACTTGGTTCTAATCCTATTTAATTTTTGCTAAGACATCAAATTATCAAATTGTCTTAGTTTTGAAGCTCTGTCAGGTGAATATTTAAAAAAATACTAATTCACATTGAAAACTGAAGTAAAAATAACACTCACAATTGATTCTCAAACCTTTCTCCTGACTTTAATCAACATGAGAAATGGGAAGATACATACTTTTTTCAGCTGTAACCCAAAACTACAAAATATTCACTTGTTTTCCACCACTTTGGAGGGCAAATTAGAGCATTACTAAAAAATACTGTGTTATATTATACAGAAAAAGTTAAAAGGTTTGCACTGTATCTGCTTAATGTGCGTCCAGTTATGTGCTCTCACTGACAGAACATGACATTGGTGATGCTGGACTGGGATGATAAGTTATTTAGCTGCCGTTGCAGTTTAAGAAAACAAACAAAAATAAACCGCGTTTATGATGATACATCTGCAGGTGCTCTTTTGAACCAGGAGACTGATCCTACAGTTTTAACAGTGCTGCAAGGCAGCACTGGCATTGCCTGCAATTCCTGCAGCCTGCCTCAGCATTGCCACTTTCTGCCTGCCACAATGCATGATTTTGGGCTAAAAATTATTAAAAGAGAATTGAGTAGAGCCATGTAATGAAGTCAACTGAGGAGTGGAACAATGGAAACTGAGACGTAGACAGGTATTAAGAGGTTGCTGAGCACTAGGAAGGCGCCTGGAAGATAACTTGGCAGGACAGAGCAATGTTGTTACTGTTACTGAGGACCTCTGTGCCACTGCATGGCCCTTGTCAGTGCAGATGGGTCAACAAAAAAAACCCACAAAACAACCACACCACCACATAGCTCAGCTGGTGGCTGTAACTACAACTGCACTGTTGGGTGAATGTTGTGCAACATACTTCTGGATGTCAAGGATGAAAGTAAATCAAGTACCCAAAATGAGAAGAGGGAAAGAGTTTTGGCAAAATGGGCTAAGTTAAATGAAAATGATTGAAAGCAGAAAATTTAATTGCAATTTAAACCAAGAAACAGGGAATTTTGATTTAAATTATTGATTTGAAGCGTTGCTTTTTCATCTGTGTTCCTTGGTTTGTTGATTCCCATAGGTTGAGAATGCTCTGACAAGTTGATTTGAAGCTAATTATAGTCTGCACTAAAATTATGATTTCTTTTTGTTAACCAGGCAAATACACTATATACATATTTAAGTATTGTCAGTATATTATTTTCAGATTCTGCTAGACAATGGCAAATGATGACTTATTTAACAGATAATTAACTTTTCCTGGTGATTTGTGTCAAGTCACTTTATGATGACGTTTTTGGGGGTTCAATTAAATTGCAGAAATTGTGCATTTTGAAATTAACTTGGTTAGTAAAGGCAAGAACACTCAACTGCAAGAAAAAGCTAATGGAACTCACTAAGTAATCCATTCCTTCTCTTTGAGGATCCTTATCTCTTCATGACTTAGGTGTTACAGAAACAATTCTTTTGATCCAAACAGTTGGAAATGTTTTCAGCTCGACTCTAGAGGTTATCTCATAATTTGACTGCATGGGGATTCCTGCCCCCTGAGTCAATGTTGTTTTCATGGTCTATAGTGAAAGACTTAAGTGCTCAATCTATTTAATTTATTGAAAGGGAGGTTAAAAGATAAAATAAATGATCACTGCATAGGACTACTGAAGGGGAGAGATTTTACAGATCACTTGGCTCTTAAAATCCAACTGAAACTTATAATTTTCTCAGAAAATGAAATTGGACAATTTCAGACTTAAAAAAAGGCAGAATATTTTTAAATAGTAAAATAATTATCCTCTGAAGAGTGTAATGAATTCTCCACTCTGGGCATTTTAATTCTAGATTCAATGTTTTTGTAAGTACATTTATTAAAGTAACGCTGTAGATCAAAATTGAAATTTAGCCTGATGTAGAAATGTAGAGGATCTGGGAAGGCTCAGACAAGGTGATCAAAGGTGTCCTTTCTGGCTTCAAACTTAGAAATGGTGGGTGGCTTATTTTAGCTACTGCCTTAAAAAGTGCAATCTGCATGGTAAATGTGAAGAGAAACTTCCAGCATGACAAGACTACGTGCTGCCACTGTATTGCAATGCCATTTCCTTAACAGACTTGCAAGTTCCCCAGTTTTAAGGTGCATGCTACATTTAAGACAGATATTCCCGTGAGCCAATTGCTAGTTTGCTCAGTGGTCTCCTGCCAGCCACAGAAATGCAGCTGAACTCACCTATGCAGCCTGAACTCATTTTTCCATCCTGGTAATTATTTTGTGATGTTCTTAGTGCAGTTGCACCTGTTTTCTTGACAAAACACATATTTTTCAGTAACTTGAGGATTCCAGAGAAAGTCTGGAATGTTAGCTTTCTTTTGGAATTAGCACTTCTTACCACGAAGATGGCTGAGCTTTCTGATCTGCACTCATCATGCCATCAGTATCCCCTCTCAGTGTCTCTGCTTCTGGTCACAGCCAGCTTTTCCGTTAATGCAGCAAAGAATATGTCTGGAGGCACGAGATTCCTCTGAGCAAGGTTGCTATTGGCAAGTCTGTGATTTAGATTAAGACAGACTTCCACAAAAGCAAGCTATGAATATAGCTATATATAATATGAAAGCTATATATAATATGTAAAAGCAAGCTATGAAAAATACAGCTATCAACAAACAGAGCAGCTTCTGCTTTCTATCTGTTTCATCAGGAAAATATTCTGGATTACACCAAGAAAACAGTTGTTAAAAAGAGTTCAAAAATACTAATGTTTTTCTAGCTCCCACACTCCTCTTGCCAAAAAAGGAGGCTAAGAGGTATAAGATTCAAGCCATTCTCCTCCTAAGCGGGAAGATTTAACATTGCTTAATAAAACTATTCAGCACTACTTAGCCTTAGCCGCAGGGCAACACATAAGCGCCGAGTGCACAGAACTGTATCTCTCTTGCAAAGCCTTCCTTTCTGTCTTTCCCATTTTGCTTCTTTTTTGCAGACAGAACAGCACAATGCAGCCTGAGATGAAGACCTGCCACTCTCCTGCCACAGTCAGTTATCATCCAATTCAAATGTTTGCCTCTGTAGACATTTCCAAACAAAGTCTACAGACTGGCATTATTTTAGCTAGAAACTTAACTAGGTAACTCATCTGGCCACTCATTAAACCCATCACATACAAAGCCTTCCTCCAAAGGCTGCTGCCTCCTGTTTTCAGCTTTTAATTAAAAACATAACCTTACAGAGGAACAGATCTTACACTCAAAGGCAAAAAGGGTGTCACTGAGCTCAGTGAGACTGGGACACTGGATTTGCTGCAAGCATCCAGAAAAGGCAAACACACTCGACACAGCTGAATTCCACAAATGCAGTTAATACAGAATCACAGCACCTGAATTTGGCTCGTAATATCTAGGCTTAAATTAGCAGCTTCAGAGAAAGCCAGAAAAATACAAAACAAAAGGGCAAAGCAGTAACGCTGTTTAAATGCTGAGATTTTACAAGCCCAGCAGCAGACAAGCACAGATGCTGCTGACAGTCTTCCCCTTCATGCAGGATGTGTGCCTTTGCACTGAACAGGGTGGTGCCTTTGGGTACCACACGTTCATAAAGCTATTTGGCAGGTGAGCCTTTCTCCTTCTTGCCCAGCAGGGAGGAAAATCAAAGCTCTCTTCCTTGATTTGTCCATGTCCACACACATGCTGGCATGGCTCCTGCTGGCTTCAGGTAAGCAGAAGTGTTTCCTTGTGCAGGTCCCACTTGCTCTTGACGTGGCACAGGTTCCCTCCTCCTCCTCCTCGAGGAAAACCAGCTGCAGCCTTAGCACTTTCCTCTACTCCCTTGTGTTGTGCCATGCCAGAGTGGCAGGCAAAGGTCAGAGCCTCCTAGACTCAACGCTATATTGCAAAGAGAAACTGCTTCCCAGCAGCTACAACTCTCAGCTGATCATCCTTAGCTCTCTCTTATTAAACTGGACTTAAGTGGCTAAATTCGTAAGATACTTACATGCTACCTCCATACCAAATACAGCTCAGTGGTTTGAGCAAGGTGAGGACAGGACAAGAGAAGAAGGACAGAAAACCATGACTATGAGAAAGCTGGGGAGAAGAAAGGTGGTCTTTGAGGAAATACTACCTCTGTAGAACCACCTATTGCTCTCTTTCTCTCCTCTGCCTGTTACCATAGTGTTCAAGATCCTCCACAGAGAATTGGTTGGCAAATAGGTGGCTTTTACCTGGATTCCTCTATACGCCTGCGCAGCCAGCCATGAGAACAAAAGACATCACTCATTTCCATTAGTGGCTGGCAATGAGACTGCATCCCCTTCTTCTGGATGTAGACTTCACTGTAGTGATCTAGTCATTTGTGACTGCCAGGGCTTAATTACTGCAGTAACGTGAAACTGCAAAACTTACAAAATGTGAGTATAAAACACAGCCGCTGATTGCTCAACTGCAGGCACATCCAGGGCTGTGCTATCCCAAAGCTCTGCTCCTGCCTGGGTGGAAATGCTCTAGGGACAGGGCAGTGACATGGCCTACGTGTGATGGGGTGAGCCTTCGGGTCAGGCGTTGCACACAATCCACCTGAAGTACATACCATCTCACTGCAGCATTATCTTCTTAGGCTCTGAGAAAAACGACATTCTTTTCACACCGATCTCCAAAAGGTTATTGCATGTTTGGATCACTTCCTAAATGGTGAGTCCTAGCCAGCTAAATGCTCAAACCTGTCAGAAGAGCTAGGAGAGTCATGTTTCCAGCAAGTTAAATGGAAGTTTTGGGAAGAACACTGTGAGATGCACTGTGATTAACACAGACATACTTTGAAAAATGCAGGATGCCCCAGCAAGCAATACACCCAGGGAATATGCTGAGGGTCCAACAGGTTTAAAAAGGGAACAGGACAAAAGGAATATATGGAACGCTTTGCTGCTGCATAACGCAAAGGCGTGTCTGCATCTGCAGTATTGTGCTCAGTTCTGGTCATCCTCGCTCAAAAGGCATACTAGTGATACAAAAATAACTCAGGGTGATGGAGGTTACTTCACTGGGAAATTTCAGTTTTAAAAAGATTGGAAAAATAAGGCTGATTAGCTTGGATGGAAGATGAATAAAAGGAGACGTGGTACAGGAATGTGAAAATTGCTGTAGAGAGTTACACTGGGCACCACTTGCTAATTTATTCTTGTAATTCACAAGGAAATATTCAACAAAACTGAATTCTAAAATAGATTAAAAAAAAGATTGTGTATAATTAAATTACATAGAACCTTCAACAATCACTGCTAAAACATGCCAGGAAACACAGGTGTTGAAGGACCCTGAAAGATGATGTCTATTTAACCAGTATGGTAAGAATATCCACAGCCAGTCAGGAAATACATACAGGAAACCCTGCTGGAAAGCTGGGTTCAGTTAGAAAAGCAAGTTACTGCGCAGAAGAAAGTTCCAAAACAAAGGGTAATGAATATCATTTGAAGACAGTAACTAGACTACAGACACATTCTTTGGTTTAGAAGCCATGTGCATTAAAAACATCCAACAATTTGTATTGGTTTCCAAAGCAAGATATTCTTTATATTTTCACGTGGAGTTGAACACAGCATTACGTATTTGTCAACCTTTGCAGTAATACCTATGAATGTACATAGGTCAGTGGAAAAAAGAAGCAAAAAGAAACTATTCACTGATTTCCTAAATGCCAGCACTACATTACAACTAAGAATCTCTTCTTCCTTGTAAATAGCTGGTTTTGCTTTGTTTTTACAAATTACCTTGCTTGGAGGTCCACGAAGTGGACTGAGCAACCTCTTTAAGGTCTTTCCTGGCCCTCTCATTCCACAGGGGGAATCTTTTCTATTTTTCTTTTCTTTCCACTCTCTCTTCTAGTGTTCTCTCACTCTTCTTTCTAGGTTGCTAAAACTTACACCGTGCTATTAGAACTCCCATAGAAATGGGACTAAAATCTGTGAAATGCTTCCTTTTTGTTATGCCCCACTGGTTTTCAGACTAGAATTACTCTTCATTGAGTTGATAATGACTACAAATAATAAATTAAAAAAAAAGCTTTTAGAGAATTTGCACTTATTTCCACAGCGTTCAGTTAAAACACGGAGACGCTCTACTGGAATGGGACTGCTACTTATATGGTCTTTGCAGCAACACAGGACTTAAGGAGCTGTAGCTGCTGTACTGGAGACTTTCCACATCAGTACTCTGTTATTGCGTGCTAGGATTATGTCACTATAAACTTGGTCAGCTAGGCCTTGGTATGACCTGTTGTAACTCTCACAGAGACAGCTTCCCCAATGTCCATGTTCTCTACCTGTGGATCATGGCTCTTGCTAATGTGTTCAATGAGAGAGACTTTTTTCTATAAAACCAAAAGTCCAAATTATTATGACGGTTATAAAGTTAGCATTAAATCAGCAGCAAAAGATGACAAGACAAAATTGCAAAATAACGTCTCCTGCTGGAGCCAGGCTGATTTCCCTACTCATTGGAAGGAGGGTGTGAGTGTACGAGGCTCGGCACTGTACCTGGGTAAAGACGCATACTGCCTTTCCATCCCTTCAAAGTGGATATTGTATGAGCTCCCGTCTGGACCTTTTCCAGGAACCTGTGGAGAGAAGAGTAATTAGAGATGAAGATCAATTATGCACCCCAGCTACTAACAATGCATCTCAAAACGATAAGCAGACAACACATGATGCTGCAACATGCCAAAATCAACAAAAGAAAGGCAGGAGCTCAAAGAAGCTCCAAATCCTATACATAATCTTATCACTGCTAACAAGAAAGGCTTTTGTATCAAGGAGCTGTTTAGAATAGGTACAATCTTCAGAGACTTCTCCTTGTCTGCATGCTAGCTGGGATACTGTCTCGCCTTTCCTGGCTGGCCTTCCTCCTAGAATTCAGTAACAAGAGGAGCTAATCTAATTAAGTAAGCATACTTCTGATTCCTGCAGCATAACTCCTTGAGTCAAAGCTAGCATTTTAGTACCAAGTTTGCTGTTTTTCCTTCGCTTGTGTGTTTTGCTCAAGTATAAAACGTGATATAAACAGGCATAGCTTTCATCTTTAACACAAATCCAGAAACTTCTCCTAACACTACTGCAAAGCTAAGTATCCAACTGGGAGTTAACTGCATTTGTCATGCTCCGGTGCCATTTCAAAAGTGAAGCATTAGTGTACTCAGTCAAAATGCCAGCTCGCTACTTGGTTTGTTTTCAAGATGGCAACTGGAGTTGGCTGGAGAGCACTATTCTATCAGGAAGGCTCCAACTGGGGTACAAAATGGTGAACTTCAATGCTTTTAGCACACAGGAGCTCTCCCAATTTCACTCACTCAATGCCTGCTGATGGCCCAAAGTGTTAAGAGCCTTGTTAAAATGGAGCTATTAGTCTTTTCCTCCACAAATGCAGGAGGCTCTGACTGCATTCAGTGTTTCCTACATTAGTATGTATTCCTATTCCGGTGCTGCTAGAATCAGCAGTTTTATAAAGCAATATACTAAGAGGCCATTTAAAATCCCCTTCCTCTTTTACAGATTAATGGCAGAAAGGAAGATTTAATGCCTTTTCAAACATTTTTAACAATTCATTAAAAAGAAAAGAATAAATCACATGAAGCTTTCTGCAAATGCCTGATTATAGAGAAACAAACAAAAATTAACATTTTGCATGTTCCACAGGTTAGAGTACATTTCTGTTAGCCTTGTAATTTATGTACAATACGTCATTTTTACTGAGGAGATTTAAAAGCTTCTACAACGGGACAGGTTGTGCACTCAGGTGTAGTAGGTCTTATCTACTTCTACACAGCATTTTCATGTACAATCTCTTTACTATGGACCCATTACATAAGACAAGTGCAATGCAAATAGAGGCATAATTCCTAGCAAAGCACAGGAATTATGCTAGACAAATACCATTATGTACCTTACCGCTCACTGAGCATCCAAGACACTCCTAAGTGAAAAAATTATTTATCACAGGCCTCTTGCTAATTCCCCTTTATCTGAGGCAAAACAGAAAGGAATCCTCGTGGAACTGATGGCCACAAGAAATAACCACCTCTGATTGGAAATGACCCCTATGTTAGCAGTGCCTGACTTCGGACGATTGAAAAGTAACAGTAATTGCCCTACATTTCAAAAGGAGGGCAGCAGTCTAAATTGATCATTCATTCATTTTTTCTACCAGTAAAAGTGACACGTAGAGAGAATTTGCACAGATAGATGCACTCAGGCTGAGAGTCAGAGCTGCTTTGGCTGTTCTCACACTGCTAATTTGACCAGGTTGGTAATTTCCCTTAATTCATCAGGTACAGTGGTGAGGGAGGAACCTCCCAATTTCTGCTACTTATGAAGAAGAATGAAGAAGGAAAAAAAAAACTGAACATGTAATTTAGTTTGCTCAGCATAAAAGCCATGTAGAATACAGTCTACCTGCATGGCAGTAGATAGGCTATTAATTATGTTCAGAGGCAAGATGTTTATGAGCTAAATGACGTGCCAGGTAACTGACTGTGCACTTGGGATGCCATGCAAGCTTCACAGTGATTACTTTCACGCCTACCATGAGTAGCAGGAGCCAGTCAATGTGCAGTAACAGGAACAGATTTAGAATTTTGCCAATGCTCAGTAGTGATCCCAAAACTTATATCAGTCACCAGAAAGTAAGAAATATTTATATCACAAGGCCTTTTTACAGCCTGAAAATACCCCTTTTCTGATGGTTTCCTACAGACCAAATAGAAGAAGGTCCCCCCTGCCAGTTCTGTTTGTATATACGACTCGAGAGCCAGTTGCCATAGAAACTCCCTGGCGGTGGATACCATTTTGCTAATTTGGTTCCATCGAGCTGCTCAGTCTCCCCATCCTGTATAAACCCCCCAATGCACTGGAAAAGCAAGCTCTGGCTCTCTATTGCTAATTAAAGACTCAGCCATTTCTTCTCCTTTCCTTTCCCCATCTGTCCACACAGCAGTAAAAACGTAGCATCCCTCAGCCAAAGCAAAACGGTGCCTGAAATAAAATACTACCCTGACGAAGAGGGAAGTTGTGAAAACGGAACAATTATGGACGTAATTATTTGCGCTTCAGAACGAGTCAAAGCAATGGCTCCTTGCTGCCTTCACAACAAACTGAGCTAAGAATTGGCATTACAGATACTAATTAGCAGAATATTCCAACTTGCCCTCCTTCCCCCAAACAGGGGGCACACAGCTGGCCCCAGGACAGGTATGTAGATTTTAACAGCGTATTTAATAATTGTCAGATATTTAGGCAAGTAAACAAGAACCCTAACAAAAAGGATTAAAAACTGCCAGTTCCACCCAAGGCAAAGGGATGTTGACCGCGCGGTGCACGGCGAGGCGCAGGAGCTGACAGAAGATGCGAAGTTTGGCTGAGTCCCTGCCAGAGGTGACCTGGAGAGCTTGAGGTCAACTCTCCAGTCAGCACAGAGAGAGCACAACGGCAGATTAAAGGCACATTTCACAGATGTACGGTAATGCACAACACCAAGAATGATTGGAAACATGCATCTGTATTTTTTCAGGGTTTAAATTAACTACATCAACTTAAAAAAAGAGCCATCATTAAGAAGAAATCATCTTAGCGTAGAGCGGCCTCAAATAACTAACAAGCAAAACATGAATATGCAAAAATAACGGGGGAGAGATAAACACAGAAACAGCCATCATCCCATCAGTGCAATTAAAAGAGCAGCATGCCTAAATTGAGGAAAGGAAATGCCATCTTTACTAAAAAACAACAACAAACAATTCATCAAACTTACTGTTGCAAAGTATCACGGCCAAGCCCTCGAATAACTGGGACACTTATATTAATCCAAAGAAGGAGCACCAGGTTAACAGACGTCTGTAATGGCTCTGACAGGTTCAAGTCAGCTACAGCCTCAAAGAGAAGTCTTCCCTTCTCTGAAAGCAAGCTGGTAGAAACTTTGGCATCAGCAGGCTGCTCTCCTGACTGCCCGCTGGGCAACTGTGCTGCTGCCTCCTCTGAAGCACATCGCAGTGGCCACACGTGGAGACAAGATACGAGACAAATGGACAAGATATTACACCCATATATTGTAATGCCTTTCCAGTCAAGCTTTTCTGTGGGGCAGAAAGGCTTTTTTCCATCTAGTTAGCTTTTTCTTTTTTTTTTAATGTAATTCAAATCTCTCTCTCTCTCCAATACTTTCCATTGGTAAACAAGATTTCTGTCATAGAAATACATCACTTCAGAAAAAAAAAGTGTGACACCTCTGCATCTTCAATTACAACCCTGCCAGTCCCCAGCAGCTGGGGGAATGCAGATAGGAGAGCAGTGCAGGCACCGTGCGCTGCCTTCTGAATCCTCAGGCATCATCAGGGGATTAATATGAAGGAAGAGAAGGAGAGCAGGCTGGGGCTCCCCTCGTCTCCAGGACAAATGGAATCCACGCTTGTTTCAAGACAGAAAACTGTAGATTCTTAATTTCACATTCAGATCCCAAACAGACAGAAAGAAAAAGTAACTATAAAGAAAAAGAGAAAACAAGACAAAAGCTGTGCAGGTGTCACTGCAATCTATGTCAAATACACTAACTGCGAGGTACTTCAGAGGAGTCTTCTAATACAAGGAATTGATAAGCTAACAGCAAGTATCTCAAACCTGCTAATTCTCCCAAGGAAAATTTCACAGGGAAAAAGAAAAAAAAGTGAACATGCACATTTAGATCAAACCAAAGAACAAACGTCTTTGGAATTCAAGTATTTGCACATAAATTGTATGGTGTGAGTAGAATATACTTGCAGGCAGGTATCTTGAAATAAGCCTAGGACTTGCCTACAGAAAGATGCTGGGGTTGTAGATGAACAATTCTTTACAAGCAGAAAAAGATTTACTTCATACCCTAAAGATTGAGAGTACCTTGAAACATGCACACAAAAGTGCATGGGGTTGCATCTTTTTTTTTTTTTTCCCCCAGGAGATGCTGTATCTTGTTTCTGCTCACCTGACTTCCACTGGCTTCCTCCTGGAGTATTTATTCTAGGCTAAGACAGCAGCTAAGAGGATAGTCTCTCTTACCTCTTCCACATGGAGCGAGGCATCTGGGGCTGGACAGCCGCTGTGGCGTGAACAACTACAGTGACCTCATTTAAAGTTCATGAAGCTTTACAAAGCCAGAATCAACTCTTTGTGCACCCACCCACAGCTCGAGATGGGAGCTAGCGCTCCGCAAACGAATACCAGCAGCAGCTCCTTGCCCCTGGCAGTGGAGATGGCATTCAGCACGACTCTGGTTTCACCTGGGGCTCTACCTCCTCTCGCATATTCCCACCTGAGTTACCCAAATCTCCCTGCTCTACGTCCATCTCAAATTAAGTCAGCAGGCTGAAGACCCAAGACCTTGTGTATTGCTCACAAGGAAGAAAAGAATAAAGCAGAGGCATTTTCAGGGTGGCTGTCTCAGAAGGCTGCAGTTATTGATCCCTCTGTCATATGCAGCAGGTATTACTCAGGGCTCTATTGGAAAACTTTGACCATCTTTGCAGAGATCGGTTTGTTAAAAAGTTTGTTTAAAGCTTCTTAACTAGCTATAGGAAAACTGTAGCTCTGCATCAGGAATTTCGGTCTTAAAAAGGAATACATAGGGGGTGTTAAGGTTTGTTCATTTTCCATTTTTATGCTAAACATCTCCTTTGCCCTTTTCATTTTTTTTTCTTTTTAACCCCTTACTTTTCTCAGTTCTGAACAGTAAGCCTCCTCCAAACATTTCAATCATCATTAAGATCTGAAAGACAATGAAACAGTCTGTGTTGCCCACTACATAAGTAACAATACTATAACTTCATACAGCTTGAGCTGATTTTAGCCATACTTTTGTGAACCCAAGGAAAAATACTGCTGACTCCACTTAAGTCATGCCTGACTTACCTAAAATTACAGGAGATCAGGAAGAGCTTATGAAGATAAGGAAGCTGGGACTTCCTAAGTTTTTTTTACTGATTCACTGTGTATGTTCAGAAACGTCACTGGAGTTGGTGCATTCTGGTTTTCTCTCCATAAAAAATGGCATGACACTACTGCTCTGTTTTATATGACTGACAAGCACTGAAAGACATGATCCAGCCCAGGAAGCCTGCAGAGTGAGGCATGTGCTCTGCCATCACCCAAGTGCTTTGAAAATCCCACCCAGTAGTGCCTTTCGCCTGCAAACCTGTGTATAAACATGGCACATAGTACTGCTGCATTGCTTAGCACATTTTTCAATAGTCTTGTGATCATCTGTTAAAGGACTTGATTCAGATGCTGGTTTGACCTCTGTTCTCAAAGCTCTTCTTTTGTCTGTGAGCGTTTCTAATCACATGGGTTGAGATTCAGCATGCCAAAAAGAGCCATGGTATAACGGAATTTGCCCTTTAACCTTCAGGTCTCCCCTCTGCTGAGACACAGTTGGTTTTTGTTTTCAATTAAGTGAAAACTGAAGAAAAAAACTGAGAGGTAAAAGTGGATTTGTTCCCCACCCTGGTCTCAATGTTTCACACACAGGTGAAGTATCAAAATACATCCATTTTATTTCTTGCATTTTAACAGTCTGCCTGGATCTAGTGATTGCCAGTGGAATTTAAGAGGATGATTTGACTCACTACGACTTTCTTTAGCTATTAAAACAGAGATGGGTTATGTAAGGCAGTGAACTGCATGTTCCATGTGAAATGGATGAAGTTGATAGAAAGGGTCTTCTTAATTGCTTGCTGTTATGATATCCTAATTATCCCACCCTTCAAGACCTCCAGCGTTTCCAGAGAAAACATGTTTTCCTCTATCCAGCTTTTTTATGTTTTGCATCAAAAGGTAAAAATTAAAAATTCTAGCAGTGTTCACAATTCAAAAGAATTTTCCTGATGTTTTCCTTACATACACAAAGAGGGATGTATTTTGCTTTCCTGGTTTTGCAATGAAAGTTGAAACAGTGATTTTGCGTTATTATAACACTCATCATTTCTCCCTCTAATTTGGATGGTTTTTAATAAAGCTCCATTGATTCCACTGAAAGAAATCCCTCCTGGCAAAAGCAGAACACACACGCTGATTGCTAAATATGCAGCAATTATCATATTCAGCAGCACACTTTAATATCTTATTTATAGATGTATCTATCTATAATTTGCTTTAATTAAGTTGCATTGATTTTAATGACAGAAGCAGTCCTCAAAGAGGAGTCTAATGTTATAAGAGCCCATCAGTACTGCTTTACTATTGTTTAGATATAAGACAGCACCTTTAATGCTTCTTTTCGATACTCTTAGTGGTATTTTTCTTCATTAGGTGGCTGCAATGGCAAACCAAGAAAAGTTCCATAGGAACCCTCAAAACCACCTCCACTGGACAGAGAACACTTTCAGCTTCCCTGTTACATACTTAATTTCCACATAGAATAGTTTTCAAAACTAGGGAAGGAAGCAATGCATTCCCAGCGCTGCAGGTCCTGAGAAACCTTGTAGTTCTGCTCCCCCTCCATTTTACAGATGTCTTGGGAGTATAGTTGTAAGAGTTCCTCAAATCATGGTCTGATGCTTTGAAAGTTTGTTTTGGGTAGTCTGGCAACTAATTTAAATTTTTTATTATTTTGTCAAGAGAAAATACAGGGTATTTTGGAAGGTGAACCAACAAATTGCTGTGGGTGCCACTTCACTGCCCAAGTCATGATCTCACAGACTTTTGAAGTTCTGTTTTCTGGGCTCAGTCATAGGAAATGTTGAGCCTTCTTTCCCTTGAGCACATGCACATGCACACTCACTTCTAAGCATTTGGTAGAATGGTTTGGTATTGAGATTACTCCATAAAACACTTGATGCTATTAGAACTGTGGCTAACTGTCAAAAAGCATCTTCAAGAGCTGAAGGAAGGTATTGCTGCAGTCCTAGTAGAGTCTCACAGCCTTGGTTTCTGCTGGGTGCTACCACATACCTTGGCCCTGATTCAGGAAAGCATGCTAAATACTGATGAGAGTGGTTTGTTTCAATTTCAATAGCATTTGATTCTTCTTGGAGGAATTCCCAAAGCTGACATACACCTGCATCTCTCAATGGCTCTCTCCCCTTTTTGTGTGAAAATACACAGGGAAAACGTCAACATCTCTGTATCCTCTACATGTCTTTACACACTTGAACACAGCATTCTAGTGATGATGAATTTGGCTTGTACATCTCTGAAGTAACCCCATAAGGTATTACTGGTTCACATCAATTGAGGATCTATCTCAGACATTATTGAGCAGCTTTGTAACGTTACTTATGCAGATCTTAATGTATCATTCACTGCTGGTATTTTTTTTTTCTAACATGAAAAATAAGTGCTGGCTTTTTAAATTACTGCCTTTTGGAATATATCAGCACTAATTTTATAAGAATTGTTCATGTTAAAATGCAAGGGCATGATCTCAAAGGAAAAGCGCCAAAATAGTTATGCAAGTACATTTTCAGTTTCTGGTCATCATTTTTCATTCACTGATTATTGCTTAAGTGTTGATTAATAGTTATGTTCATGCTGCTAGAATGCATTTCCCTTGGGTGAGAAAAACATCCTTGTCTAAAAGAAAAAAAGAGACAGTAATCAAACCATCCTTCATCTTCCCCATAAGAAACACAGACGCACACTGCAGAGTTACTGATGATCTTGGCTGTGCTGGTAAGTAGTTTTAAAAAATTTCACTTAGAAAATCAGTTGTATGAGGGCTGAACAATACTTGGTCAGTCAAGATCGCTAGGCAATTAAATGTTCCCCTTCTATCTCTATACACACACACACACACATATAAATATACACAGATGTACATATTTACAGTCATTGTCCCTTCTTCCTATGCAATGAGCACCAGAAGCACTGATGACAGCAATGCTCCATGCTGGAATTAAGCAAGGCTGATTATCTCAGGATTTAGTTCTCCTCACTAATGTCCTACCTCTTGTTCAAGGAGGTGAAACTAATGGTTTAGATTTAGAGAGAGGAAAATTCTCTATAAAGGCAATAGACTGAGGGAAATACAAACACAGATGGGAACTTTAAAAGGGAAACAGGCTGTTCCCATAACAGTTTAAAAACATGGCAATTGCCTTAGCTCAGTAGAAAACAAGCTCTCGGCATTTGCTGTATCTCACAACAGAAAGCAGAGAGAAAATAGCAGAGATGGAGGTGAAGCCAAAACTGCACAGCCCCACAAAGATAATATTCTGCTTTCTGAACCTTAACTCCATGATCCCTGATCCCTGGTGCAGGAGGACTATGGTTTCCTCTGACCATGCAAAATGAGATCATTTCCTGGCCTGTGTCCTTCTCTGTGGGTGGCTTCTTTTTCCATTAGTCGTCTAATATGTTTTGGTTAATTTTACCTCTTAATTGTCTTTAATGAGCACCAGATTTGTGACACCCTCACTTGCAAACCTATTCTCAGAGTACAGAGGCAAACAGAGGCCCTTGAGCTCAGTGCAAAACTTAAAAGCAGCAAAACAACAAAAAAACTCAGCACGCACCGGCATTGATTCTTCCAACTACAAGGGGGCATTTCAATTGCTCTTCCACTGAACCAGGCCAATGCAATTAATTTCTTCCCAGCTACCAGACAGAATAATTTAACTCTTCACTGAGATACATTTGTGATGCAATATAGAGCATACATTAAAAAACGTTTTCACATGTACGTATTAAGTGGTGCCCTCGTAGTTGTTCTACAATACCGTGCACCGCTCCTTCTCCCCCGCCTCAAAGGAAACTCTGCCTTAGCCTCTGTTTGAAACTAAGCTGCTTCTTGTTCCTCCCAGTCTTGCATTCTTTGCTTCTCTTCTCACTGTAATTAGTTTACAAGACTACTTATCCAGATGATTACTGCTTTTAAATGACAGTCGTCTTTTCTTTTACTCCAGTTCATTGTTGTGTATCATTTTGTCTTGCTATCTGAATCCCAGTTCTCTAAAGCATTTTCTCATTATGTTATCTCCTGATATAAGGCATTTTGAAATACTTCATGAGAGACACTGTATGAAGTAAATTGAATTGAATTTTCTCTCCAAGTCAGGGGCTTTCAGCATCTTTCTCTAGCTAAGTCAGCAGAGTTCTTGGCACCAGTGCCAGGGTGTAATGGCCACTCTGTGCAGCACAGATATGAGCTTGTATTCTTTTTAGGGAAAATGAAATGACAGTGTCAGAACCTGGAAAGCAAACAGGGGACAGATCAATATTTCCACTTATGCCGAGGATGGCAAATGAAAACATTTGGGGTATTTTTGAGGTTTTTAACATATACATCAAGACAATGCCATTTTGCTGCATCTACCTACAGCTGGTGTTGGTGCTGAATGCATACATGGGGGGTATGTGCATGTGTGTCTGGGAAGGAAAGAGGGAGGGGAAGGGGGAAATAGCAGGGCACAGAACTAAATTGCAGAGCAAGTAGTGGAAAAAGACAGTGAAAAGCTTCCTGCAGGCAGGCAGCTTCACAGGGGAGAGAGAGCCTTTCATTGTCTATAAAATCATGCCTTGCTGGAGGTCCTCAAGAGTGGAAGGGGTAGCGCCTAGAGGCAGTAAACCTCTCACTGTTGTATTATTACATTCTAAACACTTAGCCACTGTACAAACCAGCACACTGCTGCAAGAGAAGACAAGACAGAAGACGGGGGAAAAATGAACAAAGGGAAGAAGACGAAGATGGCAATAAAACTGGGAAACAACCCCCTGCCACACCTCTCCCCAAGAATAGCTCACATCAAAGAAAAAGAGCAGAGTAAATTGTCACGGAGTTAGAAGTTAACCCCAACTCCTTCTATTGTGACTTGACACCACTCTGGAACAGTATTGCTAGAATTTGAATGGTTAGCCTGTAGCACAGGCTATTAAATCCACCTTAATCCTGTTAAGCGTAGATGCCACTAAAGAGAGGCTCTCTCTCAATGGCATTATGACAAAAGCTCTCCACGCCGCAAATTCAATATGGTTAACAAAAAAAATCCCAAACCTGGATTAATACTGAGCAAACAACATCAGCATAAGCAGGCTTAGAGAGAGGAATTGCTTTCCATATGCTATGGCATCAGGTTCCTCCGGATCTTCAGATACCAGCCTGTAAATGTTACAGACATTGTTTCTCCTGCTTGCAACTGCTGTTGGGTGGCGACCTTCTTTGCTTGCTGATACCAATTTAGCAGTTGGTACAGTTTCTCTGCGATTTGGTACTGTCTGTTGTTTGCTGGTACCAGATGGATACCAGATGGGTAACTGTGGGCAATGGTTCTTCCGTGTTCCAGTCCCCAAAATCACTGCCTATAGGGTCAGTCCTGTCAGTTGACTCCTAAATGGCACTTCAAAGCAGCATTCTGAAAAACCTCAACATCTGTTCCTTACTCCTAATGACCTTAAAAAAAATGTTGCAGACATACTTTCTTTTAGCCAGGAGTTACCATGCATCTGCAGGAAAAATACAGCCTTGCAGATGCTCAAAGCCATCAAACTCACTCCTCACTAATGGCAGCTCCAGAAGCTACCACCTCCACTCTGAGAGTCAGCACTGAATATGAAGTATAATCAATACATTCCCTTTCTGTGGTGTAGCCCCACAATGCGAGAGTTGAGATATTTCAATGCATTTTTCAGACAGTACTTGCAGCACTGAAGTGGAAGAATGAGAAAGCAAAAAAGTTAAAGTGCCTTTGAAAGGCAGCTGGGATACTCAAGGGCCAAACGTAAAGCATGGAGGCAAAGCAAGGAGTGAGAAAGTGATGGAAGAGATCTCTCTATGTAGTAATTTGTGATCAGTCTTTCAAAATGTTGACCTAGTTGTCAAACTATAGACAGCAGCTGAAAGGTCAGTTAATGGTTTTGAATACCTGCTATTGCCTTGCCCTTCTATATTATTTTCTATAACTGCTTCTGAGAGAGGGAAAAAAGTTTATTTAGGACAGTATGGGAGCATTTTGGTAAATTCTCTATACATGCTAGAGAAGAATGATCTCTACAGAAAAATACAGCTGACATCAAAGCATATTCCCCACCCCCTGTCTTGTTTCATGGAGAAGTTATGATAAACAGGTTATGTGTTCCCCTAAGGTTACCATGGAAACTCATTCTTTTCAGGCCATCATTTGCAAAGGTAAAATTTGCATTAAAATGTGATGGAATTTGATTTTGTGCATGTGTGTGTGAAACTCAAGTGGGGTCATGCTACCACACAGTATAGCTATTATTTCTAACTCAGGAGCATACGCTGAAGGGAGAGATCTATTAATCCGTGTAAACACCTCAGTGACCAAATTACAGTTTAATTGCTAACTTGACAGGTATCTTCCTAGCAAATTAAGAGAAATACTTTGAAAATTAGCTTCATATGCAAATGTAAACGTTAATACTGATCCACTGGTGGGTACCACCAGATAGTATTTTGTTAAATTCCCCTATAATCATTCCACAGGAAAGATTAAATTTAGATTGTCAGAATGATTTTGTTTGATGATGGTAGACCAGGGATAGAAGGCACAGGCATGTATTTCAAACTATCTTATCTTGAAGGAGTTATCATCAAATTACAAACTACAGAATATAATGTGATATGGTCATGCTTAACGTAATAAAAGAAACTTTTGTATCTCCTCAGAACCCACGTTTGCTTGCCTTGTTTTGAGTCATACCAAGCCTTCAAAGTTATAATTTCAACTTAGGTATCTGCTGCTCTGACTTTTCTTGAAATACCTGATGTTGTATAAAGTATACAGACTCTCCAGGCCTCCCCAGAGTCTGCGTTCCTTGACAGCCACTGCCATTACTTGTCACGTACAGCACTGGTCTTCCTAATACAGCAGTGCATTATTTGCAATGGTAATTTTGACGACCATTATTTGCAGCCTGTCAAGAAAACAAATGAAAAGACTACACACAAAAATCTTACCATTAGTCACCAGACCACATTTTAGAAGAGATACCAAAATCTGTCCTCATTCTCAGTTGTAGGTATTCACAACACACATGTTGAAATTAACACACTATTTCATGAAATCTACGATATTCTGGGGCACCGGATTATTCACATATAATCTGCCTTGAATAGTAGGATCCCCTTGGAGCCAGCACTGTCCTCTGAAGGCAGACAACCCAGTAGCACCTGGATTAAAAAAGACTAAACAACTCCTATCATACAGGATTTATGACAAACAGTTCAGCTGGAATGGCTCTACTTACTACTGGGCAATGTGACACATAACCTAGCACCCAGGTTGTTTGAAGAGAAAAAGCAGCAAAACCAAGCAGCGGTATTCATCACTTTTGCTTTCTTATCGTTAATAAATACAGCTGAACAGCAACTGTCTTAAAAAGACTAAAATATGTATATATATATCAAAATCAACCCTTCAGATTAGGTTGCACAATGCAGGTATTTCATCAGACACACTTTTGTACCAGCAAATTCCTGCTGGCAAATTCAGTTTACTAATCAAAGCAAGAACATTAAAGAAAGTTTTTTTAAAAAGCAAACAAAAAATGAGATTGACTTCTAACTTTCACAGAACTTCTCAAAACTCAGCACATTCAATGGAAAGACTGTGTTCCAGTTGGATCCCATATTGAGCAAGAAAAAGGGGCGTTAGCATTCCTTTTTCCAAGCGTTCTTTAACAATAAAAGTTAAAGCTGAAAATTGAAAAGAATTGGCCTTGAGCAGAAAAACCAAACTCATGTACAGCACCAGCCTTACCGGGTAAATGGAGTTCTCTTTCCCATATTTTGTGCTTTATTTTAATGCAATCTTGATATTAGATTAGCATCTGCACTACAGACCCTAGACTGGGAACTAATAAAGTTATCCGCCCAATCTCTCAATGTCTGAGTCAGTGACTTTCTTTTTCATTTTAAATAATTATAACAATGTCGCCTGTTTGTTGAGAAAAAATAGAGCCTTTATATATTCATAGATAATTGCTTATATCCAGCACCCAGCGATACATTCTAATTGCTTTTCACACCTTGGCTGTGAAGAAATCTTGAACTTTTTAGTGTTTTTAACTGCGAGACAACAACGTAACCAGAACACTGACACCCTGGCTGCTGAAACTGTGCCTATGATGTAATTTAACAAGCAGTTCTTCTAATGCATTTTGCAGTGAGGAACTTCAACAAAACTCCAGAAGACCCAGGACCTACAGCTCAGATCTTATGCTGCAATAATGAGAAGTGCTACACATATACAATGTAAGATCTCAATCCAGAAATCAAAAGTAATCGAAAGTCCATTATTTCAGCTGGCTTCTGTCACATACTTAACTATAAAAAATAAAAGACCTGTACCCTGTAACAGCCTCAATGACATAGTTGTATTGCTTGACCCAGCTTCTTTCAAGCTTGACCCTGCTCTGCACACTCTGGGCAACCGCCATAGTTTCCCTCTCTGAGGTCATTCTGCTTTCCATTATGTTAAATGGATAAATGCTACAGTACTTCATCAAAACTACTCTACGTCTTGGTGGCACGTTACCCCGAGCAGGCAGAACTGGACAGTGAGCAGCATCTCTGGGCTACAGGATACTGTCTGGGACAACAGGAGCTAGGCAACTTTTTGGATCATCGATACTTTCGAGGGCAGAGATTTCTTTTTAATCAGCAACATACCGAACAAGGACATAACCCAGGGAGATTAAGCTGTGAGAATTCAAAAAGAAGTCAACCTTGTCAGCATCTATTTGATAAATGTACCGGATACCTGATAGGAAAGGCAAAGCCTTCAGCCTGTGCCTATGAAGGGGTCAAGTCTGAGGCCCGGCTCCAGGCCCAATCTAATAAATACCTTAAGCATGTGCTTAGCTTCAGACATGAATTTAAACGGCATTACAGACTTGTCTCATGATTAAGAAAATGAGCGTTGTTGTAACTGGGGCCTCCTTCCAGAAGTTGAAGCAGGCCTCTTACTAATAGCCCGAGGAAGGGGAGGTCAATTTTTAAAAGGAAGCGCACTTTTTTCCTCCCTTGTAGTCAGGCCCACGAGCAGCTGTATTTGATTCTATGGTATGTGGGCCACTGACTTGCTAGAGGTCGGGACTGAGCTGTCATGGAGAAGTACATATCACTGAGGGCAAGGGAAGGTTCAAAGTGCAAAGGAGGAGCTTTAGCAACCTCTCATGAAGGCTCAGTGTTAAAATTTCAATCCTCTTCCACCTTCAGCATGTGACGCTGGCCAGAGACTGACAGCGTGCACACATGTTCAAGGGAAGTGGTCGCACAGTCACGAATCTATTGAGTGATCAACAAGTATCCAGAAAACTATTAAAGCCTATGCTGGCAGAAGGTTGTCAAAAACAAAGCAAGTCACAAAGGCCCAGCTATTGTGCTGCTCACAACTGCAACGAAGCCTTTGCACAGACCCACAGGCTAGTTTAAAGCCTAGCTCTGAAAATGCCATTTCTGTGCCCATCTAGCTGTGCCCAAAGGATAAAAGTTGCAGAGCCAAGGCTCTGCACACAAGTACAGTAATTGTTCACCACACTACATGGCATGGATTACTTGTTCCCCTCATCAATATAATTACCAATTAGAGATTTGTTTCTTGCCTCCCCAAACATATTGGCAAATTAGGAAAAATATATACAACAGAAAACCTCTAGGGCTCTTCATAACATATCAGCATGATCTGTGGCAGCTGTCATGGTCTCTGTGATACCACAATCAAGTTCTCAATTTGGGCAACGTCAGAAGAACCTCTGCTAGCTGCAAGGGACACGACCGCTGGAGCATGTGGTAATGTGCAACCTCCCAGCGCTGCCAGCCTGCGTGAAAAGCCACAGCCAGGCGGCCTGGCAGCACCACCCGCTTTTGTCCAAGTTCCTCCTGCTATTTCTATGAAGAAAGAGCAAAGCTTAGAGTCCGTCCGTCTCAGAAAAACCCCCCTGCGCTTAAATAAAACAAAAAGCAGCTGTGTGATGAGGTACCTTGTGGAATAGATGGCATGATGTATTTCTGGGATTCACAGACTATTGTAGGGTATAAAGAGTACCAGTGGGCTTTGATAAGACGACATATGGCACCAGAACCGTTTCCCTTGGTAAACAAAGAGTGTGTAAATAGTGCTAAGCGTGAAGACACGAGCATTTCAGACTCCCCTCTGGTTCAGTTTCCCTATGCCAAATTTAACCTTTGTGTAAGTAGGAATGACTCCAAGCAAGTTATAAGAGTCACTCTTTATTACTAGTATTAATGGAATTGAATTTGGCTCTCCTTACATGTACCATTTGGAATAGTTTATTTTTCACATGAGGTTTGGCAGGGATTTCTCTAAAATAATTTTCCCCCAAACCTACCCCCAAAGCCAGCCTGCAAATTTCAAAATCTCTATGCTTGCTTAGAACAGCTTTTTAGAATATACCCCAATCTGAAACCTTCATTATACAGAGATAAGTAGTGACCACAAAAAGTGTGTGATTGGTGAGCTAGTCATACATCCTAGTAGAATGCTTTAAATCCTCTCTTAATTAATATGTTTTAATAACATATACTCATATACTTCTGATCCACAGCTTTCAAAATAGCTACATGGAGTAAGTCATTGCTTTTTTTTTTTTTTTTAAATTCAATGTTTTCTACTGACTAACAGTCTGTGGGCTCAAAGTCTGGAATTCACAGCAGTTTCTGCTATATGGTTTCACAAAGTACATAAAATTGTCACTTCTCCCATTGCGCTAGAAGACAGGAATGCTATTATTCTGGAAGTTGGAATTTTGGTTTCTAGCTGTGGTCCAACACAAATGCTGGTGAGTTTTGGGAACCTAACCTATTTGAAATGCAACATCCTGAACCTGGAATTAATTGATCGTGAAAAGTACAAACAGCTCCTTACTCATCCTGAAGTAAGCACAGAACCCTTTGACACATTATGGAAAAATAATGCAGTTCTTCACGTTCCTCTTTTTTTTTTTCTGTTTGATTTTTAGGCTTGGATCCCTGCCACGCACACGATAAAGTACTTGGCCTTTAGCACAGACAGGCATGATTCTTCTTCCATATTCTTGACTTGGAACTGACAAAACTCAGTACGTTACAGGTTTGTTTCATTCAAAATGTTCACAGTTAGTATCCAGAGGCAGGTTTTCTTTTATCTTTAGGCTACTTATCAACTTGCAAACCTCATTTGCAAATAAAAAAGCAGCTCTTACAGCCGCTTAACATGAAGTTTGGTACAGTGAAGCTGATGTGGTCACTAACAGGTGAAGAATTATTTGCAGTGAGGCCTGTATTACACATAGTCCTCGAATGTATATTACAAAGAATATTTCAAAAATTTACTGCCACTCTGAAGGAAAGAATTGATATTAAGTAACTTGAATTTGTACAAAGCCTTTAAGACAATCCAAGTAAATCCTCAAATAGATGATTAATTTCTCATTATTTAAATGCCTTTAAATAAAATCATACATGCTAAATTTACAGCTTGTCTTCATAGCTCCTTCTGTATTTCTTATGACCTGTTACTACTCTGTGACTCTAAAGCCTTGAAAAAGAGTGCTCCATGAAAAGGCTCTCTAACTCCTAGGGATACTGTCTAAGTTCTCGCAGCTTATTGCTTATAGGGTTCTCTCAGGGTCTGACTGATACTGCACTATATGATAATACCACATAGACGTATTCTGCCTCTTTCTGTAGTCTCCAGTGGCCTTAGGATTAGGTTTGTACAGAACACTTTCACGAGTGCTTTCACTATCTGATGTTCTGCTAGGACATGAATACGTATGCACTCTGTCTTGAGCTGATGCTTCCCAGCAGACATCCTGAGTGTCAGAAAATTTTAGGGTAATCTCACAGTATACTAACAACAACTGGCACTCTTTTTCCTGAACAGTATTTACACTCACCACAAGCCTGTTCTTTGGTTAACTAGGTTAACCCTCTGACTGAGGTTGACTTTAACCCTTGTGATCCACCCTGTAGAACCGGGCTCATCATTTATCCTAGCTGTGAACCTGAAATGAATGGGTGGTGGGAGAAGGTGTAGAGGATTCCGAAGGATGCAAAACTCAATGAGAAACCAAAACACAAAGGAACTGGAAATGAATTTCAAAGGATCTGGCTCCACAGCACAGACAGTGCTATATACATGTGTCTGTTTATGGAGACACACTAAATTGAATTATTCAGTCACTTACAAAAAGAAAAAGAACAGACTGTGGGGAAGGGAGACCAGAATGAAGGCGCAAAAGAGCAAAAATTTCATCCAGCAACAGATGAGAAGAACAGCAGAGGACTGGAAAATGGATGCAGGGGGTGGGGAATGGATGATGAGAGAATAGCAGGCCTATTTAAAATGAATTTTTGACCTTATTTTTAAAACATTTATGGATCCCAATTGCCTGTCATGAGATCATTTTGCCTTACAATGCTGGCTTTTCAACCAGCTCTGCACTTTAACTTGATTTATCCCACTTTAAAAAAAGTAGATTGTTAGAAATACCCCTTCTATTAGAAATTCTGTCCCATTACAGTGTCAGCTAAAGGCCACTTGTCAATGTCAGCTTTATCAGAGAGAAATTTGCCTCATGAGTTCTCAGATACTTTTTGGAGGACAAGACCCAGTGTCCATTTCTGAGGCTGTTGATTTGTGACAGGATAGCGTCTTCTCAAATTATCCTCTGTTGCTTCCCAACTTATCTGCATGTTTCAGGAGATGGTAAGTAGTGATTACAGCAGCTGCTGTATGTTAGAAAGACATCATATAGAGAAGCTGGCTTAGGTAAAACAGCTGACTGACAAAAGCATAGGAAGAACTAATTGAGTATTAAAAATATATGCAGAGACCCACAATCTCCTTTCCAGCTGCAGCTTCCCTGGTGATCTTATCTCCTGTATGAAGCAAGAAAAATTATACCAGAAGGTTTTCCTCCTCCTCAGCTGTCTCTTGACTCTTTAAAGAAAGACCTACTGTCCTGAAGATTAGAGTAAGTTTTTATTTGCAATTATGCAATTAGTCACCAGGATGTCTCTTCACTGATGAGTAAAGGTAGAAAAATTCAGCTGCTGTTCAATCTGTGTCACCACAGTACTGCTGAGGGTCAGCAGCCTGAGGCGGGTGAGACGACATTGCTTATAAAATATCTTGAGGACTCTTCTGGCAAGATGCTTTGAGACATTTGTTTTCTTTTGAATATTTTGATTCTAATTTGGTCTTTTGTTTTTGTTTGAATGGAATGATGTAACATACATTTTAAGGGTAAAACCATATGTCAGAGTAGAATCAAATATTTCAGCCAGGAGTCAAGCAAGAGCAAGCTATGGCTGCAGTATTTTCCAGACTAAAAGACCATGCCTGTGAAAGCAAGGCTGGATGGATCAATGGATGATATTGTTGCAGTGAAGAGACCAGAAGTCTTTGAAATTTGTAAACCGCTTCAACAAGAGGAACTGTTGGTGCAACAAACTTCAGTGTATTAAAGCCCTCAAGGTGAACTCTGATTTTTGAGCGGACTACAATTCCTCACAACAAAAAACGTTTAAAAATATTCTGCATTTGAAGGACAAAAAGAAACAATCCTGGCCACTATTATTAATCAGTTCAAGATTGAGATACTCAAGAGCTCCCTTTCAGCTGCTCTGATTAAGGACAACTTGCCTCATAGGAAAAGCAAGGCTTTGGAAATCAGTAATCTCAGGGTATTATACCTAATAGGAAAGGCTTAAAAAGGATTACCTGGAAGAAACCTTTGTGAATCTTAGGAAACAACACTGGACCATAAATATCAGCCTCCTCTGAGGATTAATAAAGCTCTATCAGTTTCAGATAAGAAGTAAAAAACCTCAGGCTGCTGAAGAGGTACCACTGGGCCAGTCTAGGGCCTCTGGCAGGACACTTCACACACCATACAATTTCAACAGAAAGAAGCATTTGATGAATATTCTCAGTTCAGTTTACAAAAGCTATTCAGAAGAAGAATGGGAAAGTTGGACCACAAATTTTAAGGCAGTAAATTGAAGTTAACAACTCTAAGGAAAGATTATTTTGCTGAAAGTGAAATTTTGGGTACCTGAATCAGAATAATATATACAAAAGCTTTTTGGGGTTAATGAACAAATATAAATGATAATTTATGTAAAAACACTCTTTTTAACTCTGTCTCTGTGATTGCAATGAAATCTAGTCTCACACAGGATTTTTTTGGACTATAACCCCAATCACTGAAGATTTCACTTCAGCATTTGCACTGATAGTTTGGAGGACATTAAAAACGTTAGTTCAAAGCTCAGGTGTATTTAGATTCTTAAGATTTTTAACATAATTCTGTCTCTTTTTTAAAATAAATTTCAAATTTAGCATAAATTGCATCGTATCAGAGTTACATTTTTGAATGCTTGCTGATTATAATTACTTCTAAAGAGACAGAGTCCAACTCTGAAGTCTGCTCAGGTAGAGCTGAGAGCCACAATTGTCATCCCATAGACTACAGCTGTTGCATTAAAAATCCAGCACTCTTGACTTAATCTCAGGTTCTACCACAGGTTACTCTTCTCTAGCAGGGTACATAATATGTCTCTATGTAGTGCGATTCCTAGGTGTAAAATCAAGAAAATAGTATGTTTGTAACAGTTCTACTATGGCAGTAAAATATTTTAGGACCCTTTGACAGAGAAGGAGTAAATTATTCCATTTTTCACTTTATAAAGGTGAGTGAGGATGTGTCACGGTCAGACTGCTATTGTCCAATGTACAGAAGGAAGGGCAGTGGTAGACATGCCTGTATTTCCTCCCTCTCACTTTGCAGCTAAGCACAGTGAGAGCCTGTTGTTCTAATGCTGTCATTAATCCAGGGAATCACTGGATGAACTGCCAGAATACCATAAATCCTGCTGAAAAGCCTTGATGCTACCACATGTGACAAAGTTTGGCAAGGACTGAATATCTTGGACCACCCCAGGAGAGAGGAAGCCTGGGCCTAGATCAAAGACAGTGAACAGGCATGGTATTTTTTAGCCAAGTTTTCATGTTACCAGTGTTTTCTTTGGGGGTGGAGGAAGCTGGCATTAAGGATTTCTCTAATTCTGTAAATCCCCCCAAAATCATGTTAGGCTGACACAAAATTTCTGTAAAATACAAACAAATGGACATCTTCTGCAAACCCCGAATGCTACAAGAGCACTTCGCAGCACATTGTAGACCTACCCAATGCTGGTCGTAATCAGACAGCTGTGTTCTTCCTTCGTCTTCCTCATAGAAGGGTAAGCCCTCTCGCCTGGCCTGATGGTACTCCTTACGTAACTTCTGGATACGATCAGCATTCCCACCACCTGCACAGCCACTGAGAAAAATAAAAAATGCTAAATAAAGCTCATATGTACACACACATCTAAACACTTACCAGATACCCACAGGAGCACCCACAATTCCCACACCTGAGACAAGTGGATCGTGACTGTTTGACTCTTGACTTGCACAGTGCCCACTGGCTCACAACACCAATATTTTTGCCTTCTTGTATTAATACAGCTCCTAATTGTGAACTTGATCCACATTTTTAAAAAATGCTATCCCTGTCCAAAGAACTTAACAATTCCAGTACAAGACAAGAGACAACAGATGGATGCAGACAGATGGGGGAGCACAAGGAAACTTTTAACATTCCTATGAGCAGCTATAAATGGCTATCATATTTTAATAATAATGATGATGATGATGATAAGCTGCCAGAAAAAATGTTTCCTTTTGCTCCCACGCTAAATGTGGAATTTCCCTAAAATTGCATTTGTTCAAGGTAAAGAATAGACTATATTCACAGAGAAGCAAAGAAATAAGGTTTATCTCCAAAAAAAACCCACCCACACAACAAAAACAGAAAACAAAAAAACAACCGACAAACAAAAAACCAGCCTCACAATTACACAAAGAACTAAAACATCATCTATGAAAATACAGGGGAGGCAAGAGATGGGAAAGCGAAGTACCAGATCCTGATTCCATTTTTTGAAGGTAGTATTTAAGCAGTAATCCAACAAAGACTCACTTCTATGCTGGATACACTTCAAGCTGCCTTGTTAAAGCTAGCTGAGTTTAGTTTGTCAAGTTAAACACATGTTCATCTTTGTGGTTTTTGACCCTGATAAACATTTGAAAACCTTACAGCTGGACTTGCACAACTGTGGAAGCTCACGCCTCTATATCTGAAAGGTCTAAAAAAAATCCAGAAAATCCCTAGGAATTCTAATAAAATAAAATAAAAAAATAAAATACGGCACATGAAAATTAATAAATTAAATGTTCCTCCAGATCTATTTCCAGCTCTTCTCTGGCCAGCACTGGTGCAAATACTGACTGCATGGCTCAGTAGCATTTACGAACATTCACAGGGAACTGTTGTAGAATTTCTCTGTAACCACGTCTAAACTCACACCATTGTTGTTGTAGCACATATTCATATATTTTCTTTATCTGCAACCTCAGCTCTGCCTCACCAGCAAAGGGCTATAGAGATACAAACTTATTCATGAGCTCTGTGGAGCACCTTGTCATACTGCACTCCACTATGAATGTGCCAGAATCTAGGTTAGCCTTTTATAGGATTTGCATAGCAAACTGAATTAGGAAAGCATATAAGAGAAGACTGAACATAAACCCATCAGCTCAATAATAAGTAGTTTCTAATACCTAATAGCAATCTAGAATGGTGGCTAAATTAGGTTCAAAGGTAATTACCAATGGAGAGAGATCCCACGTAGTGTGCAAATGCAACTGAATATGCAGGACTGGAGGTGTTTACTGGCAGCATCAGTATGTTTCCATGAAAAATCAAACAAATTACTCACCTTCCCTGGATCCCAAGCTATCCAGCCCCTCTACTCTACAAAGCCCCAGAGGTTTCAAGCTTCTCTAGCTGACTGACCAACCTCTTCCAGAGGAAGTTTTTCTCATGATCTGCCAAGACAGTGCAGAAAGCTTGCGCAAACTTTGTGGATTATTGGAAAAAAAACCAAACCCACAGTATATTCCCTTTTCCCCATTACTCTTTTCACAGATAAATGTCTTTATTCCTTGCATGGATTCTTGTCAAATAGTGGAGAACCACCTCCAGTTTGCAAGTTAAGGACTACCTAATGGGGGATATCACTTAAAACAGTGAAGTCTGCTCCACAGTTCATGAGCAATACAATACCTGCGAAATCCCCTGACTTCAATTGTGACTACAGATAAAGAGTTTAATTAGGGCTGCTAAAATACAGATAAGGCCCAAAGTGCAATGTTATCCTTGTTGCTTTGCCAACGTCATTACCCAAAGCAGCACTAGCTAAGAGAAGGAAATGCTGAAATACATGCAACATAGCAGGTTTGGTTCCAGCTGGGCTGGCTCCCTGCAGCTCTTTGCAAACAGTGTTAGCATCCGCAACCAGTGGCCTGATAGCCACATGACCCCTTCCTACCTCCAAGTATTTGGGCTGAAGAGGTTGTGTATATATGTGTATATATATATATATATATATACACACTTGTATATAAATTGGGTCTGACAGCTTATTCTTTGGCAAACCTCTGCCATGCCATATTAATAAGTACAAAACCTCCCCATGAGAATGAGTAGGAACATTTGAATGAAAGATAGCACCACATGGAAAGTTATCCATCTGGATTAGTGTGAAAACACAAGCATAATCTCTGTGGAAACAAGCAGCTCCGTGAAGCCTGATTTCCTGTGCTTCTCTCCTGTGGGTTCTCTGGTGTCCGATAATGGGACTGAGTTCACGCTGCCGCGCTTCTCCCGGGCAAGGGCATTCATCTGGACCCTTCTAATAGGTTGCTTATTTTCATGAAAATTACCTGATTTAGCATCCTTTGAACATCTAATCATCTGTCAAATCTGGTCAGAATTGGCCAGCAAGTTCAGAATCTGTGAGGAAGGTGCAGGTAACAGATCAGAAGGGGGATGATCATTGCAATGTCAGCTTCATTTTTTCAGGAAACAGTTAGAGCTCAATGGCTCATTTTTTTCTCCATCACTGTTTACAGGCACAAATGTAAAAGACATTGGCTTGTGAAAGAGCTGCATATCTAGCTTACCATGAAAGTTTTACCCACTCCTGAGTAATGCGAGATGAATACGATGCCCTGTGCAATGCTCGTGAAACAGTTCTGAATTTCAAGTTGGCTCCTGACAATTATGTGAATATATGAACCACATTCAAGCTCACCAGATGAATTCAATCAGCACTGTGCAAATATCGCATACATAATCTATTAGTTTACCCCAAAGAAACTGAAGCATTGAATTCAAACAGAATGAAGTCATCAGTAATAAAAAAAAGAAACTGATAAGGCAATATTAAAAAAAAAAACAACACAATTTTCCAAGATTTGCAGAGAAGATCATACATTGACTGTAAACTATTCTCCCATCTGCCTATAAGTACATAATTAAAAAATATTGGTTTGATCAGATAGCAGTTCTCAGACAGGGCTGGTAAATGAATACCAGTTCAAATGTTTGGGATGCATGACTATTTATACCGAAAAGGAACCTGCACTTACAGAAGAAATACAAAAACAATACTCCAATCAAAGTCAATTTATATTAAGGAGACTTATTGAAGCTTTTCCCCAGCCTAGTAAGTACAGCAGACGGATTTCTTTTACAGTAGCTTTACATTTAATGTAGTGCTCCTTCCTTTAGGAGACATAAATATTACAGTCCTCATGGTATCTACAGTATCATGCAAAACTCACTTCTCTGACATGGCTCCCTGAAGTATATGGTCTACAGAGAAGCATGCAACCACACATTTGCCATTCTCCCTAGTGTGCTTGCAGGCTCCAACAGTTAATCTGCTCATGGACTTCTCAACCACCATGAGAAAGCTGTAAGAGAAGCATCCACTCTGCATTCTGTGACTGGTTTCAGAACTATTTCCTAGAACAGTGCTATACTTAAGGAGACTAGTTCAGAAGTAGGTGATGGTGGGATGGACCCTAAAGCTTTTTGTGGAATTTTTTAACTAACACAGAGGTGTGGAAAAAAGACTTGGAGAAACTTTACAAAATGTTTGGTGAAGACTGAGATGCTGACTTCAAACAATAGTAGCAAAAACTCTTCAAACAAGCCACAAGCAAGCAATTTTAAGAGAAGTTCAATAGTTGTTTGAATAAGCTGCACATACTGCAAGGACCTTTGTTGGAAATAATAATAATAATAACAACAATAATAGCAGTTATCTTACTAGAACAATCAAAAGAGGAAAAAGCACATTCCTGCCAGCCATTCTGTAGTTTTGCCAGTTACAAGCCTTACAAACCAAAGCTTTCTTCTGGCATGAAAGAAAGAAAAAAGAAGTCTGAACATTCATCATTTCTGGGTTGCTGGGGCTGTATAACTAACTAGATTAACAACTGCCCCAAATCATGTTTTTCTGCCTTATACCCAAATATGCCTAAGTCCCAATACAGGTTCTGCTTTGACCACTGTGACTGCAAGGAGAACCGCTGCGAAACAGCCACTCAAACCATACAGCTGGCACAGGTGTCCCAAAACAAAGTGTAAACTGCACTTTGGCACAGATGTTATCTTCAAGCTATCTCTAATCTTATGTAAAACATGACCATGAAATTTCATCTCATCATCTCTGAAGAGCAAGCACCACAGCAATAACGTTTGCAATGACAGACAAGTTATTTTTTTCAAAGAATCAAAAGATTATCGTCAGTATTTAATACGTATGGCTCAGATTTTACACAATAAAATCTCCCCTCTATTCTTCCTTTGAGTAGCTCATCTGGATTTCAATCATTCAGGTTGAAAATGTCATTTTTTAAATTAGTGACTTCTTAACTGCAGCTCTCTAGATAGCACAAAATTAAAAACAAGTGTTGTACATACAGGCGAAGATGAACCACTTAAAGCTGTATATAAACATACATTTAAAGAGGCAATAAACATTTTGTTTCCAGTGGTTTTCCTAAACACATTAATATTGCACAGGCCACTTTGCCAGCCACTTACTTCAAACGCTGATTTCACCCATCTGACTGTCAGCCTTTAAACAAACTACTTGTGCTTCCAAGTGGAAAAAAAAAAAGTGTTTTTTAGTGAAATTTCCATTAACAAACAAAACTTAATTCACTGACTCAAGAGAAGGGACAATCTTCCATTCACAATTTGCTATAAACCCAAACGAGCTGTTATACACTGCAAGGAACATACTGGTCTGCACAGGTATACAATGCAAAGGAGTCCAACGGAGCATGTAAGAGAATATTTCATTCAGGATAAATTTTTCATTCTGGAGTTATAACAAATAAATATTCAAGTATGTTACTCTTTCAGTTCCAGACCTTGTCCTCCTACTCTGAAGTATTACATTGCTTGTGAAGATATTTCTGCACCTCAACAGTAAGAAGGAATGGTGGAAAGCGATAAAAAGAAAATCGATGATAAGAACATAATCCTACATTATTTCAGCTTTCATCTTTGCGAACCACTGAGAGAGAGTTTAGGAAGAAATGAACATTTGTTGTTTTCATACGCACTTGAGTGAATGAATGATACTGCAATGAAAGACTTGTCAGAAATGCCTTAGTGGCACCACTGATACTACCTTGGAGGTCTGTGAATCCCCTTTGCTGTCCAGGCAGGCCCGGCCCGGGTTTCAGCTACATGCACCCCAGCTGAGGACCTGCTTTAAGAGCTGTACCTCTCTAGCCACTGGATCCATGCAAACCATTTCACTGGTCTCTGCTATGCTTGCTTTCTTGGTCTGGGCAGGATTATACCCTGTGCACACACAATTAGGAACTTTATCAATGCAAAAGGGGCCCCAGCAGGACATCTGATTTGGAAACCTGTGCAAAGTGGCTGGAAGGAAGACTGAGCCCAGTTCCACGTACACAGGGCTGCCTCTCATAGATGGGCCGCCTTGAGAAGCAGTAGGTGGATGTGTAGATGGATATGTTGCTCTCTAACTGAAAGTATATAAATACAAAGCCAAGAATCACAAATAAACTGCAGGAAAACCAGCTACCCAGAAGAAGCTATTTACATCTGTTTGAGTTTATTTAACTTGTACACTGAAGTCCCCGAGTTTGTTTTACAGATACTCCGTATCTGCTTTATGATACTTAACAAAGTCATAACTGTCCTTCAGCATAACATATGCTGTCACCTTTCAATTCTTTAGACTAACATAAAAGCAGTACAACCACTGATGTCCAAAAGGTCAAAGACTCCTAGGGCAGCACATGACTACCATTTGTCTGAATGTAAATTGAGTCCTATTGACCCCGTAACATCACTACTGACCCCTTGACATTAGGAGCTTAGCGGAGAGAAAGACGATGATATTCTTACCGATTCATTATGAAGAAAGAAGGAGAGCGAGCCTTGCACGATATGAATTAGCAGCGTCATTAACCTTTTCTTCCCCCAAATAGCTCATAATATGTTTACAGAAGCCTCACCAGAACTATTTGAGGACTGAGACCAACAGATTTATATCACTTTCAGTTTTTCCAAACTGTTTATACAATACTTCTCAGTGGCTTGACATAAAGCATCCTTTTATGTCCTTTCAAATGACATACAACACCTTTTCCTGTTTGTCATGGCAGATGGCCTAGACATTCTGATGAGCACCATCTTTCCAGTCCAGGCCACTTTTCATCTCTTTTGCCCCCCTTTATAACCTATAGCTGTCTACAGTTGGCCAGAAATAAAGGTATAGCCTAGTTTTTTGCTTTAGGGATTAAGGCTTAACTTCACTGTAACAACACAATGGTATTTGCTACTCCAACAGAAACATGAGGAAAAAGAAAACAGGAAGAGGAAAAAAGGAAAGGGAAAAAAAAAAAAAGGAAGGGAAAAAATGGAAAGGAAAAAAAAGGAAAGAAAAACAGGAAAGGACACTTTCTTGTTAGCAGCCAGTTTGTCATCTTTACTTCACAGAAAAGATTATTTTTTTCTTTTCTACCCAGTGTATTGTGCCTCATCAAAAAAGCAATCACCAGACTTTAACTACTAATAAAAAAGACGCCTTACAGTTCAGGCTGGTTAATGACAATGCCTGCTCCTGGCATGTGACCAGTTTACTGCCGTCTTGTTGATCCGAGATGTGCACGTGTCTCAAAAGGGCTAGGAAAGCAGGGAGATTAGGGACTCGGCTGCTGACAACAACCAAACTCTCTATAAACAATACACAATGAAAATAATGAAAAACAGATTTTCCTAGTATTTTCAGTAGCCTCTAGACAATGCAACAGTTTCTGGTTTCTTCACTAAAGATGATATCAATTATCCCTTTTATCTATCATGCAGATGTCACGTGTGAGGCATAATTGAGGGCCTTCTCTCCAAGGTAATTTCTTCTGGATTTACACGGCAAAGTACTTAAATTGCCTTTTTTGGCACTTTGTATTACAACACGGCTTGGGAGGGGGTATTTTACTTCCCTGATCTAAAGCAGCTGGCATATTTACAATAGATAGGTCACATCAACACACAGAGCAGATTTTCAGCCCTCCAACTCCATTTACTGCAGCCCTAACAATTCAACAAAGCAAACGCTGAATGCTAAACTCTTGTGTGGAAATGTAGCTCTGTTCCTTAATGGCTATCACACCTGCCTGCGACTGGCAGCCAGGTTTTTTCATTTGCAGACTCTTGCTTTTTTGCACTACAGTTTATTAAACTTACTGCTAAAGCTGAAATAATAAGTACTTTACAGACTTCCAATGAATTAGCCATTCAAGAGTCCCTCTGGAATTCCCTTTAGCACACACAAAGCAAAAGCAGGAGGGAGAGAAGGTGACAATTCACCGTAGTCTTAATTTCTGCGCTCCCTTGTGAGGGAAGAGTCGAGGATCTAAGAACTTGCTCGCAGCAGATGATGCTGTCCACGTTCTAAAACGCACTTTGTTGGAAACTACAAAGCCAGGAGTAACTATCCATTTTCTCCGAGAAATTACCTCTCCAAGTTTCACACGAGACTGTATTTGGTTCTTTGTTGCACACATACAAATTTGTGCCTTTGCCAGAATGGCAGCAACTAATCCTCAATGTTGTTCAATTTTATATCTGGCCCAGGTAGAAATAAGGTACAAATCTCAGTTCAGAAGTCTCTGTGTCTGTAATCCTGTTATTGATAAAGTTTATGTTTTAAAATAAATAAATGAATTAATTTATAACACCTACAAAGTATCAGGGAAAGTCATAGCTCTCAGTCAATTCGCATCCTTACTACAAAGGTTTTTTTGTTTGTTTGTGTTTTTAATGAATGATCACCAGGAGGATAACATTAATCCAGTATTAGGACCTTTACGGGAAAAAAATACAAACGTAATTTATCTTTTTTAACTGTCAGCTGCATTTCTAAAGCTTAAAGTCTGTAGCTTCCAGCGGCCTTTTGTCTTTCTGCCATGGCAGGAATATCTTGGACAGCTGTAAGAGCTTTGTAAGCTATCTTTCTCAAAATCCATTAGCTAATTCAAGGAACCTAATTAGAGCTGCCATTTTGATGGAGCATATTGAATGTTCTGTATAAACTAGTAACACCATCAATGTTTATTAAAAATTGCAAGAACCAAAGCTCTCAGCTCTATATAAATATTAATGGACAGATACACAATACTTACTGAAATATAGATAGTGTTGCCTTCACAGAAATACACACAGGTATACTTAGAGTAACAATCCAGTGTGATGCTTTTATTCCCAAAGGCTGAAGTATGGAAGCAAAATCCAGGGACAATTTTACACAAACTGCTGAAAATTGACTGGCTTCCATTTACACTATCCTTACGCACATTAAAGGAAGCAAAGCACACTGATGATGATTCGTTTCTTGTGTTTTTCCTGAGTAGTGTGCTGACAATTTGGAGCGTATTTAGAGCTTACCTCAAGAATGCTGTCCAGCTGGAACTGTTTTATAGCTCTCTTAACCTAGCCACTCCGATCACCATACTTTGTAGACATTTACACATACTCCACTACTGCACTGTTTAAGGGCATCCAAAGATTCAAAGGGAATTTACACTGTAGAGCTAAAATTCAAGTTTTGCTGTAGACAGCAACAAAATCAGTAAAAGGAGCCAGACATCTGGAGCAATGCTCTCCTACGTTCTGCTGTGTAAAAGCCCAACTATAATGAAAAAGCAACTCTCAGACAATGATACAACACATGAAACACTGACCATTCTAAGAATATCTCAGAGATCTAATTAGGTTAGGCTGTACAAGCATATGCCTTTGGCTGCAGAAATAAAAAGTTTTTTGGCTACTTCACAGCTTCGTTTTTAACTTGATACTTCATAAATGAACTACAGAAAACCTCATATGTTACCATTTCAATTTGACGTACGCTTTCATACGCATCTAACAGCGCCTGGATTCTATTTATATGTACAACTGAATATACGTGCATAGAAAAATCATCGGATTTGCTACAGAAAGACAGCAGATGTTCTTATTAAGCCACTGGCACATGCAAGGTGAAGCATGGAAGCCTTATAAGGAAAACATTTTACGTTCTAACTACAAGCTAAAGAAAAGCAAAGATAACAAATTAAATTATTTCGCATGTATTTTACTATCCGTGAGCTTAAGGCACAGCATAACAAAAGCACTATTCAGCATGCTAGAATGACTCCTACAATACACGGAGCTTCTCACAGAGGGGAGCAGAAGCCATACGCACTCCTTGGAACACCCTAACTCCACTACAAGATCCACACTTCACTTGCTCTGAATATATACTAGCATGACACATGAAGCATTGAACAGATGTGCAAGAGGAACACTGTTAATTATATTTCTTACACTGTAGTAGTGCAAGGGGGCTAAAAATCTTGTAACAACCTTATCATGGGGACAATCCTGATGGGAAATTCGTTTTAGCTCTCTGATAGGGCAGCATTTCCAACTGATAACTGAGATCTGAGCAGTTTCACAGGAACATGCTCAAAAGTCAAAACAACAGTTACCACTAGCTTCTCTCAGGAATTATAAATGGCAAATTTAGCTTGTGGTTATTGCTCAACAGAAACCCTGCCAGATGCCGAAGCAGTTGATGGATTTTGCAAAGTTCTGCTGCCTTTGGGGCCACCCTGCCTACCCCAGCAGCACCTCCCTCCCCTCCTCGGGCACATCTCCCCCACACAGTGCAGCGTTTTTGCTCACGTTTGCGATGGCTGGGGAGCGCACATTCCCTTCAGCTAGCTTTCATCACAAGCTCCACATCAACAGAATTAAACATTTTACAAGCTGAACTGTATTTCGGAGAAATATTTCTGCACTCAAGGGCCTAAATTAGCAGTGGAACTTTATTACTTCTTATTTTGCAGCCCGTGGAAGCTCTCAGACTTCCAGACATGCACAGCTTCTCTCTCTCCTTCCTATTATGGCTGCAGCTGCACCGCGCCTCTCTGAAAGGACTCCCCCTTTTCCACTCGGAGAGGTGGGGGCAGATTTTCAGGTGTTGAAGATGGAAGGTGAAGAACTATTCCTTTTCAGTAATTGCACTGAAAAACGTTCTATTAAAACGGAAAAAAACAAAGTCATGGCATCTTCAAGCTACAGACAATCACCTCCTCGTACAGCTCACCTGGAAGAGGAAAAGCAAGCCTGCATCTCTGCATTTGGTTGGGATGTCTCAGACACCCTAAAGCAAGTGTTCTGGTTCAGGCCCATCCCTAGCCCTGCTGAATGATTCCTCTCTCTTTTCCCAAATAAAAAGGAAACACTGTCCCGCACCTTCTGATTTTCTCTATTTACATTTGCTCATATGGTTTCAACTGGTATGTTTAGATAAACAACTAACAAATCCTCACATGTGTTTTGTCTCGTTGCACTCATTCTCTGTTCTCACCCCGATGTTCTGAAGTTTTCCCTTTGTACCTTTCACTCGAGGATGCCAGTTTCCTTGGCCCCTTACCAGCTTCTCATACAAGTGCATCCCTGTCCCGTGGGCTGTTCTAGCACCTTCCCTGATGCATCTAGGTCAGCGTCTCGCCTTCCAGCACTCATTGAGCACCATCTCCCAGAAGCTTTTCACAAAGCAGTCTGCCAGTAACGATCAGGCTGCAGGTGGTTTGGGACACCCAACAACACTTCTTCCTTCCTGCATTGCTTCAATATATAACACATTAACAGAGTATATATGTTCATATATAATATGTTAACAGAGCATTAAGCTCACAGGGTCAAGCTCTCACAAGGAAAGACTTCCCTCTACTCTGAGGCACCCACTTACCGCCCACCACGCTGCCCTGATCCAGCTCCTCCCCATATACATGTCTTTTATTCTCCCCATCCCCTGGGCTGCTCCAGCTATTCCTGTCCTACCCCTCCACGGCATTTCTTAGGATTTTGCATTCACCTCAGCTTCCCCTTCCCCTCCCCAGAAGGTGGATCACAATGGCAAGGGGACACTGATCATACCCAGGTCACCTCATCGTTCTCTGCTGCGCTGGGAGCCTCCCTGGTCCCTGCAGCCAGGAGAACCTACTGCTGGAAAAGCACGTCTAGGCTCTGGCAGCTCAGGACTAGCGCTTTTGGTGAAGTCAGCAGCCAAGTTTCCATCATGTGTGTGGGAAGTACTCTAAATCTTATAATTTAGTCACATTGTCAACGTTCAAGGGGTGGCAAAAGGCACAGTCTGGTATAAGACTAGGCTGTGTTCCCTTCCTAAATATAAAGGCCCTGTTCCAGAGTATGGAAAGACTACAGCTTCTTATTGGAAGTATCATATGCTGCTTATTTTTACCTTTTCTACAGACAAACCAACCCCTTGCCTCCTCCCTCCCAGCCCCCCAAAACAGCTGTCATCATATTCCAGAGAAATTTGGCTTCAGCACACCTCCTACATAGGCATTTTCAACCCAAGTGGTTGAAGGCTGGTTATTAACAGGCGGAAACATGTTTTTCCAGTGGAAGTCAGGCCAACAGCTCCTGTGGTAAGTGGAGCAGTAGGGGTCTGTGCGACTGACCCCCAGTCCGCCCCCCAGCACTGCTTGTGCCTGGCACAGAGTCCTGCTTCCCGGTCCCGAAGGCAGCACAAAGCCGGTTTGCTCCCGAGGTGTGAGCGCTCCCAACAACCACCGCAACCACCTCCGAGGCACAGCCTGGTAAGCTCGCAGCACTCTTGCATGTGCTCCAGATTAAGCTGTAGTCAGCTTAATGAGAGACTTAATTGATGAGTGCTACTTCCTTCACTTGTCCATTAAGATAAGTACAGCACATGGACATTTCAACCCATCAAAGACGAGAAAATGCATTAATTTTGGTTTTCTTGGAGCTGTTAATAAATCTGACACTGTCTGGCAGTTTTCTTCATTTCCTACCATTTGACAGATACTGTGATCGCAAGTTACAGAAGATGTTTTTCCTCTGAAATTATCACTCTGGTAATACAAGACAGAAGGAAACTTTATCAAGATACCAAGAAGCTGGGTATCATTTTTATTTTTAACTTTCTGTGACTAGTTTGTGAGTATCTCTGTGTGATCAAAAAATAAAATCCATCTAGTGCTATTAAAAATATGTAGACACACATTACAGATGACTGCATTACGGCAAAGAATCACACTGTGTATTTATTAGCAAAAGTTAGTATTCCTCTCGTACAATCAGCCTGGCTCTACTGAGATCTCTCTACTGTAGAAACTCCTGCAACTGTTTTCTTCCTCTTTTTCTCTCTCAAATTGACATTTGTATGGAATCAAGAAAAATCTTCCTTAATAATTTTTCATTACTAATGGATTTTTTTTGGTATGTGTATTTGGGAGGAGGGAAGGCAAAGGGCAGGAAAAAGCAGCTTTAAGTGCTCTGCAAATGATCCTCCCGAATCTGGGCCTCATAAATCCTATCAAATGTTATATTTCATCAATAGACTGCAAAAGCTTTTTCTCTGCAATGATGAAGCCTGGCTTTAAAATTTATGGTTTCATTTTAGAAATGGACTATAAAAAGAGTCTGACTTAGCTGTCTATCAACCACAGCTGACATTAGCAAGTTAGGTGTGGACTTTCAAAGTGTTATATGTATTTTTTATTTATATAGATGCACGTACATACATATAGAGAAATATGAGGACATATGGGCTTGCGCATGCTAAATACACAGCCTTTTTTGTCTTTAAAAAACATTTTCTTCCAATGCAAGAGGTATTCAGCAGATTAGATTGCAAAGTGATAAAAGTCTCCAGACCAGAGCTGGCTCAAAGATCTGCAGCAACACCAGCAAATTGCATTTTGCTGCTCAAATGATGGAGGATAAAGTAGTTTATTTTGTTCTCATTCGTGGGGTGGTAAAATGCAATTCAGCAACGATAGAGCAAGTTTCAGGGGGAGGCAGCGGAGCTTTCAGGAGACTGGGGTGAGGGAAAAGGGAAGATGGCAGAAAAGAACTGGAAGTTTTAGGGTTGTGAGAGACAATTAGTAAAGGCCCGCGACTGGGGAGGGAGGGGGCGCAGAGCTGCTGCACCTCTCGTGCACGGGGATGGAGGCAGACGGGCTCCCTGACCTCTGTGCAACTCTCTGCCCCTGCTCTCTGCTACAAGCCCCAGAAGCAAGCCTGGCCCCCGAGAGCCGCTCCTGTCTGCTCTCCTGTGCTGCTGGGGCGAAGGAGAGAGCCGAGAACATGGAGCCTGTCCCTATCACTGCCACCACTGATGGAGCCACGTGGGTGCAACAGCTGTCCCTTACAAGCACTAGAGCATCCTCTGGCAGTGACAGCAGCAGCTTCCTCAGAGGGGAGGAGGAGACAGCCGGTGCATGCTGCCGCAGCACCCGCTCCTCCTCTCCTCCGTTGCCACCAAAGCTGGAGGTCTGCAGCCAGCGGCTACTGTGTAGTTCCCTCTATGCTTAAGTAAGCCTCCACGGTAACATTTCTCACGGAAGCATTGCTGTTATCCCAGCTCCTCCTGCCAGAATGCTTGAAAAAATAAACCACGTTGAAAGCGAAAAACAGATAAATGAAGTAGAATAGCTGCAGCTGAGAACGTGAGGCTCCGCTCTGAACGCAGGGGAGCCCATCTCTCCATCCGCTGCAGAAGAACCTAGTTTCCTAAGTCAGACAATTAATGATGGATTATGTGAATACAGCAAATCAGATCATGCTGCTGAAGCATTACAAGAACCAAACGGAAGAGCAGTTAATCTAAATCTCATGTGGGATGGTTACTATTGCATATTGCCATCCTTGCTGCCGGGCCCAGCTGTAACGTCAGTTTTGGTGGCAACTCATAGAAAAAGCCAGAGGTCCTGTTCCTCATTATAAAACGAGGAGGAATCTCACCCTGGGGAACAAGGCCCAGGCTGACAAGTGAATACTGAAGCAAAGGTCTGGGAGAGGAGGGGGAAGGGACAGTGGTTACTGGTAAACGCTTTCTGAGTCAAGAGTAAGGAAACAAAGCTCTTCTTCCACTGCTTCTCTTCTGTAACATGATCAATACAGGAAAAAAACCCCTCGTGGATACTGAGGACGCGGCCTGGGGTCACCCCTGCAATAAGCTCTCAGGGGGTCCTGGCAAAGGTTCCTCTCACTGGGGAGGTGCTGCAGGGCCAGGCAGGGCCGGACCCTGCCTGCAGCTCCTGCTTTGGGTACGCCGGGAGCCCGCTGCTCACCATGGTTAGCGACGGAGAGCGTTAGCAAGGGATACTCCTTTGTTTGGTGCCATCAACCAGGGGAGCATGTACAGAAAACGCCATCCATCCACATTCTGCAATTCAATTCCTGTTCTGGTTCTGGCGCTGTTTCCACTGTCAGTATACAAAACACTGCATCCACAACAACTTATGGAAATGAGAGGAGCTGAAGCTGCCTGTATTTTCACCAAAGGATATTTGTAATTATGAAGGGAAACCTTATTGCACCTTGATCTACAGACAACACGTCTCTGGAATTCTACATTTTTTACTGGAAGGGGACACACTAGCAGTATCACATTATCTGAACAGAAGTAACTTATAAAAATGAAGAGACTAAAATAAAATCTTGAAATGTTTCAGATTCATATAGGTTAACTCAATTTATCAATCAAAATCAGGACACTAAAACAATGACATGACAGTGTTTTCAAACACAAACACACACACCCTACAGCAGATCAAGAGTAATTCTAGCTGTGTACTTTCTTCTACAGTTTTTCCCTGTAATGTTTCTCTTTGAAGGTTTCAAAATAATCAAACAATTCAGCTTTCCCTAGAACTCTTGGACTTTTTCAAACCTGAATTAACTCTCCTCTACACAAACCTTCTGCAAAGAAGCTCCTGGCACTGTTCATATTTTTAAAATCTTCTTCCTACCATTTCTTAATTTCTTCCCGTTTAAAAATCTTTTCATTTGATTCTTTTCCCCCAAGGTGGATTGTTTTTTTTTGGTAATTCTTTTTGTTTTCCTTGCCCTTTTCTTTTTTGTTTCTTCCTTAAGACTTATCTCCAGCCTTTTTTTTTTTTCTTTTCGTATTTTCCTTGAGCTCTTATGAAACCCTGACCTGTTTACTGAAAAAAAAAACCCACAAAAAAACAGAGCTCAAGGGTTAATGTTTTACCCCTTACTCACCATCCTGTATCTGGCTGCAGTCAACAGCAACCAAAATTCATCATCATCAATGGATTTTCACTGACATGCACTGTATTTGCTCACATAATGGCCCCATATATTGCCTTTGAAACGAGGGCGTGACCATTCTGAGATATATTCCCAGGAGTCAGTAATTGGCATTGCTGCAGGACATGTTTGCATAGTGTTTTGAAGGCAGACCTGCAGAAAAGCAGGCTTTGAAGTTCTTTTGGATGGTACTGTGCTCTCAGCAGGACACATCAACATTAACCTAAGCACATCCTCTTTGGATCGGAGCAGGCCATTAGCTAGCTGGTTTGGAGCACGGGGGGAAACAGGCATATGTCTGCCTCTAAAAGGTCAGGCAAACACATGAGGGTACAAAATCTGCAAAATCTTCCCAAAATCTGCAGTGAGCTCCAGGCTAAATGCTGTAGGCTGGAGTGGCCTCGCTCCAGCTTCTGACAGGCATCCTCCTTATCTCCGCATAGTTTTGGGATGGCCTCAAATCTGTCAAGACCACCTTTGGAGTACTTGCGGACAAAGCACCCCTGCAATGCCCCTGTCAGAGACAGGGCTCTCCGTGCAACAGGCCCTGCACAGATGCAAAATAAAAGGAGAGCCCTGTTCCCACACACAGAGGAATTATTGGAAACAGTAAAGGCAGGTGGGGGAACACAAGACAATATGGAAACAACACTGGTCAGCAAGATGCCTGACAGTGATACTTAGTATTTGAGGAAGGTGGTAGATATATCACACCCATACAGGCTGCAAAGACAATTTTCGTTTTTGAGTCTCGCTTCTGTAAGAAGTCACTATAAACAGTATACTAGCATTTTGATTTAAAAGAACTAACAACTTGACAGAGCTACCATACAAACACACAAAGCAACTTCGGTGCCGGGTAACTAAAAGAAGTGTATGCAGAATACCTGTGAGAATGCAGCCTCCAAAGTTGCTATTTCCAGCAAAGGAAAAATGTCCATCCACTTCTCTAGTCCATAGCTTTATAAGCATGTCACCTGAGCCCAGAAGTGGATCACAGCTGCTATTCCTGGAGCAAGGAGGGAGCAAGGAGGATATCTTGTACCCAGCCCAGCTCTGTATACCTGTCCCACCTGCAGAGAGGAACGCAAGCTGGCCCACCAAAATTTGGAAGCAGAAGGAGGAGAGATTGCTTTTATCTGCTGTTATTTTTCCTGCGCTGGCCATGGTTTGCAATCCCCATGGAGGCGCATTATCACTGACATAACCACAGTGACCGTAAGATTTTTCTTTCCCTCATTTTTCTACATTTAAGCATACTCTCCATTACTATCAAAATTACCCTTTTTTCCATCTAATTCACTGCTCCCCATGGGATAGCAATTAAAATTGATTCATGAATACAATACATTTGCAGGGAAAAGCAGAACAGAGGAAGCTGCTCGCCATCACGTCCCTCGCCAGGAGAGGCTTTGAGGCCTACCCCGAGCAAGGCCCCCTCAGATCTGCTGGCACACAGCTTAGAAACCAGAATGTGGTTTCCAACCTCTATCTCGCTTCAGTACGGAAGATATGGTCCTTAAAACAGGCACTGGGCTTTGACCAGCTGTATTTGGGCTCTACCTTTTAGTTTTGTGTTTCTGTAGATCCCACTTTGCAACAGGAAACTTCTCTCCCTCCAGTCCTGCTCCTCAACACCCCCTGCTGCAGGAGAGAAGGCACCTGCAGGACTCGGGCAGATGGAGAAAATGCAAGGCCCTCAGTCTCCGTGTTTCACTCCCAAGTATATGTCTGGATTTGACAAAGTCATGCCTATCAGACAGATCAGCAGATAGTCTATCTATGTTGTGGTTGCAGGATTAGGTGGGAAGAGCACTTTTTCAACTTGTGCTTTACCACAATGAAAAGAGAGGCGCAAGCCATTCAGTGCTGCTGTGGAGACACCAAAAAAGGACAACTCATCACGCTAACCAAATTCTTCCCCCTTAATCTTGGTGCAGGACCAGTCTACTTTGTAACCTTGAGAGGTAAATAAATTAAGTCTTAAATTATTGCTATTTAACTGCATATTCCAATAGTATAAACCTCTGAGAATACAACTGAGGCCAGGGTGCAAATTTCTTTTGTGAAAATCCGTCATGCTTCAGGACAAACAATGTTATAAGAACAGAAAGAATAATATTATTCTTCTACCTCTAAGCTGTTGTCATCTATGATGGCATAGCTGGGTCTTCCAGCCAACCCCATCAGAGGGCCACACTGGCCACCAGCAGAACAGCAGTCTGGAAAACAGCACGCTACAGCCCTGCCTCAGCATTCTGGCTGCAATACACTCTGAGGCAGCAGCTCTGTACTCAGTCAGAGATATTCCCACTGCACTTGCTGAAGAATTTCTGAAATTTATGAAGAGATTAGAGCCAAACTTCTGGTCCCACAGAGGTCAGGGAAAATAACAGAACAATGGTTAGTAGCTTTTAAATGTTAATCATGACTATTTCACACTAAAACCTCACTATACTAAAAACACAACCCCTACCAACACCAGCTCATAGTATGAAAATCTTCTTAAAAATAGCCTAAAAGGATTTTCTCCTAAGGTGTAGGTAAGTTCAGCTGCAGAGGATTCTAGCACCTAGATACAATTTTCTGTTTCATGGAGGCTGTGCAACCATTCCTCCTCTTACATACAACTGTGCATATCAGTGTGTTAGTGATGCTTTTGCAAAGAGGGTTTGACAACAATAGAGAGTCCCCAGCCTGCTAAATAAGAAGTGACAACTCCATTTGAAAGCTGTCTCTGGATGTGTTTTATGTGCAGAAATTATCTGTGACAGTTCAGATCAAAATAGAGTTTTCATTTCATGTGGGAGGTAAATGGACGATAGAATAGGTTACTTTAAATGCTGTAGTCTAGTCCAATTAATGTTTCAGACTTTTTTTTGTATGGATTTCTTCTGTATTCTATGCTCTAAACTTTGGGGTAAAAAAAATGTAAAACTCATTTTGTCAATAGCATGATGCAAAAACCAGGCTAAAAGGTAATAAAAGCGGTTAACAAAAACAGTCATGCAGAAGTATGGCAAAAAAGCTCAAGTTACAGTAATCTGGCTGTGAAACTAATAAGTATAAAACAGAAAAGAAAACATCACTTCATCATTCTTTCGGGGAGAACCAGGCATGGGAATCAGTTCTGACTTCCCACCTCAATCAACTGAAATGTTGCCACTTTGATGGAAAGAGGACTTGCACATCAGTCTTCTTTCTGAACAGCAGATGCAAATCCACATGCTATCTTTTGCTTTTCAGATAGTGAAACATAAATTTACAATTTCTAGCTTATGTAACAGTGACAATGACACAATTTGTACTTTTAAAAAATGTCAAATCAAAAATATTACTTTGGCCTCTAAGACAAGGTTGCAGATTTTCATGTTTTCCAGAACATCATACCTGCTGATTTTTTCAAAGATATGCCCCATTAAGTACCAGGCATGGTATCTTACTGGAAATAAGACAGGATACGATAGAAAAGCATTAATGATTTAATCTGTTCTTGTATCCCTTTTATGTATTGTGGCAACTGCTGCTATCCTATCATATACAGTGACTACCACGTGTTACTTCCAACAGTTATAGCAATGAAGCGTGTACCACCAAATTTATGTAGGTATGTATGTAAATGCAGAAGCAGTCACATTTCTTCCCAGTAAGCACAAATTCACATTTGTTACCTATAAACCGATCAGTTGTCTCCTGACAACTGATAAAGAGACACTTTTACTAGTGGAGTGGTCGTGATCCTCTACTGTAACTTGAGCACAATCACGGTTCTGGTCTAAAAGTGGAAGGGAACTGCGCTGACTTAGGGCTCAGAGCCTCCTAGACATCTTTCAAAGTTGATGGGGAAAACAGTAGTTCATACAGTGCTTTTCAGATGTAAGCAATAAGTATTACTAGCAGAAAAGCTACAGACCCACGAGAGTGAGTGACTTCTTCCTAAACAAGGGCTCACAAACCTTACATAATCCCTTTTATGTCACACACTAAACAATGCATATTTTGAAACTTTTCTGCGAAACAGCATTTTTCTTGGCATGATTTTCAATTTCCACCCACTTGTAAGAGCAGGTGTCTAAATGTATCATCTCTCAACTCCAGAAATAAAGAAAACACTTAGAAAGCATATTAAAATCATTTTCTTAAATTCAGGGGACAGTAATTTGAGGTTCCATGGGCATTACAGAAAAGCAGATCTCTGCTACAAATGCACTGCACTACTAAAAACATGAACAGAGACAAAGCATTCAGAAGATATTAGACCTCAGTATTTTTACTGGCCAAAACCTGAATACTGGCAATCTTATTCCTCAGAGGCAGGTTTTAACACAAAAGGGAAATTAACATGTATCTATGCACTGCGGTCTTTAAAAGAAAAACACCAGAACAATGAAGCTGCTCAGCCGTTTGATGTATTTGCCATAGCTAATAGTAATGAGATAGTGGGCAGAGTGCAGATAAAAGGCTAAAAGGTATGAAGGAATACTGTTAATCATTTCCGAAGCCACACAGACATGTAAAAAATACCAGTATTTAGGCTAATGAGTGTAAATTTGGAGAGGAATACTCGAGCACTTATCATATTTAGATTGATAATCTATTTGCAGCAATGCTCAAAGACAGAGAGTTAGACTTCTGCCTGTTCAGTTCTGGAGCCAGAACATGTCACTAAGTGCAAGAGACTTTTCAAGCTCTGTAGCAAAGAGGTCAAAGTATCAACACTGATGCAGACAGTGGTATTTACAGAGAAAAGGAGGAAAAGATCAATCCCTTCCCCCCAGTCCCCTTTACATCAGCCACTGCTTTAACATGGCCATTGTACATGGCAGCACCAAATAACCGCCTCCTGCTTTTTTTCAAATGAGGGACAGCAGAAAATGTCAAAGGAAGAAAATAGCACCTTATTCAGGTGAAGGACTGCAGACTGTTTGCTTGTAATTTGTGTACTAACAATCCATAACAATTAGGAACAGGTTTATTGCTGCTTTGCTGCTGCTCCCTAATGCTCCTCCACCAGCTCACAGTCCGCTGTCGTGCTGGAAGTGCCGGCTGACCTGCGAAGCAGAGACGAGCTGCAGAAGGCCTCCTCTATCATTACCTGAGAGCAGCGCTGAAGCAATCCAGGTCCCCTGGTTAGCAGCGCACTTAGGGCACGCAAGTGCTCAATTAAAGCAGTCTTTCAGCCAATTTAGCATTATGTCAACTCTGACACAGAAGATAGCTGCACCCTCCTTCCCCCCGACAGAACACGCTTTAACCTGTGTGCATCCCTCTGAAGGTGCATTGTTGCTTACTTTTCAACTGCCAGACTGTGCACAGCACTTCCACTGGAAACATGTCCCGTGCTTTAACTTATAGACTGGTCTCACAATAATTGTTTTCCATGCATTTTATGTAAATACCATAATGATCGTTTGCAGTTGATTCCCATTTACAAGGTAATAACCATATCCAGGACTAAGTAGACATCAAAGCCTAAGGGCAGAAGTGTTTACAACAGATAAACTCCAGAGCTGAAGGACGTATTCTAGTTAATAGTGGTTTCAGAAGAAATGCCCCTAAGATACTATTAGGCAGAAAAAAAATATTTAAGATTAAAATTTTAAGTGAGTGAAGAAATTAAACCATAAATATGGGTCATCAGAGACTGAACGATAAGATGTTGTTTGAAATGTTAGAACACTATCTGACGCTTGCTTGTTTCTCCTCACTACTGCCGAATCACTGGAGGGAAGGGGCTAGCGATCTCCCACAGAGTAGATTTGGAGGAGTACGACATCGATGCAATGTCACACTGACTGACTGCCACTGAAGGAACTGGAACAAGAAGGGGGGAAAACAAATTAAGAGGACATTTATTGCTTTACAAGTATGTTCAAGCTATTCAATTTTTAGCACTTTCTAAAGGTATTTCACACTCAATCCTCTTACATCATCATCTTTATCGTGTTTTTTTTTTTTCTTTTTCTCTCCTTCAGCTTGATTTGATAAAAAAAAAATAAATTAAGGCAGCTACCTGTTTTGCAGGCAACTGAAGAGTATAAAATCTTTCATGCAATTGCTCTCCACTGCTTTTTAAAAAAATGGCCTCCAGGCATCAAGGACAAGGTAGTGATAACAAGAGATAACTGGTATGGTTATCTGAAGCAACATCATTTTCTCATGTTCCTTTGTCCTAATGAAAGACCTCACTTTCCCTCAGATGCAGGCCACAATCCAGTTGAAGACAAGTTACTTGTTTCATTTTCTATGACAGTCTAACACCGCTCTCCACAAAATAGTCACAATTCTCTTAGACCACCCCAGAATCAATACAGATACCTTGATCAATGTCAACAAATGATCTGTAGCTGCATGGCCTGCCAGAGAGACTGTTCCTCAGCCACTCTACGTGTGAACTCCATATGGTGCCAGGGCTCCTTTCAGGGATGTAAGGACAGTCAGACAGTCACAGAGGTGCAGAGTATGTACCATCCTAACTACATCAGAAGGCTTGAGCTGACAAACAAACTATTTCTTGGCTTGCTCTGACCCCTCGGTCACCGTCTCCACCACTGGACTTGTTTGTGATCACGTATTGAAAAATAGCACTTTTTAGAGATTGTCATCGACTGTATGCTTTGCACAGCTGTCAGACAGTAATCACAATTATTCTCTTTTTATTCTGCATCCAGTTGCCTATTAAGCCATTTCCATCACATCTCTTCAGTTCTCTCAATACTTTTGCTAGCACAATATTGAGGGATTTTCAGCTTTTCAGATAACATCAATTCTTAGTTTTCTGCTGACCAAAAGGCAGTTCATGCTTCTGTCTGTACTTGCTTCCAGCAACGCTGCTTACTAGGTCCTTGGGAAACCTTTCACCAGTAGCATCTTGACACAAGCAAGGTGCAAGGTCCTGAACTCTGTTTAGGAACAGCTGGTTTATTCTGCTATTAGATCCTCAAACCTCCCACAAGTAGGTTCCCATTGACTCATTCTGAGGTCAGATCCACGGCTCTGTTACACCTTTTATAACTTAAGTTGAGAGCTAAGTCACTTCATTGAAACAAAAGGATTAAGATTAGTAGAAAAATCTTAAAGATCTGCCAGTATAAACTCTAACTAAACTGGGACTGCAGGAAAATCAAAGTATAAATATTCTGCTCAGAAAATGTCAAGAATTCCCTACAATTTTTATGGACGCTTACAGACCACTACAGTTTCCACTGTAAGGCTTCCCTTACAGAGTCGAGCTGTGTGAACACCATACAGATCTAAGCACTATGCCTGGACATGAGCAGTCATGCTGGAAAGCCCCCAAATTACTGCACTGTTCCTGGTGGCTATTTAACCTGGCAATGCTGGTGGGTCTGTGGCGTCCCCCATGGTTCCATGGTTCCCTCTGCTGCAGTCATCTGAATAAGTGTAGGAGTTTTTTTTTTGTTGTTGTTGTTTGTGTTGTTTTTTTTCTGAAGAAAAATGAGGAGAAAACCTATTATTGACTGCTTACTTTCAGAAAATATGAGAACTTGTGGGATGTCACCTGAAGACTCTCAGGACTCTTCTACCTCCAAGAAAAGACATAATATGCACAGACTAAATCCCATACCCTCATCTACTGATCAGTTTTACTAGACAAAGACTATCACTGCAGTGAAAGGAAGAATCTTTTTCTTTCACTTTGCACATTTCTTTCTACATTTGAGTAGGAGCTCAAAAAATACCTTAGGAGAGGATTTTTTTGAAACTCACAGTTCTGGACAGAGTACAAGTTCCCTGAGGTCAGAAATGTAAATTCACCTCACACCAGGCTACACAGCAAAGCTTGCACAAGGCTAAGTCATCAGGGCTTTCTCTGGAAATTGCTCTTGCTTATCCAGAAGCTAGAAGATGGTAAGCCAAAACGACTATGTCAGGAAGCTAGGGGAAAACCAGGAGAGAGTTAACAAAAGGAGTTGGGAACCGGGCTGAGAAGGGGAAAACATAAGAAAAACAGTTTCTTGGATCACAATGTGTTGGAAGAACAAGCCTCCGAATAGTGAGCAACATACGGACCTTCTGCTTGTTGTTTCTCTTCAGTCAGGGAAACGGGACTACGTTAACATTCATCATTTAACCCGAGTTGCAGTACAGAATAAACCTGACTGAAAACATACTTTTTTTTTTTTTTTTCCCTTAGCTGAAGCAACTCTGCAAGGCTAATGATGGGTCTGAGGAGACTCATTCTGACAGAAAACAACCTGGAGCAATGAAAAGCTGGGCACTTTGAAAACCCCAAAGTGTATGAAGTAGAACAGGCTATTTGGAGAGTAGTGGGAAAATAGAACCACATCACATTTAACCATGTCCCTTTAACTTTAATTAAAATAAGATTTAGCAATTCTATTTAGGATTACCGAAATCCCAGAGGATTTTGCATTTCACTGCCTATACTGCTACCAGACAACCATTAACTAGGAGGAAAACAGAGCACACAATGTTACATCCATCTATCTATACAGCATATCCAGTAGGGTAGGTTTCCTTGTTCAAGAAAAATATCCTAGTTACACTTCTTGCCTGCTAAATGGAAATACCACATGCCATTAAGGTTTGCACTTTAAGTATGCAAGTGACTGGCCTATAAACAAGATTTTAACAGCTTCTCTTTTGAACAACTCTGACTGTTTAATTAATCTTCAGCCATTAACCATTCATTTAAAATGCCACTTACGAAATCTTAATTTTGCACATTATCAGCTGGTTCACAAATAGCTATCTACGAGCAGAAGTGTAATGATCTTCCTCACTGTTCCTTGGAGCTTACCAACCTCATAGTCAATTCTGGCTTCTTCATTAACAAGACACATATTAGCATTTAAAATTAAATGGCATTTTGTTAAAAAAAAAAAAAAAAAGGGCACAGAGAAAAGTTAATACGTACACACATTATTCTACTGCTGATTAAAGGAGCAAGTATGAGCTTTTGGTCAAACAACATCCTGCATGACGCAGAATTTAGCATCTCTTGCTCACACGAGGAAATACGCTATGGCAGGAACACGTGCAAGGCCATATGATTTCATTCCAGCTGTATGGACGATCTCATTTTGCCTTTATTTGTACATTGAAGAGGCTGAAAACACCATCTGCATTTCACTCTGTATCCTCTGGTATGGTCTCATCTTCCAGTAACAGACCTGCTCTTTCTCCAGGGACCTATCTTTTGCATTTGCATCCAAACAACAGAAAGAATGGGACATTACCAACAAATAGGCAGAATTAATGTAAAATAATTCCATGCAATAATATATCACATAAGAAAAGACAGGGCTGAAGGGGAAAAAAACCTGAATGCATATGAATGCTTAACACAGCTGCCAAAGCTCAGGCTCACCAGCATCTGCAGCAGGAGTCACAAGGGAGTTGTGGGAGTGCAGTATATAAAATTTTACACATCTGTCAATAAGTGAGGTGATCCAAATGCAAACCCTAGCAGGCAGGATGCATGTAGGCAGATTTGTGACTATTCCTGACAGAATTTATTTCTGCTGAAGAATGCATGGCCTCGAACAACCATGCACACGTTACACGGCAGTAGCAGCTCTGCTCTGGTTCAAGTTTGACAATGTCCTTCTGTTTAGACGTGCTTTAAAACACCCAGGGTCACCTGATTTCTGCGAAATCTGGGGTGTCCACAAGAAGTGAACAACAGGGCTGGGGTCCCAACATTGGAAGGATCTGGGTGAGGGATCTGTCCTGGGAAAGAGCACTTTGAACTCTACCTGGACTGTAGTTTTTCTTGAATGCTACCAATACATTCAGAGTCTCATTCCATTTCTGTTCCTTTACAATACAGACTCATTTCATTTCTATCTTGCCTCCACAACATCCCCCTTAAAGAGTAGCCATTCCTGAGTAAAAGACCACCCACCCCTCTAGCAGTGAATCGCTTTTTCTATTCAGTGATAAAAGGTGTTGTAGATGGACATTAGGCATTGACCATTGTGCACTGTACTGACAAAAAAACCCTTCAGTGTCAGGCTGAGGGCCAAGTGACATACCTGGACAACCCTAACTCACCCTTTTGGAGCAAAGCCTTTTGTGTGCAGCTCTGGGTTCCTAAGGCCTTGCTTTGAACAGGACAGGAGCTACCTACACCTGCCCAAAAGACGAGCATTTAGCCTGCTTTTTAGAACAAAAATTCTCCATTTGTTGTATTTCAAAACTGTGGATCCTTTTCACTTTCCTCTCAAGTTTACACACAGCTTACGATTACCATTTAGTTTCTCAGGATACACACATCACTATTTGTCTTTGATCCTCTCCACGGGAGGGCAGACTGCTCAGTGTGTCTTGCCTCTCCCCCATGCCTCCGACCGGTTCTGAGGGTGGGATGTGAGGGGCACAGGTTGGGTTGTGCAGAGGGATAGTTTTCCTCATTTACAACTTTGCATTTTGCTAGATTGAATGTGCTGGAAGAGTGCAAGTTCTCCATGAGGAAATTTTAAATCTGAAATAAGGAAGATCCATTTTTTGATTAATTAATTAACATTGTACAATCTTCCATAGTGAGATAAGATCTTCCACATAATATCTTCTACAGTGGGACCCAACATAGCATCTCCAAAAACAGAGAGCTGGAACAGACTAGGGCTTTGGACTCTACTCCTATGCAATAAAACAGTGATTTCTTTCTTTCTTTTTTTTTTTTTTTTTAAATCTGCAACAAGATACAGCTCTGTATTCTTGCTAAACAAAGGAAAACTGTATTCGTTTTTGTCAGACCAGCACTTTGAAATTCCCCAAGATAAGACACATAAATAAATGAAGAATTATACTTGGCAAAGAGTTTGGCATCAGACTTTAAATGTTTCATAGTTCTGGGCTGAGCAAATAATTTGAGCATGTCTCTAGAACCTTTCAGGAGATGTGCTCAGAGTGTTTGGATAAACTTGACAGCACCATGTTCGAGGGAGGAAAAAGGAGGAAATTGCTTATTCAAAACGTGAGAAAGGGTTACAACATGTGACATGCCTGACATTTAAGTGATAAAAGTGTTTTACATATGCTCTTTTGGCTTTGGTCTGACACCTAGGCTCTGCCATGGTGCAACTTAGCACTGTCATGGTACAGCCTTGATAACTAAACTCAGAAATGTGACTTACCACTCTTTTCGGGAACATATGGGCCACAGACCGCAAAGCCTCTGCTGCAGGCTGAGGAAACGTACAGCGTCTCCAGCAGAGACCCACGAGTTCCCCAGCTGCACAAGGTGCCTGCGCAGGCTGCGCCATCCTCTAGGATGGCATTTGCATTACAGAAAATTGTGTCTAATTACAAACAAACAGAAAAATGCTTGATTTACAATGAAATGTGTGATTTTGCTAGCTTTCTTTTTAACTGTCTTTAACTTAACATTCACAGAATACACTGATCATGCTAATGCTTTCGCTATATTCATTAATAAGGACAATTTACATTTGCATAGCACCTCTCTGAGTTAAGAATCCCAAAGCTTTCAGTAAAATATACACAAAAATTAAATCTATTTCACTGAATATAGTCATCGTTGGAATAAAAATCAACAATTGTGAAGCAGTGCAGAAGAACGTTACACAACAGTTGAAAATAACACAAAGCAAACCCCTCAAAATAAACCAAGGCAAAAAAAATCCCTGAGATGCCAGATGCAATTGTAGGTAAAGGGACGTTAGTATGCAAAGAGCAGTGTGAACCAGGTCTGCGTGTGCCCTATGCAGCAGTGCTTAGAGGCAGCAGACATACTTCAGAGTGATTAAAGGAACATTCTTCATACACTAGCAGGCTTTTGTTTTCTGCAATAGTGGGATCTCTGTGGGAGATTCTCAGTTTAAACTGGGAATCTACTGAGAAGAATAAACTGGGGACACTCGATGGACTTGTGATGAGAAAAGGGAAGGTGGGTAAGTATGTGAATGGTGAACGGCACATATCTGACCACAAAGCTTCTTTCTTTACAAATGGCCTCCAATTCTACAAGCCATTTATTATGCTAATGCATTCTTCTGCAAAAATAAAATAAAAGTGAACTTACCATTTCAAATAATGAGTTTTAATTCTCTGTCATAATGACGCATAACGAATTTCCAGACCAAAATGCATAACGTATTCTCTCTGTGTTCCAATCCCCCTTCTACCCCAAGCTGCATTTACTCTAGTCACTGATCAAATCTCCACACACTACATTACAAGTGGAGAGTCAGAGGCAGGAGAAAAAGCCATCCATCTACAGTAAAATTAATAGCAAAACTTTGAGAGAGCATGCATGCGTTAGCAGGACCAAAACATGAACTATTACATGACAAATGCACTGATAAATGTCCAACCCTGCAAATGCAAAATAACTTTGGTTTGGTTAATAAGCATCCATTATAACCCTTTCCCATCATTCTGAGGCAGACAAGGCAGTTTTCATACTTGACCCTTGAAAGCAGATTTGTTTTTGTAATTAACATGTTACCCAGAGATCTTTCTTTCCACATCTCTTTTCTCCTTTCAATACTCTCCCTCTAGCACAGAAAGATTTCCTTGCGTGTAGTTGCCACTACATTCAACAACTGCTGGCTGAGACCTCACAACACACTGCATAAATTCACATCAAATTATTCAGGTTTGGCACATTTCTGTTGGTGAGTAACAACAACCTTTTTGTCTCTGAGACAAAGGAAATAAAGATTTAAAAAAAGAACAAAGGCAGCCTAATAAGAATCCCATATTTCCTAATCTGGCTAAACACTATCTACAAGCCTCAGAAATTCAACAAAGCAAAGTTGTTGTGGACTGTTTGTCTTTCAGTACAGAACCAAAACAGATAGAACAGCCTTTCAGCATGACTTCTGATCATAGGTCAGATATTATGTAACTTTTTTTTTTCTTGTTTAGTTTTTCACTGAATTATCATGGTAGGACATGTAATTACAGATAAATACACAGTAAAATCCAGGATCCCAATACTGAATCCAGACTTGGTTGGGATTGCGATCATGTCCACATACCAAGTCAAGAGTTCATTCAGTGTAGTTAAAGCCACAAGGTAAGCAATCAAACAAAAGAGGCCAGAGGGAGAGACTTGGGCATTTCTTCATGGCTGCATGGAAAAACAATGTATAAACCACACTTCAAAACTGATGACATGTTTAAAATGTTAAGCTATAAAGTCTCTGTTAAAACTGATATTATGAAGCAACCTTTATGACAGTGTCTTGCTCCCATGCTGAGTTACATCTGTATATACTTATTTTTAAAAAATCTGTGAATCTGAATTTGGACTCCCTCCTGATGGTAATTCTCAGCTCTGGGTTTCCGAGTTAGCGTGAACTTGGTTTCTGATCCCTTTACTATACACAGATGTTCATGCGACTTCAGTAACAATCACCTCAAGCCTTTTCTAGGAAAGCAAAACACTTTAGATGGCAAAAAGCTGCAATCACTGCCTCTAATCTCACCCACTTTACCCTTATGCAGTAGGGGAAAAGTTAACAATACAGAAGAAGAGAATTAGCAATGTCGTTATGTTTGGAAAGGTCTCTCTCATCCTGTATTTAGGTGAGAAAGAGAGACACTTGGCCCATTCCTTGCTACACACTTATAATTACGTCAGATGTATTTTATTACTACTTATAACAAAGACTCAGTACACATTTTTAAGGTACTATGATGCTACAAACTGAAAACACTCTTGTATCTGTGCTCACATATTTCTCCAAAATTAACAAGTGTGGTATCACACAGAACAGACTGAGGCTATAGGGAGACATTACCCATATGTGGGCATGAACTCAAAGCATAAACAGTTCCTTAAGTGCCCCATGTCTTTCTCTGTCAGCTCTTCTTTTCACGTACCCTTCTCTATAATGCCTATACAATCAGATATTGGTTTGAAAAACCCAGCATCAATGCATTAACACTGTGATACTAATGAAGACTTATGTTCCTTTATCCCCAAATTCCAGAAGCATCCAGTTTTAAAACCATCATAATGGTGGGTAATCATCACCTCAACAGAATTCGTTTTCTTTTTAACCCAGGGAAAAACTTGACCATCCTTCTTTGGTGCTATCAACCTGGAAGCTTGACAGTAAGGATTAAAAATTGCTCCTTCCTTCCCACTTGGTTATTGGAAAGGCTGTGAAAGGCAATCAGTCTTGTGAAGCCACACTTCACAGTCTGCATAAAAATGCCATGATTCCCAGTCCTCTCCCCAGCCTAATTGAAAGTGCATAATATCACACAGCTGGGAAAAACTAAACTGTAAACATATGCAATATATCATGTTATCATACAAAACCTGTTACTAATAGGCATTTGATGATCAGCAGGATCGAAAGGGATCTGAAACCAGAGATTATTTTTGATGCAGTTTAAGAACTTTTCCTGAGTGAAAAAGGGAAAAGCACTCTCTCAGCAGGGGAGAAATTGGACTGAAGTCAGTTCATTCATTCTGTTTGTGAAATATGGACTTTTCTTTAATGATTTTTGTTTGACTGCTGCCTTGCTCAGATGCTTTAGGGGCATTGCTGGAGCAAATTACAGTTTTAAGAGGAAATCCATGGCTTTCTAGTCAGTAAATACAGGTGCCTGGGGCATCTGAACAGCCTCCCTGCCCAGCCCCAATCTCCCCTCTACCGAGCTATTATTGTTTCTAATGCCAGGTGGCAACGTTACCTGTCACCAGGAGTCTGTGGGTAGTGCTGCTTGTTTATTTTTGCATACAATCCTTCCAAGTGCTCCCTCTCCATTGGTGCTGAAGCAGAATCACGTGGATATACAAAGGTTTCTGCTACTGCTGGTGATGATGGCCTGTAAATGCTCGCTGCTGGATAAGCCTCTCGGAAGTGATTCACTCTAGCATAATTTGGATCCACCTCATCATCATCAATGTCAGGTCCTCCAGGACCAGTGGAATAATCAAGCAGGCCTCTCAGTTGCTTTTGCCGTAACTCCTGATGCTTTGCACCAATCCTAACAACGAAAAACAAAGAACAAATATGCAGTTGGATCTGCTTCAACAGCAACCACAGACACTGATTCATCATGTAAATTTGGAGCACCAGCTCCAAATCCAACTGTTTAGATCTTCCAGTACGCAGTGAAACTGGTGCCAGATGAAACAAAATGGTGCACACAACAATTTGTCTCTGGAAATCACCTTTGTAACCAAGGTGGTCATCGTTTTGGTGAACAAAACACAATGCTGAATATGGTGGCTTTTTAGAGGTGTATATGCATATCCATGCACACATATGGTTTTAATTCTACAGCTGCTCTCCACTTCGCAGTTAATATACCTCACCCAATCCTGAAACATTTAATCTAAAGTAGCCAATAAAATTATTACTGTCCCTTGTACAGTTGACCCCCCAGATTCTTATAAATAAACTAACTTTTGAAAAGTGGAGTAAATGTGAACATTAATGGAGAGATGGCAGAGTTGTCTCAAATCAAAGGACCACAGTTCATTTGCTGAAGATTTAATTTTTTTAATTTTATTTTGGCTGAATAGATGGGGAAATCACGCCTCACTATATACAGGATAGGGAAAAAGTAAAACAGCAAAGAAATTAATAGAAACCTGACAGAGATGAATTGGTGCATATAAGTGAATTAAAGACTATTACTGGCAGTACTCCACTGTGATAAAGCCTTAAGTGGTATTACAAAATGCTGCTGCTAATCAGGGCCATTGTGTAATCTCTTTGGAACAGTAAAACATATTCAGGTAAATTTCAAACTCAGCTGATATTCAATGATTCAACATTCATGCTGAAGGAAAAAAAAACACAGCAACCTATAGCAAGGCACATGCAACTTCTACTAACTGCTCAGCTACGCTTCATCACAGCATAATTAAATGCCATGAGATGGATCAAGCAGAACGCTGATCACAGTATGTAATAAATAGCATATAGAGAAAATAATGAAGCATGGATGAAAAAATTAAGAATGGAAGACAGATACAGAAATGCAGTGATTGACAGAAGAAGCCAACATTCACTGTTTACTGTATCTGAAGTACAGCATCAGCATAGAAGGAATAGTACAATTTGTACCACAGAAGAGTAAGTACAAAGGATGTAAGCAGACCTGGTTGCCTCAGTAAACCCTCAGGATTCTACAGAGTGAAAAATGAAGATGTTTTGAAGAGTCCTGAATGGACATGGAGAAAACAGTTCCTTGAAAGAAGAGAAGAGCACATCAGGAGCTTGGTGCTGATGATCCAGTCTGGTAGACAGCTGCTATTAAGTGGAGAATGAGATTCATGCCACTTATTTTGTTCTATTAGAATTGTATCATCAAAATAAATGTTTATTACTTTTCAAATGATTTATAGTTTCACAAATAATTCTAATGAGAACAACATGCTTTCCTCCACATATGCCTGAGTACATTAATGTGCACGATGCAGGCTTTTCAGTTAGGCCTCTCCCTTATCCGTGTGAGGACATATCTAGTGAGGGTGCTAAATAAAAGGGCAAGTTTTTAATGCTTAAAATGTAGGCATACTTTGCAGTGGGATGAGCCCGCATATGATACAAGGCTGTTGACAGAGGAGATGCCTGCTATCCACTCCATGTTTCCTCAGTGGAGCAGATGACCTTTTTTTCTCTCGAAATACTTTCTTATAAAGACTAGGAGGAGAGAAAGTAATGTTTTCCTAACACAGCATTTCTGCTTTTCTTCAAGTTCTTGATCCCAGCCCAGTTAGTTCCGTTTCTTTAATTTTTCTTAATTTTTCATTAAAAATACTCACAAAGCCTGAATGTAATCTACTGCATTATTCTTAGAGATTAAAGGTCAATTAGAAGAAATAAGATATAATCCAAGTGTATCCTTGATATCTCTCAGGTTTCAACACTTAGGCTTCCTAAGAATTCCTCCTTTTTTCTTCCTGCAGTTTCTCTTCTCTGTACAATCTCCTCCTCCTTCCATACCCTTCACCCTACTTCTCTCTCGCTTCAGGTTTCAGTGCCACACACACTCCCTGTTGTGTATTTGAATGTTGGTTCAGGTCAGGACAGGTGCTAGCACCAAGTGCAAACTCACATGGGCTAAGCCAGTATCTTGAAATTGTAGCAGATTCTGCACAACGCTTGCTTTATCCACAAGGGAAATTTTTCAGGAGAATCTTACGGAGGGCACAGCCTGGCATCAATGCGTGATAAATTCAGTTAGTAAGGTGTATCTTCTCTCATTTTACTGCCAATTGCTCTGCCTCATCTAGCTGACGACTTCTTGAGATGGTGAGAATTTAATGGAATTCACAGAATGATGGGATGTGCAACTTATTGTTTGTAAAACTAATGGTGACAGTGGTATAGACCTTGGTAACGGTCATGCTTTTCTTCATAAAACACTGGACAATGGTATGGGGAGAAAAGTCATCATGGAGGAGCTGTATATGACAACAAACTAAAAAGTATTGGTCATCATTCATTTCCATCTAAACTGCAAACCATTGCTAGCAAATTAGTAATAATTAAAGAGCAGCTGAAAGCATGCAAAAGCCTTTATCCTCCAAGGGTTTGTGAATAAAGATAAAAGGGAGATTACACAGCGGAGTTTTGTGGAGAAAGCCAGTGTGTCCATGTGTGAAAAAAATCACATTCATCACTCACATAAAGGAATCTGTGGCAAAGTTATCACCTGGTCCATTTGTCGTAAAAAACAGATTTTCCAGGTAGCTCATCACCAAGAGCACTCATTGTACTGCAACGACAGGGGTGGATTCTCACTGCAAATATGGCCTCAGACATCAGTGAAGCAGGGAGGGAGGTCTACATTGCTGATTTCCATCTTTTATACATAAAGAGACTTCAAGAGAAACCCTCTTGCAGAAGGATTAATATTTTACATGTCCCACGTGGGATTACATTAGAAATGTAAAAATCTATCTATTTTTGTTTAAAAAAATTCACACAAATAACTGTTAGCTCCTGCACTCAATAACTCCATCTGGTTGGTAGCAGTGCTTGCTTCTCATTATCCTGCTCTTCACCTACCAAAATTCATAAGGCACTTTGAGATTGTTTCTGCCTTTCAGATGAAGTTTGAAAAAGATTATTTGAATCTTCTTAAAAACCTGGGAAACCGGAGGGCTTCAGCCTCAATTACTGATCAAAAAGCCTAACACAGACCTTGGTGCAGGAATATATCAGCAGAGGTACAAGCTTCATGACGCACAGTGGGGAATTATTACAGGCCCATGTGGGATGATAGAGTGCAGAAAAGCAGGAGGACATTGCAATCACGGAACGGTCTTCTCACACGCCAGTGCAGAAGGCATGGCACACATTCACAAGAAGAGTCCCAACAGTTTCTCGGAAATGAGGAGACATAACATTCTTTGGACCAATATATCACCTGTCCCCTAGGTATTTAAGACCTATTTGAAAGCAAAAGAGTAGTGCAGCACAGCAGTATCACGTGAATTTTGCTTTCATGTCTGACAGTGAGAGTAATTTGTTCTGCTATCAATACTGGTATATCCTGCACAACAAAAGCTGGAATTAGGTCACCACAATTTTCTTTTGTTCCTGTAAATAAGTCTACCTTCTTCAACTTCTTCTGAATGCAACCTCCAATTGCTTCCACTATTGTAAACTGAACCCGTTCAAGAACAATCATTTCCATTCTGTATTATACTGACCAGCCAATACCAGGTTATGTCAAATTTTTCATGATCAATGTTTCATCTTTTCAGCACAGCTATTACAACTGCATTAATATTTTGTGTTTCTTTCTTACCCTTCCACACAAATCTATAAAGTTTGCTCTGTGATATCTTTTTCACTTCAATCCAAATGTTCAAATATATGGAAACAAACTGCCAGATGACTGATTATTCTTTCCTTCTCTCTATTTACCTGGATTTCCAGACCTTCTCTTACATTTTTCACCTTGGAAATTGCTTTGTGTTTTTCTGAAGTTTTAAATATGCTCACTGTATTTCAGCATCATGTTTTCACCCAGTTTTAAAGCAATCTTTTTTTCTGCAGCACGTCCCAGTAGATGCACAGGAAGCCTTTACTGAGATATAAAAAAAATAAATGTTGCATTTCTTCTCTCCTACAATGCTCTGTCAACCCTACTAAGCAGGCTACTTCTGCTATATCCCACTCTATTGGTTTTACATTTCTGCATCTTCCTCTGCACTTCTCCCTATCTGAAAAAGCATTGTCTTTACTTCCCACCACAAAAAAAACAAAGAAAATCCTTCCAAATCAACACAATTATCATAGCAACCAGCTTACAGTTATTATGAACAAACAGTAATTACATGAGAGCCCAAAACTTGAAGCACAGGATGGGTCTGGTTAAACAACTGGTGCAAACTTGTGACAAAAGATAAAATGTCACTCAGCACCATGATGCTGGCAGTGAAACCAGAGATGAGGAGAGGCACAGGTCACCATCTGAACAATTTAGTGTAGCACTGAAGTTTCTACAAACTTCCTGATGAGGGAAGGGGAAAAAAAAAAAGCCTCTCAGAATGAAGGGAAGTTAAATATATTTCCTTTTGGGTATCCCATATCAGTCCTGCTTGCTCTCTTCCGCCACCTGAACACCACGCTCTCCAGTTAAATCACTGCATGACAACTACATCAACTTCCCTTAGCTGTGTTTCTGTAAAAACACAACCTTTGCACACAAGCAGCCCGAGAACAAGCAACAGAAGTGCTGCATCAAGCAATGCCCTTTCTATTTCCTGTGACCTACCTTTTCCTCAACAGCATCCAACACATTTCCTATCTTCATCTTTTCTGTCACTTTCAAGACCCACTAGCTATTGCTAGAACCTTTCTCTACAGCAAATCATTTCAGTAGAAAAAAGTACTTTGATAAAATATAAAAGCTCAATAAAACTATAGACAACATTTTCAAAACATGTTGCATGCTACTTTTAGGAGTTAAATGAAGACAGTATCTGATATGTCTCATGTACTTCTGAAAGTGGGACACAGTATTTTGAAAACATTTATCGACACCTCATGTAATATTCAGTAGCACACCCCCAGAACTGTAAAACAAGTAAATGCTCTCATTTACTTTCAACTTTCCTACCTGACATACCCACACGAATCACATACACTGACTGTACATGTATTACTTCATGAAAAGATGCACAAACCCAGAGTGCAACAGCCACAAAGGGGTTAACAGCCCCAACAGCTCCTTCCAGCTGCAGCTCAGACACACGATTGAGTTACTGTGGCTTAACAAGTTATTGTGTTTCTGCTGAGCTACTGTCAATGACCACATATGTATTCGCCGCCTGTGACAAACACAATGTAAAATGCTTTAGCCTGACATCAGTGACAGAGATACTGACAGGCAAAAGCTGGCTCAGAAGACAGCAGCTCACGAAGAGCGAGGCAGCTGCTGGAACGGCTTGGGACCACCTCAAGAAAACTCAAAAAAAAAAAGGAGTGCAGCAGAAGTGGCTTGTGGAGCACTCCCAGGAATGCTTTCAGGAATGGAATGAGAGGGCCAGGAAAAGCCACACCAGATACTCCTCATCTCTTGGCTGTCCAGGCATAGGCTGGGTGGGTAGCTTGGTTGGGAGCAGGGAACAAGAAAATGCTGAACCTTCTAAAACCAATGCGGAAAAAACCACTGGGAAAACTAAAACGCAGGACTTAGTGAGAGCAGCGCAGTAGCTCAAAGAAGGCCAGGGTCATAAAAAACTTTGGAAATCAAAGACTGCTTGCAACGGGGAGCAACCAGGCAGATACTGGATACAACCCAGCCTGCAGCTCTGGAGGCTCCACACCAGCCCTAGCTCGGATGGAGCTTTGCAGGGGAGTCACCATCTAAGGAGCAGCCTTGGGAGCAGCCCTGCCACCACCCACACAGGGTGTCTGCCACCCAACAGGAGGCACGAGAAGCTACTCAGTGGCACCAACAGCCACTAGGTCTGATCACAGTGTAAGGACAACAGGGGGGAGCTTGGCCCAGGAGACACCATGGGCTTTTACTTGGAGAGCTGCAAGGCTGCATTTCACACCAGAACAGGTTTTGATTTGGGACTAAAAAACAACCAACCAGAAATATGCCCTTGGCAAAAAGAACAATCTTTACTGAGGCATTTGAACGTTTCCCTTGCACTGCCCATGAGCTCTGGAACATCCTGTCAGCATGAAGCCTGGCAAGAAATGCTCCTCTAGAGGGTCTCAAATAGCTCACAGCTTTCTGGCGGCACAAGCCCCACCAGAAGCACTTGTGTGATGACAGTCCCATGGAAAGCAGGGGCAGGAGCACTACTTCAATACTGGCTCACTGGTGCAAGAACATGAGCTCGAGGCAGATGCGATGTGAAATTTGCTCCAGCCCATGAACTTCAGAAGTGGTGGTGTAAGCCCTGTTGTGACAGGAAAAGCACAAAAGTGATGGTACTACTTTTTTTTTTTTCTTTTTTTTCTTTCTCTAATAAGCCATGCACTGATTGTGCTTAGTACTGAGCAGAGTACAAAGAATGACGCAGTTTAAGCCCCAAGGTGCCAATCTAAGTAGTCAAACACCACAAATGGACAAGAACATACACTTGCCGACCAAACAGTGTATTTTATAATAGCGAAATACTGAGTGGTTCAGGGACCTTGTTTTATACTCAAGATGAATACAGCAACATTTTTTGTATGGTAGATTAAAAGCAATAGTATTTGTTGAAGAGCAAACATATATATGAATAAGAAAGATGCTGGCTAAGTCAATGAAAGATGTTCCTGGGGGAGAAGGAAGAATAACAACAACAGATAAAACACGCAACAGAAACAGGGAGGGAGCGATAGGTCTTTTAAGAGAATTTCTATCCTGTTCACAAAAAGAGGAGCAGAGTAAGAGCAGGTGAGTGTGTGTACAAGCAGTCTGAGGTGTACCTAAACTCTGAAAAAGAACCTGATCTTTAAGGCTTTTGAAATCATTGAGATGCTAAGCATTTTCCCACTCATTTGGTTCTTCCTTGTGAACAGCAGAATAAAAGCTGCTGCACTGATTTTTTCCCCACTCATGTGACTCTCCCCGAGATCTACATACTGCAATGATTACTCAATTTACATCTGATTTAGTATCTTAATACTTCAACTGTGATTTTACATAACATTTCTGCTTTTGTCTCTCATTTACCTAATTCATACATATATTGAGTAACGGGTTGTCTAGAGGAAAGCAGCCTATTTCTGCAGGAGGTCACTTAGATTTCCATTGGGTTTAATGTTTTAATTTCTTTCTAGCTGCTAGCAAAATATATTTTGGTAACTAAAATATTGTATTTTCATTCATTTACATAATAGTGGACTGAAAACATCCTGCCTTCAGATATTCATAAGCCATAATCACTGATGGGAATGGATATATTTCACTTGAATATCTGAGGAAATAATTTCAGTATAGTGCTTTTAATTTTTTTTATTTCATAATCATTTTTCAGACAGGCATGGTCTCGAATGACATTAATAACCTGACTCAAACCTGCATCTTTTATCAGGAAAAGACTCACTTGTATTTTTTCAATCACCATCTAGGAAAACTCTAGAGGTAGGCAAGTCTTACAGCTAAATAAAATAAAACAACAGATATCCATGAGGACATCTGATATGGACTCATCAAAACCCAAACAGTATATAACTTAGCATTATCTTCCAGGGCATTCTGCTGGAGGCATATCTGTTAAAAACATCCTCTCCATAAGCTATGCAAGTGTTTCTTCATTCTATCTCATTCTATTGTGCTGGATTTGAACAACTTCTCCCCTGTAATTAGTATCTGTAATTGTAAATAAGAACAGAAACAGTCTTGGAAATAAAAATAAAAAAAAAAAAAAAAGACATCTCACAAGTTTAAAGGAGTAAGAGACTAACTTGGGCTAAGATAGATCTTGCAACAAGCATTAAGTGGCCCAACAATCAAAACCAGCAAGGTTTAAACACAAAATACTGCCTGTTCTGGAGAACTACCCTATGCCTTCCATATAATGCTGAATTGACCGAAAAAGCTGCCCTTTGATGGCTGTAAGCAAAGAAACATGGGAAAAAAAAAAAAACCTAAGAAGGAAATTTTATGGTCAATGTAGTCTAAGTTTATGACAAACTGAAGATGAAACATAGCCCTTTCATACCACAAAACAAGAATTTTGCTGATGACTAAGTGTGAGCTTTGGACAGAAAAGACAGATGGCTCAATGTTCTTCCATTTATCTCAGGGGTGACAGGGAGTGATCACCAAGTCACTCAGGATCCTGCCCTGTAAAGAAAAATTTTGGTTCTAATGAGGTCAGTGCGTTTCTGCTTGTGAACTTCAATGAGAGCACGATTTCACTTTTGCTGCTAAATCTAAGAAAGTTTCAGTAGCTCACTTTTTTCTACATTAGTTCTACATTTGGTGAAATGCAGCAGATTACTAAAAGCAAATTATCACATTAAATGCTGTATTTTACTACATTATGCAATTTTCTCTGCTTGTAACTATCCTGTGTTATCTTCTGAAGTGCCAATTTCATAAAAAAAAAAAAATAGGGTAGAAGGAACCCTCTAAAGGTCACCCTGTTCAATCTCCTGCTGAAAAAGCAAGGCTGACTATACTACCAGGTTGCTCAGTCTCTTGTCAACAGGATGTTCCTTGTTTTGTAGCAAAGTGGATTAAATAGTGGAATCATTCCAGGTTTGTCAAAATTCCTTCTTTAGTATCTTTCAGTTGAAATGTTCTGATGCCTTTAGGAACTTCAATCTCCTCCTGTAAGATGACCTTGTATCTGCAGGGACTTTGCAGACCACAAATAAGTTGTGGGCCTAGTTCTCTATGCTGATTTAAAGGAATTCCCAGGCTGCTATGATTTGTACTTTTCAGTAAAAAAAACAAAGGTCAGGCATTTTGTACATCGTACCTGAGGAAGGACAGCAGCATCTGTATTAGGTAAGTAGTCTGCATGCCTAACACTAGTCATTGTGCAATACTGGGCTCCAATAAAATGTCTGCCACATAATGTGAATTTTAATGCAGGTTCATGTTTTCCAAACCCCAGAACCTACCCGCTACCTTCAGTTCTGAATTCACCCACCCACATGTGGCCCAGAACTTTGTTCAATGCTAATTTGTGGCCCACACATCACCTGAGACCTGGGATCATAGCACTTCCTGATGAGCCTTGAATCTAGCATATAAAATTAACTCAAAAGGAGAATGTGATGATACAGGATCCGGCAGAGAGTTCAGCTTCAACTGTACAAATCACTAAGTCATACACCTCTACTGACACCTAAGCCAGCTGGCTTTAAATCTAAGTCACATTATTTTTTTCCAGAAATCAAAATCCAAGCAGAAATGTGGCCTCTTTAAGCTTCAACATGCCAATGCGGAGCGCAACAGATGCACCTCAGGAGATTACCTTGCCCTACCACCTTCAGGAAAGAAAGTAGATTTCATTATTTATAATACTGTAGTAATACAATATACTTGGGACATCTCTGCACAGGTACCTACCACGTGTAGCTCCCACTTACCTAGTGAGACCTCATGAGTTTGCACAACCACTTCTGCAACTGCATACATACTATGCCTTAATTTGAATTAAATACTGGTAGTGGAAGGAGCAGGCCTAGCTCCACATGATAGGATGTATTTGCTGTTTCCTTATTCTACACTTAACGACATCAAACCTGGAACCTATTGAACAGAATCTTCCTGTTCGAGAACAGGAACATTCTCCGTCTGTCAGTCTGGTCAGTCACATTTGCTGTTGTTGTTTTTTTTTTTTCCTAATTACCAGTCTTGGACTAGAAAGCAAAACCCAGCTTTGACCGAGCAGAGAAGACTTCAAGCTTTTCAGTTATTTCGGTTTAAGCTCGCTATGGAGAATCACACATACAAACTGACTTCCTGTCCATCCCCATGAATTGTACTTTCATTTTTTTCCCATTGGAAACAGGAACAGGAATTCTGTGCTGTGGCGTTACTTCAAAGTGCCTGCCAAGGACTTCTGATAGACTGTCATAAATCACAATTGGAAGGGCAAGGTATGAAATGCAGCTTCCAAGTCATTCTTATGCTCTTATTGATTTTGGGGTAGGCCAAGAGCTGACCTACAGTCCGTACTGCATCTAAGAAATCCCTAAGCCAGATATGTCTGTCTCCTAGAAAGCACTCTATTACCCAGGCTGGCTAGTACACTGGCCAATTTCACTGTATTAGTTTGCTCTTTAAAAGTTTCTAATAACAGTATTTCTGTTTTACAGTCTAATTTTTTAAAACACCAAGCAATAAAGCTCCCATACATCCAGAAAACACTGCACTGGCATGTCCATACAAGCAAGAGCCAGGCCATTGCCATTGGGCTGCTCAGACCTCTTAGTTAGGTGGGCAGGTAGCACAGCTTGTGAAAAGTGGTCTCCAGAGCAAAGTGAAACCAGCGCCTCAATGATGAGCAAACCAAGGACACTTGGATGAGACTTTGGGTCTTACTTAGACAGCACGGCTATGACATCTGGAGAGGGCTATTTTCAGCAATCTCCAATACATGGAATAGTACTGCGATAGTTGAAGAAAAGGACCAATTCCATGTGCCATTTCGCTATCCTTCCTGCTAAATGCTGAGGTAGGACGTTCTGGGATCAACTCACAGCCTAATATTTTCATACAAATGCCCTCCAGGGGTGGATTAGCCACATGAAGGAGCTCACAAATTGCTGTTTGGTTCTGAATTCCACGTCATAACCTGTGAAAGGTGAGAGTCATCTACCTCAGCTATTCATAACCATGCATCAGTTTCTCAGTGTTCAGTGGTAGTCTTTTATTACATGTTCTGGTATGCAGAGCAGCAGCAGATCTAAAATGAGAATCATTCAGAATCAATGGGTTGGGATTAATCTGTCCTCCTGTCCAGTGCAAGTGCTGCCACAGTAATAAACAGAAATCTGATAACTTCATACTGTCAGCAAAAAATGAAACTATGACCTTGACCTATGCAACATCATCCACTAACTTTTTCATAACTTCAACATACCATACTACACGACTATGATCTAATAAGAATCTAAAAGTAATTAACTGGAATTTTTGAAAACTGAAGCTTTAATCAAATATGTATTCTTATCAGGGTTGCAAGCCAGCAATAAATTGAAACATTTAAAAAACTGGGATCCGATCCAATCCGTGATCTGATCAGAGTTCAATGGTTATAATAAATTGGGAGTATTAAAACTGGGATCACATCCAACACTTTATTTTGTCTAAACCACAGGACCTAGCTGTGTTGCAAAGTCAGGCATACTCAATGAAGAGATATGCTGGGTTGGATTAACCCTTAATAAATAATGATGCACATGCTCAGAGTCCCAAAAACATGTGGTTTAGCACAGAGCTGAATGGTGAGAAGAGCAATTACCAACATTTTACTAGAGATCAATATAAACTATAAACAGCCATAATAATACTTTCAGACTTTGCAAGACTGTAACACAAGCACAAAAACTACATGGGGTTCATAACAATTTCTGTGTGTATGAGTGCAGTCTGAGATGTACCACATTTAAAAATCATACTTTCATTTCTGTAACAGTGAGTTTCAACTTTTGACTCAAAACAATTTGGCTTTCATACCACACTGCCGTGGCTGCAACTATTCTCGTCTTCATTTTGATTTCCAGTAACATAGAAATTGTTTGTAATTAAATATAATGAAGCAACTGCTAACAGAAATGGAATGGAGTTTCACTCACAAGTATTCTCTCATATAGAAATGGTCTCTAAATGATTTTATTTCTGTAAGATGCATTCGCTTCGTACAGGGATCTTGCAGCTGCAAAATTAAATCTCTGTTTGCCAAATATCAAAAACATATGTATTGATTTTTAAAACTATGGGAACAGGCAACAAGCACCAGAGCTGATAAGACAAGAGAAGCTCTCTTCAATTTCTGGAAGGCTTCTGAAAAGTAAAGGCAACTCAGTCTTTAATACAAAAACTAAAACCATTTAATTTTACCCAAATTTGAGATGCACTGTAACTTAAGCATTCAGTTCAGACATTCAGAAAGCAAGGGTCAGATGTTCCTTCTGCTTCTCTGACATTCCACTCAACAACTTAATACTATTAAAAAAAATCCTCAATTAATTCCAATACAGAGTAAAAAGCTAAGACTGATTGAACCAAACAAACCAGTTATCCTCTGAACATGTGCATAGTTGTTTTGTTTTTTGTTTTTTGTTTTAACTGGGTGTCATATTTTGTGAAATTTTATGTGAAGGGAATATATATATGTGAAGGAAATGTTCTACTCTACTAGAAGAGAGATTTCGGTCTCAGCATGAATATTTCAGTAAAATAATCCTAAATAAATAATAAAAAAAAAGTTTTCTTTCATTTATAGTCACTTTATTTGCATTTGAAAGGCAAATAAATTATTATGTATAAAACTCAAGTGCCTAATATATGTGTCTAATTTGTTTTATGAAGATTTTCAAACTTTCAAAAATTTAAAGGCAACCCCAAATGAGTGGGAAAAAGATGGGAAGAAGGGAGGAAGAGAAATCTTGTTTTGAGGGAAAGAAAATAGGATCCCTTCCAGTGTTTAATAATGTAGTGAGCATCTTATTGTTAAAATGATAGATTCTGAGTAATTTATACAGAATGCACTAAAAATACAGATTTGAGTCAGCTTGATCAAAATAAACCTCAGACATAGCATTCGCTTTTTCCTTTTATGGGCAGATTCTAGACCTTTGGAGCACATGTTTTATTACAGCCAAAGTCTTTGAAGCAGGAACAAAATGTTGAGCTTATTTGAAGTAGGGCCTCAGTCCAATGAACCACTTGACTGGTGTCAGGAAGGACAAACCACCACCTCAGAGAACTGTATCACAAGCTAAGTTGTTCCTCCTAAACTAGCTGTGCCATGAAGTTCTGACTTTGGTAAAGTTTCAGTGGTTTTGCATTGCTGCAGCAGAAAGGAAAGCTACGGGAGGTAGGGGGAGAAGGAGAAAATTGTGAAATTCAGAGGAGTGCTGACTTCATATTCAATTGGACACAGATAAAGCCATTACTAAATGAGGAATGCCTAACATCCTAAATTCCCTTTAACCACTTGAAGACTGCAGAAGTAGCAGTCATATAATGAAGTACTGCCTTTGCAATGAAAGGAGGCCTGGGGCTGAGGTCTGGAACAAATTCCTAACCTGACAGGGACTTTTTAGGAACCTGGATAAGCAGCTGCACTGCCTGCACATCAGATTCCCACCCACGGGACACTTTTTTTTCCTGGCAGATTTTGTCTCTGCTACTTCAACTGTAAGTGCTTGGGGCTGGGCCCAAGCTTCCCTAACAGCAACGAGCACAATGAGACCTTCACCTTGGTTGGGACTGTTAGGGAATACAAGCAGTAAGAAATAATAACGATGTCAGCATTTTAGTGGATGCAGAGCTGCTTCAGAGAACTGCAGCTACAAGGCAGTACAGTACAGAGAGTTGTACTGAGAACTGAAAGATGGGGAATGGAAATAAGAATTGCTAGGCTAAAGAAATACTCAATTTATTTTCATTTTTTAAGGTTCAAGTGTGAAACTTGGTGGCCCATAAAAGGGTTGCCAGGCAAATCTGTGCTGTGGACCAATGTGCAGCAAGTTCAATCCTTTTGGGAAGCATCTGCATTACAGAGTAAGTGCTGTATGCTCTGTCTGCATACGCCTACTAGATCTAACACATTCTGGATGTGTCAGACTTGTTGCACATGCACTGTACAATTCTTTCTCCGTGCAAGTAGTAAATCCAGCCTAGTCTGAGCACGATGGACTTATGTTCCTGCAAGCACACCTACATAAGATCTGATGTTTCTTGTCAGAGCCAGAGTCACTGAATTTGTACTGCACAGCCAAACCATAATCATGCAGTGATCACATCTGTCATTTCTGCATGTCTGTAAATCTTGCAAAATTTCTGGGAAAAGGCTGAGTACAAGGAAATACAGAATTATGGCAGGCCTGTCTCTGGAATTCTGTGAGATAATATTGTACCTATCCAATACCGATCAAAAAACAAACAAACAAACAAACCACCTTTGCAAAACTCCAGGAGACAACCTGCTCCTGTAAACTGGAAATGCATTTCCTTCTGAAAACTGTTTCTCAGCTGGAACATATCTTGGAACAATATTCTTTTTTTTTTGTGTCTTTTTTTCAGTGTGGTTTTTTTTTTTTTGGAGATCTGCCAAACATACAGTGCATGTAAAACCAACCTCCAAAACCATGCAAGGTCCACAGCTGCTAAGATGCACTTGATCATTAATCCTGTCACACCCAGCCCAAAAATCAACTACTCTGACCTCTTCTACTAGTGTCAAAAATGGACAGTTCAGCCTCTGAAAAAAAAAACCCAAACATTAAAAATCCTAAGTATTGGTTTGACAGATTCTGAAATATTTAGGCAGTCAGTATTCAAGAAAACTGAAGTTTAAGCAAACAAACTGACTTTAAAACTGTAGTAATTGGGATTGTGTCTGAACAAAATTACTTAGCTGATCTTGGAAAAGTAAAATTAGGTATGTGTTTAAATTAATTTGAAAAAGGTTAGATGTCAAAAAAGCAATTTGTATTTTGTTCTAACTGTTAAATAGAGGATTTGTTCATGGGTATCAAGGGACAAAAGCTGCATTTCTATCAACATTTCTGTAGTCCTTTTGTTCTACTATTACATTCCTAGTAGTTTTAACGTAACTCACTTGAAAATATGATTTGAAAGCATACTGATGCTTTAGTAAAATTAAGTAAAGGTTGGTTTTATAAAGATGAAACCAAATATGCAGAACTGCAGCTAGTGAAGTCATAGAAGCAGAAGATCTATGATGTGGATGTGCCACAAGGTTTTCTTTGCCAATATCTGCATTAAAATCTTGGAATTCAATTACTTTATACAATCACTAAATCTTGAGACAGAGCTATAAAACTTGTCTAGAGTTTTACCGAGTATCATCACTAGCTGAACAGTCAACAACAAAACAAAAGGACTGGATTACGTTTTAGTCAAGTAATGTTTCCTTCCACTGATTTTACTCTATCTCCCAAACAGTTCTTACTCATATATGAGAATCTTACTTAATTTTCCTCCAGGAAAGATGAAGCCTCTTCATTCTTACGATTCAAGAAAGGTTCAGGAATCAGCCTGTAGACATTCTTATGTGTGCATACATATACTGCCATGCTCTTATTTCACTTAGAAAGTTGAAGTGACTTGACTCTTTTTACAGCATATGTTGCATAGCTTTGGGGATAATGTAAGGAAATTTTCTTCACTGTTCTTCTCTCTCCCCCTCCCCCCTTTATTTTTTAATTTTAATCCTCAAGCCATACAAGCTGCATTACCTGATAGAAAATAGGGTATATTTATATTTTCATGCATTATAGAAGAAGAGACAAATAAGTGAGTTAAAAATATCATCTTGGTTCATCCACTTCTCAATACACCTGCTGTTCTCCATTTCAGTCACAAACTCTTCCAGGTCAAAACTGAAATCATTACTAGAGAAACCAGAATGATGAAGACATTGAGCTGCCAGTTTCTAATGCAGTCTTACCAAGTTACTGTCAATCAGTGACTGTAACTTAAAAAAAATAAAATACAACACTAAAGAAATGTTAAGAACAATTATCTCATGTCCAATTGGAATGTTAGACCTCTAGACAGAAGGGTTCATTCCTTGCAGCCTGCCAACATTTTACTAAATGACACTGGCCCTTTAACAGATGGAATACATGCTTCTTAGCTTGCCAGGATCCTAATAAAAGACACTGGCTTCTTTAAAATGAAGGACACATACCTCTCAAATTGCCAGTATCCAAATTGGGAGTCAGCAGTTTAAAATAAAGGCACTCATCAATCTGGCAAAATCAAGGACGTGATATAGAAATTTTAAAACAAATGGTACAAAGTTTCTCCTGACACTACTCAACTTGGATGAACTAAATACTTCAAACACTTACTAGGCATATCCAGTAGCAGCAAGTAGCAGCACTGTGGCAACTGGATACCGTACTAGCTTTTAAAATGAGTCAAACAAATATTAGCAGCAGACTTCAATGATTGGGGCTTGGGTTTATTTCTTTTTCTCCATCCCGTCATCTACCACTCCACTCATACAGCTGACTATGCACTGCATGACTCAAATGAAAGCAGGATATCTCTTCCCTGGGCACTGATCAGCACCACAAAGGCTGGTCTGTACTGCGAGGAAAGACCCACTTGGCACTCCCAAAATGAACTCTATCTGCTTCCTTCCCACCACCCAGGAGCAGGATTTTCCATTGAGGGAAATAAACCTCTGAAAGCTTTCCCTGTGCGTTGATAACCCATAATACTACAGCTTGGAAAGTCTTGCAGCAACTGCAGAAGCCTCTTGAAAGCCAGCAAATATGGGCTCTAACTTTTCTGACAGCAGCCATCTGAAGGGAGCAAAGTCCCTCACTGGCATATCGTGAAAGACACCTGGATGAGTTGGGTGAGAGAAGTGGAGAGAGAAGTTTGCTGAGCCTTGTCAGCACTTAATAACTAACCCCAAACCCTGAATGGCTGAAATGGGTGAAAGGAGAAAACTACAAACTCCCCATTTGGAAAAATAATGAAGATGATAAGATTGGGCATGGAACAGGAGCATTTTATGAACAAGACAACTGGTGTTACTCACATCGGTGGTTCCTTGTATTTCAGTCTCAGAACCTTACCTCCGAAATACTGCAACTCACTGCTGACACATGCTCAGTGGTGCCTACGAACCTCAGATTCTTGTCTTGCCCAGCATCCCTTTCCCACACCCTGGACTGCCAGCAGACCCCTGCCTCTAACTCTTCAGACTGACTGTAACTAGCCGAGCCTCTTTTCTTCCCACTGTGTCTGCCTACTTAGCATTTGCTGACTAGATACTTCTGCAACATGGGGCTAGCCAGCAAACTCTTGTGCAGTAAAGAACATACTTAAGTCCAAAAACTACCGTCTTACGGCACAGCCAGCTGAAACCAAAGATGTCTGATGTACTAGATCAGTTTTTCATCTGATGAACAAAAATGCTGACATGATTTACTCACCTTTCACGTTCATCTTTCATTTTCTCCAACTCCTCTTCTTTAAGTACATCATGCTTTGGATTCCCCTTCTGATCTGTTTTCCCACTTCTATCTTCTTTTTTCTTTCCAAATCTGTTTAAGATATCAAGGAGGGAGTCAAGAAGAAATAATTACAAGAAAAAACAGTACTTATCTATCCTAATGCACAGAAATTTTAGGCAATCACAACACTGTGAGCTTTTATCTTGACCACTCATAGATCCCACATTGCAAAAGAAGTTCAGTTTTAAATGGGCTATGTGCAATAGGAAGGACTAGTTACGAACTGATTTGGTTCCTGAACTTTTGAAACATACTGCTTGAGAGAGAAAGCAGTAAAGCCCCACCAAACCCAAAAAGCAAGCCACTGCAGGACTAAACTATTATTGCACATTTTAAAGTAGCTGAAGGTTCTTCTTACCACAGGACAGTTCTCTGAAAGTAATCTGCAGTGGCTGTGGTGCCAGCACCCAGACTGGACCACATATTCTGCTCTTATCAATATCTATTATCTCTTAATCATATCTGGTCTTAATTTAAAGATTTGTTCTTTGTTTAAAAAATGGTGCATTCAGAAAGAATAAAATCTTGATATATTTTGAAAGTACAAAACTAGACAGCTTTTAAGATCTCTTTTTAAAGTACTTCTGGGTTTTCCTTTCTGCCTAAGGATGTACTATCCTTTAATATTTACGCAGTGAAAGTCCTCCAGAGACCCCAGTCAGTTCTAGGGTTCCACTGTTCTATACGTTGTACTGATACGTTATGTTATATAGCATAACAGCCCATTTTATGCAGGCTGTAAAAGGTGACTAAACCAGGGAGCTACATTTCATTTTTGATGGAGCTAGACAGAATACTGGGGTCAAGTATGTTGTATGTCAAATATGCTTATGAATTATGGGCCAAAAAGTATAAAAAACTCCACACCTTTTCCCCAATCTGAAATTCTCAATTCCATAAGTAAATAAATGATTAGTGCCTTCCATGTAAGTTAACGTGTCCTTTCATGCAAATCAATGACAGTACGTACAATAAAGTAACTATTTCTTCATTAAATATACCGTATTGCAAACTACTTATTCTGACTCACAATTGCAAACTCTTCTCTGTAAGTCTACAGTATTGTCTTGGTGATCTTTCTTTTACCCTTTTTATTTTTCATGTCAGCCCAAACTGCCTCAAGTGGAATAGCTGAACTACTGTACATGTAGTTAAGTTGTAAATCATTGACTTTAGGTTTCTGCTCTGACCAAAGCAGAAATCTTTGTTGTCAGGCTTGTAAGTTAACAATCCAAATTTTTAGTGCATTTAAATCAATAATTATGAGCTTATGGTCAAATGAAGTTCTGACAGACTCTTCAGCAAGTCTTCCAGACAATAAGAATTTGGTTATAAGGAGAATGATGGGCATGAGAGATGGCCATGTAGAGTATGGGGCAAACAAGAAGAAAGACAAACACTACAGGCATTAACATGAGATGCTCTACCGTGGCCTGTGCTGGGGAATAGTTAGAGTCAGATCCCAGTGCATGGCTTTCTCTTGCCTTTTTCTTATATGTGACAAGACAGCTAGCGTATTACGTTCTTCCATGGATCCTCTGATCAATATATATACATATATGCATACACACACACCCCCCTTTCCTACAAACCATCTTCAATTCTTTTTTGATGGTCTCTCTTATATCAGTGCTTCCAGAAAGACAGCAGATACTTTTCATGCTTCTGCCTTTCCTGAGTTGAGAGCAGCACACTGATTCCACTGCTGCTTTCCCAGTTCTAGCAGTCCTACAAGGCCGCAGAGCCACAAAACCCATCAGAGGTTGATGGTAGCAGCAAAAGCAGCAGTTGGGAAACACGAGACAGATAGAGGTTGTTAAGAAAGAGTGAGAACATATGAAGTGAGGAAGGCTCATTACCCATGTGAAAAGCCAGGTGAAACTCTGCATATATTGCTCTCTAGAGAGATGTCACATAAACAAAGCACCTAACCAGACAGCCAAAGAGCAACTCGCCTTGGGATGAGCACCAGCAGGCTGCACCTGAAAACACCCTGCTTTCGAACGCTTGCACATGCTGTGAAGGTCTCATGGCGGTTTTCTCAGGAGAGGCTGTATTAGCACTTGCATCTTGGTCGTAATCCAAGTCTGGTACTTTGTTTGTATTCAGTCTGCTTACTTTTCTCCCACAATTTTTCAATTATGGTTTTGTGGATTCTCATATTTGACTGTAGTAAGTATTGATTTTGAAAACGGTATTCTTGGGCATATTGTACTGTTGAAGGGAGTTAAAGCTGAATATGTTGCATACTCAAGAGAAATGTAAAAAAGAAATGTTCAACATACCTCCTTTTCAAGACTAGGTATTATTTCTTCCTTATGAAGAAAATACATTTTAAATAAAATAGTGATGATTTTGATTGTAATAACTGCAAGCATGATAACTCTCAGCAAAAATAGTGCTGTCTGCTGGTAGAGCTGCTCTAGCTACAAATTGGCAAGTTCCAGAGTAATTATAAATCAGGAATAGTGAGTTGGTCTTGATGAAAACACTTGATCTGTTGTTTTGGGGTGGTGTTTTTTTTGTTTTTTGTTGTTGTTGTTTTATTTGTTTTTCATGTTATATTTAGCTTCACATGGGATTTGTGAAGACTTACAATTTTTACCTGTTACACTAAGTATGCAGCATATAGCTAAAGGCTAGGAAATGTTGAAGTTTTTAGCCTCTTGTGCACATTGCTATATCATAAAAATCCATTGTTTTTTATTATTATCGTAATATGTTTTCAGCTCAAAAAAATCTTGCACAAACGTTAAAGAATAAAAACAGCAAAAATTTAACACTTAAGAAAAGCAATATAGAGCACAAAGCATTAAGCCACACACAAAAAAAAAGCCTAATAACCTTAGCATACTTTTCAGCTGAGAAAATTAATATTCCAACTACTCAGAGCACAGTCCCATAAACAAAAGTATAAAGGGATTTTCTTTAAGTGATCAGACCTCAGAGTGATACATCCTTATGGGAAAAGTCCATATGCAACAGTTGAGAACATGCTGTAGCACAGTGAAGGATTATCCTATTTCTTTGAATTTCAAAGGAAAATATGGGTTCCCTGCAAATAGCTAACATTTTCCCCTTAGAAGCATTAAATGAATGAAGTTTCTGAATACCGAGTGTACATCATCATCTTGCAGTACATATTAACATTCAATTGGCTATCATATAAAAGCACACATATGCTTCATTTCAAGGCTTTTAACCCCATTGCAAGGGATAAAAGTTAGAACAAACCTTCTATAGGCCTGCTCTGTTATATTTGGGATAAACGTCTTATATGCAAGACCTAAAGCTGTGGTCATGGCAACACCATTTCCGCGTGGAGCTGGGAGCTTCCGGATCTCAAACATGTTGATATTTGCTTCAAGGATTAAAAAGCAGGCAGGTCTGTGAAGTCCCAGACTTGCAAGGAGGAGAAACATCTGCTGGGTAGAACCCTAAGCAGCTTGCTGACTAAATTCAGCAACTTGGATTTCTTAATTTGGTTGCCCTAGATCAGCAGGTGTCACTGCAGCCAACAGGGTACATAATGGAACTGCAAACATCTGCACGGAAATAATTCAAGAGGGCATATGACACAGTCAAGCAAGATACACAGCCTAACAATGTCATAAAGCCTTGACATCTCCAGAAATGATCTGTAAAAAAACAGAGTGATTTGTAAAGTACATATAACAAAAGCTCTGGCTCCTAGTCATTTCACAGCAAATGGGGAAAAATGCTGAGATTATTAAAGCAGCTCCCTTATGAAAGACTAGAAATAACCCTTAAAATTAAATTTAAATGTGAGTAAGAATGAATGAGTGAACAAGAAAGATAAAGATACTAATAAGGTATGATTTTCAGGTCCACACAGGGACTATAAAAAGCTTATTAACTGCCACTACTGCCGTGTGTTTTAAGTTATTTTATCATGCAGCTTTACAGCAGAAGAAATACCCTAGAAGCAGTGCTGTGCTTTGATTAATCACTTTCATACATACACTTTTACAGAGTATTAAATATTTCCATAAAGATCCTTAGTGAGTCACACTTGTTTGTGATTACAGACCAGGCTCATTTTACATTTATGTTAATAGCAACATTAATGAAATACTTCTTTTACGTTTTTTGTGGCTCTCTAAATATCTAAAAGGTTTGTTATTAAATGTTTACTTATTGGACAGAAGCATGCCATTGAGTATTACACTAATGGATCAAGAGCTTTGCAACAGCTGAAAAAATACAGAAAGACGAGAATATGTTCGGGTAAAGGCTGTGATTTTGAGAACAGAGCACTCATGGCAAGGACTGGGCAACACTGTTCACATCTTCACCAGTAACCAAGAAGATGGCAGTACTTCCATGGCATGAGTTAAACTTCTGGTGGAAGGGCAGCTCTGTGCCAGAGGCAGGTGTGCATCTCTTCTCCTTGCCCCACTGCCAGCCCCTCTCACCACTGACTGCATCCAATTCTCTATCCCTGGTAGATGGAGGACCTGGAGACGGCCACATCAGCCTCTTCTGCTTACAGCTCCAGGGCAGGTGAACTGTGACGGCAGTGCCTCCACCTCCAGGGAGAAGGAGAGGAAGGGGCAGGAAGGCAAGTCCACTGCGGGGCTGGGCAGTGCTGTGTACAACACTCAAACCGTTTGCTCCTGTTTATACTCTGGATCTCAGCACTGTGGTGGTGTTGAAAGAGTCCCTTCCATCCCACCCAACAGCCAGGTGGTCACTCCATCAGGCTCCCACCGAAACACCCCAAAGAGCAGGTAAGGCAGGTATGTGCAAGCTTAGACAATCAAAACTAGCTCGCACGGAAAGAGAAAAATAACCTAACCTTTGTTTTATTATATCAACCAAGACTCAAGAGGCACAACTTGTTAACATGTCCTGCGCTATAATTATTATTTGTATTTCACAAATTTAGCTAAGCTTTATCACAGTGACTATGCTTATATTTAGCCATCCTCAAATCACTTTGGGAGATAATCCACATTATTCTAATGCTGTGATAGGCATTAAACTGGTTATGGTCAGCAGGAAAAGAGAAGGTTATACAGATAATGCAAATACAAAGAAAACCACATTATTAACACCAATATTTCGTTGCTCCTATTTTGTTATGTCAACGTTAAATTAAGTACCTTTTTTTTTTTTTTTTTTTTAATTTGCTGTAGCTAACTACTGGAGCTAGACTGAGCTTCCAGATCCAGTCTAATGGGAGTAAAACTTATCTTTTTAACAACTCTCATTAAACACAACCTCCCCCCAACCCGTTTATTTCTTTGATGCCCAAATTAGCATCTTTTCTCCAGCATGCTGAATTAATTAGTACAGTGACAATGAATTAGTACAGATAGGATCAAAGCTGAAACCGTATTTATCTGGAATTTGAAATTAAGAGCAGAGTATATTAACCCTCAGCATTTCATGGAGCTTTCCACGTGGCATACTTAGTAAGCCTTCCAGGAGTTCATTCAAAATAAATCAACAGTGCAATTTTTTTTTCCCACTGAAGTTGTGCTAAAATGAAAATAAATTTGCCAAGAAGTCTGCTACAATGGGGAACTGCCTTTAATGCATATCCTTACGTACTACTTATTATGTAACTTGTAGGTATCAGTAGAACAAAGCAAACAAAGCTGAGAAAAGACAGTTAATCACATCTGTATTAATGCTTGGATCATCGCATTGTTCACAGACTTAAGGGCTAATGAAAGAATTCCCAGCACCAAACCTGAGGAAACTGCTTGCAGTAACCCCTCACAGGTAAATAACATCTAATCTTCAATGAAATGAAGAAACTTAGAAATGAAATGTCAAACAAAAGCCCTAACTTACACAGTAAAGCTTGCTCTGAAAGCATCAACCATATGGACAGCAACAAAAGAAAATCTACACTGCCAGTATCATTGTCTCAAATATTATCTGTGTTTCAGTATCAGATAAATGATTGGAGGTTGTTTGCCATATGAAATGTAAGAGGTTACTCTTCTGCATACAAACTACAGAACAAAGTCAGGCAATCTAAATAAATACCCTGAAATCTTGAAATCTTTTTAACCTTCATCTTCCCTAAGCCTTTATGCCCCACATCCTTATTGTTTAAATGTCGAACTTGCCCTTAATTGATATAGATGTCACACAATGCTGAGTTACTGTAACTCTTTCTGGTAACTAGGTATTAGGAAATCCTTACCAGTGGGGTAGCTCTATCCATCCCTACCATAGACCCAATGTAACTTCTGCAGGATATGAAGTGACCAGAGACAAAAACCGAGGAACATGATGGTACCCTAAGACTTGGGCTACCTGAGTTACAAGTGATTGCTGCAAAACCACAAGGTCCATCTACAGAACCAATGGACTGGAGTAACTCTCCTCGGCAACGATGCAAATATAGACAACAGAAGGCAGCCTGAGGAATCATCTTTAATATTTCAAGAAACTTATTTCTAGAAAACATGCAGAGGTAGTATGAGTTTTGGAGATAGTGTTTATTAAGAAGGGTCACCGTTATTATTATCTGACTGGGAAACTTGTTACAGTGAATGACAACCTTCCACCTGCGTCCAAGAAATGATGCTTCAGTCATCTGATGACCATGTTGCTGATTTGTGGTCACCAGTACAAGAACTCTGCATCCTACATCACATCCACAGAGAAATAAACGCCTACAGTAATACAACACAGCTATGACTTACAGCTTGGCCAGAAGAAGGAAAAGTTGATTTATAGTCTGTCCAATGCATCAAGCCCTACCAGCTTATCCACCAGGCAGTGTAATTACCCTCCATCCAAGAAACTATTCCCATATATTCTTATTTTTCCCTGCTTTCATATAACACTAGCCATTTCTCCCCTCTCTGTTCTACCCCACGGGAAAGTAATTTCTTCTGAAGTGAATACTAATTCTCTCCCACTGCACAGAAACAGTGCACAGAAACATACCTAACCCTATTCTACATGAAGTCTGCAAATGCCAACCCTAGGGGAAAAGGATAATCACACCCATGTCTTGGGCATGGTGAGAAAAAGAAAAGGACAGAGTATTAAGGTCTTCTCCCTTGACTCCGCTTTCTTAATTCCCATTTTCTCATCCCCACGCTGAAGAAAAAAGAAGAGAAGCAGGCAGTTAGGACAGCTATTAATTTTTCCAGGAATTTGTTATCCTCTGTCATGCAGGAAAAAGATAAATGCAGTTTCTGACTGAACCTATTCCTCTGAGGTTCAGTCAATAAGACAAAAAGTAAGAGACAGAGACTCCCTGTGCAGTCTGCAGGCGCTGCCAGCTGCCCCTCTGGGACTACTTGCTGACTCGGTGGATTTCTCAGATTGAGTTTGGAAATTCTGCAGAGTCCAGTGAGAGACAGCATCCCTTGGTGTCTCGCCAGCACCTTCAGCCTTAGCAGGTAAATGAGACAGGGAAAAGACCAACTGAAGTGAGGGAAAGAGGCTTTTTTTTTCCTCCTTCTTTTCTGTTTCATGCTATCTCCTCATCTGTTCTGTGCCTCTTCCCCCTATTACCAGCAATACAGCCCCAGAACTCACTAACGTATCAACTACACATGCATGTATAGTATATGCATATTTGTAAGGGGAAGGATTTTTCCATTTTTCTTGCATCGTGATTGTCATGGTGTTTGCTGCTTTTCTTATCATTTCAGCCGCTGAGACATTATATGAGAATCTCCATTCACACCAGAAAATTGTTTGCTCAGCCCTTTTGGCTATGGAAAAAACTTGAACCCATGACATTCTCAGAACTGCAGATACAAAACTCGTGAGGCAAATTAAATACATGACATTTGCAAAACAAAACTGAAAACCTGCTACATTTGCACTCAGCATCATGATACTTCGAAGTGTCAGACTCGCTAATTATCTCACAACAGCAGTACTCACCTCCTCGACCACACCGTGTGCTTTCCTCTCCTTATGTGCCACAGTGGGGATTTGTTGGGGCTTATCTGACTTTCATGAAGAGAAACTGTTCATTGCAGGTTCCAACAAGATCTCCAGGAAAGCCTGACTCTTGAAAAACAGCAGTAACAGAGGAGTTCCCTGCGTTGTGCTTGAGACAACACCGAAACCTTCGTGGAAGCCCCTTTCTCTATGGAAATGTAGTCACACTCTAATGATCGTTCATGTTGAGCATGTGCCACCACACCCATTATACAAATTTAAGAAACTGAGGCACAAAGGGGAAAAACGACTTGCCCAGATTAAGAAGTCCTATTCTCTTTCTCTGCTAATCACCTCAGAGCCATAGTTACTGTAACGCTACATATCTACCTGCCTTGTTTTCCTACCAGTTTAAGATGCTTTTCCCCTTTTCTATTTCCCCCTATCTCCTGTAAGTTTTCTCCTCAATCATTTCCTTTTTCTCTCCCAACACACTCATTCTCCCCCCACCGCTTGCTCCGTACTCCTTTCACATGCTCTCCTGCTGCACTGTTACGGAAATACCCCTTCCTGGAGATTCTTGCTGGAGGCAGAAAAGGAAAGGAATGCGTCTTGGGAAACAGCACTCTTGCCTCCAAGACACAGCGCAGCAATATGCAGTAGAGACATGCAGAGTTCACTACAGTAGCTGAGCTACCAAAAACAGTCTCAATTCTTTCCCAGCAGGATGCTTTAGCCTATATTTGAGCTCTGCACTGCTCGGAGTGCTTGAGAAACTCTGAACTAAAGGAGAGTACACAGTGAAAAGACTCTGAGGCTCTTTCGAAGGAAGGCTTGTCCAAGGGAGAGATACGGGTATTGAATCGGAAAGGGAGGCAGTAAAGGCAAACAGACAACTCTACAAGACTTGGTCTTAGATTACACAATGAACTCTTAAGGTTTAAGCATCACAAATTCCATCCCTGCATCCTCAATGACTGCTGCCTTTTTTTTGGAAAGCAGTAACTTTCAAAACAATGCCAAAATAAAAGAAGAGTGGAGTTACATATACTGTATTTTGAAAGATGTGTTTCAGCATAATAAATAATAGATGCTTTTGCATTTTTAAACTGTCAAAATCAGTCCTTCTGATAAACAATACTTTCCTTCCCTGGCCTTGGCTATTGTACATCACTAATTAGACATAGTAGTTTGTGGTTAAAATCCTTCCCTACAGATTTATTATTAGCTTGTATACACTTTTTAGTAGAATTTTGCTAATGGTAAGGTCTGCTGGAGGCCAGCTGTATGAAGCCACTGGGAGGAGAAATCTGTTTGCCTGTCAAAACAGTGGCCATCAATTAGAACTGTAAATGTGATTCCTTTAAGTGTCTTGGATGGTAGCAGAGACTTCTACTGATGTATTAGGGGGGTGAATCACTTTCATAGTATACTAAAGGAAGCTTTCAGACAAACAGCTGCCCATATGAAACAAATTCACCACTATCTTTGAGTTCAAGAAGAACCAGTACGGTCTGCCAAAATTCCCTCAACTATTTTCTCAGAATTCCCAGCTTTAAAACATTTTATGTGGCATATTGACAAAACTGATACTAGATTATTCTGTGGTTTGCTTAGGAAAAATTTGGCTTAGGATAGTTAAAACAACATGAGAAAAAACAATAAAGTTGCTGAAAGACACAAAGCACGAGAAAAGTATCAGTGGAACGATGCAATTCCACTGTTCACTGATTTAGGATGCAACCTTGGCGCACACACAGCAATTTCCCCTTTGATGCAAGCACCCAGCTTTCATTAGCATCAATAAGAGTTGTGTGGACACACTGATGGGAATATGTTCCCCAGTATGTTGCAGAAAATTAACACCACTCACTTGGGGACTGAAGGAGGCTCTGTCTGTCAGTCAAGCAGCCTTCTCTACCAGTTAATTAAGCAAAAACCTGTGTCACAAATCTCTAGAGGATGCTCTTCCCTGTTCTCCTCAGTACAGCAAAATTGACACAAAGCAAAATGTCAGGAGCCCGAGCTGGGAAGTAGGGATGTTCAAGGAAGATGGACTTCAAACTGCATTTGCCAAGATCTTTTACCACTAGTTTTTTGTGGATTTTGCAAGTAGTTATTACAAAATAAAGTGATTAGTCATAGTTACTTTTACGCTTTGAAAAGAATGATCTACAAAATTTTCAGTTCTCAATATATCGTGGCTTTTGGTTACCAGTTATTTTCAGCAGAGATAGTCCCAGATCACAGAGTCATAAAATCATTTAGGTAGGAAAAGACCCTTAAGATCATCGAAGTCCAACCATCAACATAACACTACCAAGTCTACCACTAAACCATGTTCCTAAGTGCCACGTGACATATTAAATATATGACACACATAAATACATGACATATATAAAAACAAGTCAGCAAGACTGCTAACCCTCCAGGACTCCACTAATAACGCAGTGACCAATGAAAACAGGAAAAAGCAAAAGGACTCCATCACGCTCACAAGATGTGGCTCTGGCAGCTGAAGGACAGGGGCTTGGGATGGGAAAGGTTTCATCCAGCTGCTACACAACAGACTCTCTTATCAGGCTAGGAAACTAGACTGAACTTAATAAAAACCCTTCCTCATTGCCACTTTATAAATAAAGAATAAATATCAGAACTGAGCAAATGAAATTTTTAGTCAATTGCGTGAACTACGCAGATCTGTTGTATCTGCTTTTCTGCTCAGGTACTATGTGCCAGAAACTTTCTTTATAAGGTTTTAATGAAGACCTGGCAATTGCTGCCGTTTCTTGAACCTTAAAAGCAGTTATTCTAGAACAATCAGATAGAGAAATATATTTTACTGGATAAGTTCAGAGAAGATTGGTATGATTATGCTTTAAATCCATGAAGTACTTTTGTTTTGCTGGCTATCACAACCATGTAGCTCAAAGTTAATTAAACAACATAAACAGTCCAGATTCCCCAAATCTTTTTCCTACTTGCACATTTCTTGCCTTTCACACGCTAATTTCCTGTAACAGATGTGCATACACAATTTTTACAAGACTTGTTGTTAATGTTTGTATTACCAGCCTGTTAGTTTTTGTGTGAAAACGTAGGGAAAAAACTATTCGTCTGCTTTCTTGTTTAGATACAGTGACGCTTTGTTCACCACACAAAGGCATGGCTTCTTTTCTCAGTTGCCCTACAGCTCCAGGTTCTGATGTTATACTCATGCATTCAACTATTCACAATTCTAAAAAATAACTGGTGCTAATTTTACCTAGTGACCAAAATGAGCACAGATCTACAAATTCTACACGTTATCATCTCAACGCAAAAAATTAGTCTGAATAAAGAACTTTGCTATGACTGATAAAATAAATGTTAAATTCAAAGCCTGTATCAGCATAGGAGGCTGAAGAACACAGATGAAGTCTGTCACTGACTTCATCAAAACTTATGCCACAGAGGATGCCAGGAGAAAACAGTATCGCTGTATAAATAACTAAATGGTGTTGATAAAAACTACTCTAGGACGCATAATCAATAAATGAACTTAACACCGCCTTGTTTCCAAACCGTGCCTGATTCAACCACAATGTTTCCTGAATGCATTAGCTAATAGCCTTTGTCCACCAAATAATTTGTAGGAAAAACTCTGGCTTACAGGTGATTTGTGAATTGAATGCAATCATTATTCATTAAAATGAGCATTATGCTTATTCATCATTAACTGCAACTGATCATATATATTATTGCTACTTCTTTACTTGATGACTCATTCTTTAAAAACTACCTTCACAAGCAGAGAGGAGGAGAAGTCACTCTTCGCTTCTTGAACAAACATGTTTTGGCCTCAGGCCCAAAAATTTACTGCATAAGAAACCCCACAACAGTATGAACACAAATTTCACCAGACGAGCGCTCACAGTTGATGAATTATGTTTAACTGAAAGTATTTCATCTGTAAAACAAACTAGAAATCTGACTGTGAAATAACTTAACCATCTGCATTTCCATTTCTTTAGCTGTATACTTGGTCTTCTATTGTAAGAAAAAGTGAAGAGTGCCTAATGATGTCTATATAACGTATCTTTCGATTTGTTAGATACAATATTTAAAACAGATTTTTTTTCCCATACTCTTTAGTTGTCCTTGCACTCTTCTCCTAGTATTGTATTACTGTTGTGCATCTGGACAACCGCACTGAAGACGGGACACGATTTTTAGATGAGGTTGCATTATTAATTTACAACGCTATGATGCTATTTTTCTGCCATGCTCTTAGAGCTAAGACACCCAGTTACCTGGCCTCAATTCTGTTTTTCTTCTTCCAGTGGGAAAATGAAACCCTTTAGCCCCTTTTCCTTCAGTTACACAATTTCCTGCCATCCTCTTTCTCACTTGAACATAGTTGTTCAGTTGTGCCATTCTGTCTCTCTTCCAGCTGCTGCTGAATAGACAAGTATCACTACAAATATAGTCCAATGATCCTTGGAAAAAAGAGGTAACAGGATACAGGAATGTAAAGCAGAAATCATGGTCAAATCCAAGGTCCTGAATTTCAATAACTGGAAAGCTGTACACCTGGAAAAAACATTCCCCCAAGTCCACTCACAACAGCTGGAATTAACAACTGCATCTTTTCTGCTGTCAGATATACTTCCTCTAACAGCTTGTGTATTGTCCAAATAAGCAGAATAGTAAAATCAAGTTAATGCGCCAGTGCTGCTATTAGAAGTCTTTATCAAAAACTGCTAATATTTAACAGATTGGTTGAAATTTGAATAAATATGAGAAAGCACAAGTTTCCAAAGAGTGAACTTTCACGTTATGTAGAAGACGATAACTTTGACTCATACACTGTGGCTAGTACTGTTTGAAAGTGAAATGACAGTGGAAAGGTAGAGAAGTGGAGATACCTAAAGGCTGTGTTTTTTCTCAAGAAATACCAAGGAGCTGGAATGTAGATTCTGAGAAGCAAAATGCCTAGACAAGAGAATAAAGTAAACGATAGATTTTCCTGCACTAAATTGGAAAATATTTGCTTTTTGTCACTTTGAATACAAAGAACTCAGATGCAGTATTTAGGCTTAATAAAAACAAACAAAAAAAACAACACGTGGGATGAAAAACGATCAAACTACCTGTGTGACTTTTGTTGCAAGGGAAGAAGCCTAGGGAAGAAAAAATACTAGTATTGAGATAGATGCCCAGTATCACTGACCTCTGTGCATTAAATATCTTGACCTGCAAATATCTTGCTTCTCAGTATTAACTACGTTTTTAAAAGACATTTACTGGACACCATATTCCAATCTGTCTTATCAGCACAACCAGATAAAACCAAATGTACAAAGATGCCTGAAAAACATCCCACCTACGAAATTGCTTTTCCTATTTCCAGTCGTTACTTTTCTGAATTTGAGCATTGGCTAGGAGATGGAACATAGGCTTTCCATGTCCTTTTGGTTCCAATCCCAGCATATGCTAAGGAATGCTCTTTTTCCTGAGGCAGGGCCAAAAAGAGAAAGGTCTATTTTGTTCTAGCCCATACTTTTAATTCCCCAGTAGATGCAGTGTTTACTATTTCACAGACCAGCTGCTAGGAACAAATGCAAACATTGTGTTTGTCCTGTTCTGTTCAAGTTATCACACCAGAGAAACTCCATGTCTCCTTTCAACAAAAGAAGATATTTCACAGATGCATTATTTCCTCAAATATCAAACATGGAGAAAAATGGTTTAAAATACTCTCAAAGCAACTTTGTCATGACACGGAAGAGAATAGCCCTTCAAAAAGGAAAAACGTTAAGATAAATGAGGAAAGGCTTCTCTTATCATTAAACAGTAATTTAAGCACAGGATTAAGCTTAGTCAGATCACTTATGCTATTAATGACCTAACGTTTTGAACCAACCCTTATCATATCCCCTTGATATTCCAGAAATTAAACTCTTAGACCTTTTCTCTCCTGAATCACAATCCTTTCTGAGAAAATTGTGTGTTCCTCCTTTTCCGAACCTTATACATAACCCCAAGTCAGGACCCAAAAATAACTCAACGGCGCGTATTCACAAGATGACTTGTAAATGCTGCTTAAGCACCTTTTATCACCAGCCTTCACCTTTAGCCTCTGGGCCTTTCCATAGCCAGGAAGAAGCTCAGTTCTTTCAGCCCTTCTTTCTCGGATCCAAACCACACTCTGTTATTAAAATTGTCTTGCCTCAACCTTTGCCATGTCTAAGCCAGGCCATTGCAATACAACCTTGTGCTTGCACACAGCAACTGTAATCACAGAATATCCTGAGTTGGAAAGGACCCACACTGAGGGAAGGTCCCATGGCAGCCTGCAGCTCCCTCACGAGGGGAGCGGAGGGGCAGGCGCTGAGCTCTGCTCTCTGGGGACAGCGACAGGACCCGAGGGAACGGCATGGAGCTGGGACAGGGGAGGGCCAGGCTGGGTGTTAGGGGAAGGTTCTGCACCCAGAGGGTGGTCGGGCACTGGGACAGGCTGCTCAGGGCAATGGTCATGGCACCGAGTTCAAGAACTATTTGGACAGTGCTCTCAGACACATGGTGTGTTTTTTCAACAAAAACTCCAAAAACACAGGAGTTTGACACTTTCAACAGGCTTTTGAAGACAGGTGTGAAACATGCCCTTCCCTCCCTCCTTCTAACCCTTCTTAATTTTGCTTATATAGGGTGATTTCCAAAGGCAGAAAGCCTGGCCTCCCCAAAGCTGCAGAAGATGCCAGTCAGTTCTACACAAACGCCTCTGTAAGCTTTGTAAGCTGTTCTCTAGCTCCTACAACATCTTTGTAAAGTGTTCACTAAGACAACAGTGGCACTTCTGGATGGTGATAGGTAGGCCTGTACAACAATAGATTCTTCTGTACTTTGGAAGAAGCCTCACCAGCAAAGCAGGAAAAAGGACAAAAATGGATGGTGGAAACTTCTTTTGTTGCCTGGATCCTCAAGGTTCTGACCTCCTCCCTGTTGCGCCTGTCAGCCTCTCCCAGAATAAATTCACAGCCAAAAAGAAAACTCAGCACAGCTGCTGTGCCCAACAAGGTTCAGCAAGCCTCCCAATGGCCTGAAGAATATGACAGCCTAAAGTGTTAGGAGATGAACAAAGCCTAGAGCTCCAGCTGGAGTATGGCAGCAAAGGGGTAGGCTGCAAACAGAACCCTTCCCTGAGAACTTGTTCTTCTGGGCTATGACTGGGTGCTGGGCTAAAGCTAAAGTCAAGCTATATAAATAACTATATACTACATAGTTATATAAATAACTATATGTATATATTTATAAACTAACTATAATATATTTATATATACTATATATCTAAAATTACTGAAGCTGTATTAGCTAATACGAGATTATTAAACAAAATTTTTAGCTGTGCTGTCTGCATACTGGTAAACGATTACTCCCCCCCCCCCCGTTTTTATGAATAAGTCAGTAGTGGAACAAGTGGAACTAAAATCAGAATAAACAAGACTATTTTGATCTGACATTAATTATATAGTAGAGCTTGTTTCATGCAGTGAGCAAATTGTGCATGCCAAAGTTGAAAAAAAAAGTATAGTCATTACTTTTTTTGTTCTTGCCTTCTTTAACAAATTCTTAGAACTTCTTGTCTGAACTCTTCCAGAAAAACACATGTGAAAAGATCATGTCCTGTACACTTTGAAAAAGGAAGCTGCAAGAGTGCTGCCCGATTTTCTTTTTCAGCAACGGCCATTTTTTGAAAACATCGTTACTATGTCTTAGATAGTTAGCCCTGCCTAGTATCAGGTACACAGGGGTAAAGCATGGCAAAGACTGGTTCAGCAAAGTAAAGAGTTACTTACTTCTGCCTGTCTAATTAAGGGTCAGTAGTGACTACGGAAATAATAAGCTGCACTGGCCCTCACAGATGCAAAACACAATAAGCCAAGAGAAGCGGGAGGAACAGAAAACGAGCTGTGGTTTTCTCCATGGCTGGAGGCGTCACGCGAAGCTTCTGACCTGCTCCAGGCGGGCTCCCGCCAGCCCGGCACGGGGCAGCCAGCCACCTGGGAACCGGAGTGCCATGTGGGGATGAACTGGCACTTTTCTTGGGTATGCATGTAAATGTTTGCCTATTTAGCTATAAATATATTTAAATATGCACATAATCATGCCCATATGTAAATACCCCGTGTTTTGCAAAACACACTTATTTAAATATGTACATACTTAAATAAGAATCCCAAGTAGGATACTAACTTCCCTCTTTCTCTCATCAGCGTGGGCCTGATCTGATTCCTCACAAAATGAACAGGAATTTGTAAATTGTCCTCACTGAGCATTGGATTAAGCCTCAAAATTTCCTCACGGCTCCCCCCGAACATACTATCAAAATTCTTTACAGCTTAGTATTTTCTGAGGCCATGTATTACAATGACCAGTTCAGACTAGGGAATGTGAGGACAGAGGCCTTGTGAAAAGAGAAATCTGGGAGCTTCAGACTAGTGAGAGAGATTTCCTCCTGTGTTCTTTTCAGCACGTACTTTTTCATCAGATAAATATAAATAAGTAGCACAGCAGTTGTTTAGTGAACAGCTTAGGGACATATTGTTCCCGCTGTCCTAATTTTCCTGACACAATTGGTAAATTTAGACATCTAATTAACAGTCTGTGCCATTTACCAGGTTACTCATTGCCTTTTTTTTTTTAAGGCCATCAATTAAGCTTTCCATACCTTAGACATATTCTCCATCTCCAGACTGAGCCCCAGACCCCTCCTAGAATGATTATAAATGTCCCTCACACATCCTCATTCTGTTTATATGGGTTTTGCATAGCTCCAGGGAGATGAACTAGGGTCATCTCTAAAACTAGTTTCAAAGTAATACTGTAATGCCTGCATGTGTGGGATGGAAACCAAACAGGACAAAGAATGGAAGAATTTACAGTTTAGAGTCAGCTGGAGTACAAAGTCATCCAGTAAGAGCCATACCATAAATCATCTTCAGCACATCTGTTGACATTGTCATAATTATATTCTCAAATCTTACTTTGTAGGTCTTGCTGTTTTATGGTTATAAACGCATATTTTTACCATTACTTATTTATCCTCTTTTGTGCTAGTAGCTTTTGCATCTAACACAAGATTTTCCATAGTGAAATATTTTTTAACCTCAGCAGTGACACTATTTGATTTCAAGTCCCTTTTTATCACAGATAGAGCAAAGGAAATTAAGAGCCATCAAATAAAAAGGAAGATCTTTTGCAAGTTCATTGCCACACACATACACAAAAGGAGCTTGTAATGCTATGACAGATATGCAAGTTTTGTTTGCAGTGTGAAGAATCTTTGACTAGATCAATGCTACAAGCCTGCAGTAAAGCGAATCCTCTAACAAGCAGTGCATTTATTATCACTTCTTTACTAAAGAATAACAATTATGTAGGATCTAAAGTGTATGCTCTCTGTACGCTCAGTGTATGCTCTCACTCCCTACAGAGGTAGTGTAAAATGGGTCTTCTAGTTTATGCTTAGCTTAAAAATAAATACGACAATAAGATGCATGTATACATCAAATTCCTCTAATGATATTCCCCTATCTGAGAAAGGTAGGTGCAGTGTGAAAAAGAAATCCCAAGAGAAAACCAGGTTCTCTTCACCCCTGTTTTGAGCTTCTGGACCATTCAGGTAATTGTCAGATTACCAGCACCAGAAGCAGGCAAAGAAAAAAACACTCTGCAGAGGTATCTACTCATACACGCTCAGAAGAAAGAACCCTTTTCTTCATTCTGTCACTAGTAACAATCAAACTAAAACTGCAAATGTGTTTACCCTGAAGGTCATGCCTGGATTACATGAAACCTGCTTCCAGAAATCCAGGAAGCTAAAAAAAATCAAAAAATACCTGCAATTAAAGTTTAGTGGGCAAAGATAATCCATAACATTTTGCAGTGGCTAAGAAAGCTTTGCTACACTTTTTTTTTTTTTTAATACATATGCTTTAAATGATCTTTTTAGGATACAGTACAGTTTGTTTTGGCAAATTCTCTGAAGAAGATAAGATACACAGCCCCATTGAAAGCTAGAAGGAAAAATTCTGACGCACTGTGTTCAGAGATCAGATATGTTGTAGTGAAAAATCCTGTCTGATGTCAATCTAACATCAAGAAAGAAAGGCCTCCACTGTGCCTCTCAGCAGCTTGCCTGACTTACCATGAAGGAGTCTGGCCTTAAGGGTCTACAGCTCCAGGCAGCCCAGCAGTCGGACCCTCCTAGGTCCCAAAGCCCTGAAAGACAGCTGTCCAGAGGAGCCCCCAAGCAGTCAGCTAGAGAGCTGTGAAAGGGAGCCAGGAGGAAACCCAACAACTCTTCTTTCTTGCTTTGCTCTGCTGCTGGCAGCACTGCTGCTACTCTGGCAGCTGCAGCCTGCTAGGAGAAGCCAGGGCTTCCAGGGTCCTTAACTCTGCACCAGCCAACCACTTTGAGTGCTCCTGGCTCTCTGGCAAACAATCTCAATGTCAAGGTTGGGTGCTCAGGGAAACTAACTTCATCCCTCCCTCAATTATTTTTAACTGGGTTCCAATTTTTGTGTTCTGTCTGGAGATGAAATGAGGGGCTCCTGAACATAATTTAGAAACAATAAACTGAGTAACACATGAGTTTTAAGGCTTTCTGCTTCAATTTCTTTCGTAGCTCTTTCATGCCACTGACAGATTTCTGCAGAAAAAGCAGTAACCTGAGTTTGCTGGAATTGTATTGCACAAATGCGTGGAACACAGTCGGGCTGACACAAAGAACTCTGCAGCATTTCCTATCAAGACATTCACGTCAGAGATCATCACAAAACTCCACAAATTCAGGTCAAGGAGGTTATTTTTCTGAAAGGGGAAAAAAATATTAGAATTCAAAATAAAAAAAGCTTCTTACAAATTTAAGCACAAGGTTGTGACCAGTGGCTAGTGAAAACCTACCAAATGTCAATGAATAGAATAATTATTACTGGTTTCCAAGGTGAAAGATAGCACCTTTGACTGAAGAGTAACAACTAACTTGGGTTAGCAGAAAGCTTGATTGAAACCATTATGTTTCACTCACTCTCTGTGGTTGATCATGCCTACGGAGACTTCCTTCATTATATAAAGCATGTAGGAGATAAATGGAACAAAAATCCCTAGGATAGTTAGGTCAGATGACATACACCACAGTGACACATTTTCCTCTATGAAGCCAGAAATTTCCAGTCCTCAGACACGATAGATGTGCTAAGTTTACTTTTCAGGGAGAAAAAAGGGTGCTGTTATAGTTCTGGCTAACCTTTGTAGAAATCCTTAATTCACAGAACAAGTGTGGAATCCTGTCTGGGAAAAGCTGATCTCCTGCTTCATGCCTTGAAGCTACTCCACGCTTTAAGTACCCTGACAAGATTTTGAATCAGACAATAAGGATGAAAGGGAGGAATAGAGTCTGTTGGGGCACAGAGAGGGAAAGGCGGGGCAGGGGGGAGGAATGAGAAGAGCAGATGGTAGCATTTGTTACGTTTTGCTTTTACAGTCCAAATAAGTCTAAAACCCAAAGTAACTATGCTGCTCCAATGTAATTAAGTGCTTCACTAATGTGAAAAACCTTTCTTTATGAGACACAGTAGAGTACAGAAGAAGGTTGCCTCTGAATGGCCACTCCAAAAAAACACCCTAATCAAAGACATTTGCCAGCCTTATCAAATACAGATGTAAAAAGTTAGGCACTGGAGAGCATCTCTGTTAGCAAAAAAAATTGGCAGCAAGTCTAGGATAGATTCAAGTACCTTAAAACAGAATTCAACTCTTCATCATACAAAACCCTAAATAGATTTGGAGGTTCTTCAAATTCCAAACACACAGAATAATGCTCAACACATGTCTGTCTTCAGTGTACTTTTAACTCAAATGCAAGTATTCGATAAACCAATCCAGACTGCTACTCTACAGTACATGAGAAACAAGTATGAAGTACTGACCTTAGTGGTGGAGGGGGAAATGCAGAAGTTGAAGAAGCTCCAGCTGCATTTCACCCGCAAAGAAATGTCCAGCTTCCACAGCTGATGGTTAAGATCTCGAGAATATTTGTTTTGTAAAATCACAAGCATGTTCCAAAAAGTTAGAAGGTGACATATCTACCTCCATACTAAAAAAAACCACACCACCACTCTTCTCGTTGGAAGAGAAAACAAACTCCATTTTCTAAAATGCATCATGAACGAGACTTCACTCCGTGTTATCTGTGAAGAATTAAGTACAGCTATCCAGAGCTCAAAATATAACTTAGAAGTAATGGGTTCTGTGATAAATTAAGATGTTCCTTTCATAGATTATAGCGCATTCCTGTCAGATTAAGGCATTCTGAGCCACGAAGCCAACCTAGAGAATGATTGGACCATTTTTTTCAATAATTGAAGGAATTATAAACCAACATTTATATTCTGAACTGTTTTCTTAAACCTCTTTCAGGATATTTTTCTGAAAGTTAAAATGAAATAAAAGCAGATTTATGTTTAAGCACTGCTTTACGGAGCAAGTTAAGCTTTGGAGTAACTCTATAAAGCAAGAAAGACAGCATGTGCAACTGACTTGGGTATTGTCCAAGAATGAGATGGAAAAAAGTAAAAATTATATCACATAAATGGTGGAAAGTGGAATGGATTTTTAAAGTAGTTTTAGGTTTTGGGCTTTATTCTAAGATATTTTTAGAAACCTAGATAATTTAAAAAGAAAAAAACCAGAGAGATAATGAGCACAATTAACTTGTTTCATGTACTCTAAAATCCCATCAACTACTTATTAAAAGGGGATCAAGATCTTTTTATTTTTTATTTTTTTTTCCCCATGTAGAACAACCTGTGACTGGACATACAACCAGGAAGCTACGTGTTTTGGTTTTGTTGTACGTCTCTCTTCCCAGAGCTCTAGGTCTCTTAATCTGCTGACCAATTAATTCCTGTTGTGAGTATGAGGTTCTTGTCTGCTTTTGTAAAGCAACGGCAGAGGTAAACAAGATGACAGGCTCATCCTCCCACTCTGTTTAATGAAGGTCTGCAGAAAGTAAAAACAACCCTGGACAGCTAGACTCAATCAGCCACCAGCAACAGAAATCTTTCCTGATCTATTTTGAACTGCACACCTCCACCGCCGTTACTACCTTGGGTAGCTGGCAAGGGGTGGGCAGCCCCCATCTGCCCAGGCCCTTGTGTGGGGGAGATGTGCATCCCAGATGAGAGCCTAGACACGTTATCAACCCAACTGCCCTCACAGTCAACAACGTGGCAATGGCAGAGTCCGTCCCCTAAAGCCAATGTAATATCCCCATCACTGGGAAGGATTTCTGTGCTCAGATACCAGGCCACAACTGTTCACCTGGTAGCAGAACAGCGTGAACATCGGAAAACTCCATTGATTCCTTCTACATCTAGCACTGTTTCGTTTACATATATCCATCTTATGTACTCATTCAGATGTCGCAGTAAGTAACCGATGCTTAACAAATATTATACTGATACCTTGTATTACAATTATTACAACACTCCCGCCAAGAAAAATGAGCTAAATCTTTGATGTGACTGAAAAACAAAACACTGTATAAAACTTACAGTTTTGGTATAAAACGTACAGAAATCTGTTGGCTCTTCAGCCCACTTCTTAATATCTACTAAAATTCAACTGCCTGACCTATGCTGCCCAAGATCCCTAAACGAATACTTGGGAGAGTCAAATAAACAACGTAGAACAGTAAAGCTAAAGAGATTACCAATTTCTCTCCTATTTCCTGCTGATCATTGCCAGACTATGTTTCTGCCCCAAAGTGCAGGCTTCATTATTAAAGATGGACAGAATACAAGCATATTCAGCAGAGGCCGGCTGTTCAGGAAATAGCTATAATTTGGTAAATAGCATAATAAACACTTGAGCATCCTTGATGCAATGGGTAATGAGCCAGTGCAGTCATAAGTACGTACATAATGTTAAGATTATACTGTATTTCACATTATATATCTCCACACACACTCACGTAGAGATGTCTGTATAATATTTCAACTATTGTATGTTTCCCTCCTGACATAAATTTACTACTTTTTCTCTGTACTTAGCTAGTCACTTGTAAAAGAAAACAGCATTTTACTTTCATTCTTTGCTATTTCTCTTCTGTTTTGCTCCTAGTATACCTACACGAACCATCAGAAGCTTTTGTTCATCATGGCAACTGAATGCTTTATACTCTGAAGCACCAGAGATCCTGGAACTAAATGCAATCTCACAGCAAGTCATCAGCATGTCTATAGCCCATGCAGTGGCAGCCGATTTAAATCCCCAGTCTCCATGCCACCATCGAGAATAATGACAAACCATAATATATCCCATTCATCTAACAGCTGAGAGGGTAATGAATTACAGAGATAATTCAGCCACTCACTATTAAAAGCTTACAACATTAAAAATGAAGGTTTTTTTGTTTTGTTTTTTATTTAAGGAAATGATCATATTTTCATACAATAGGAGTGAAACAGTATTATTGATTCCCAACTACATTATAAGGGCCAGCTTGTAACCAAGCCCTCAAATTGAATTAGTTTTTAAGTTAGCTTGAAACTCAATCCCAGTTCACATTGTTTTATTCCAAAGGCTGGAAATACCACTACTATTTAATAGAGTCTCTAGACTTTCTTGCTGTTATTTTTCTCTGACAGCATTACCACATTTTAATGCAACTGCAAATGTCCATAGTTGCTTTTGCCTAATACCATTCTTGCATTCTTAGTCAGGATTGAAAATGAAAAACAAACAAACATGAAAACAACCCCAAAAACAACAAACAATAGAAACCAAACAAGATCATCCTGCCCCAAAACAGTCTATACTGCATGATGCAAACTATGGAAAACGTAACCGAAACAAAGCCTATATTTTATATGCTGGGCTCCTAAGTCTGCATAGCCTAGAGTTTCAAATGAAATACCAGTGGCTGCATTTCAGAGCAAACCTGTTAAATTTTAGTTCTAAAAAAAATCTCTGTATCAAACAAGTACCCAATCAGTCCTTCCATCCATGGGATCTGGTTACCCATAGATTGTTCAGGTTAATCCAGTAACAGATGAAATATGTACAGAACTGAAAATGCTCCTTATGTACTATGGGTAAATGCATGTTTCCACAGGAGACTACTCAATCATTAGATGCAAGACACAGCATCTTCTAATATAAAGAGAGTTTTTAATACAGACCATCTGCAACCTATCAGCTCCATCTAAATGTCTACCCAGGGTCAATTAAAAAATACCTCAAAAAGTTTGATTCATAACCTTTTCACTTTCCCAAATACCTTTCTGCTGTTTGCAGAGTAGAAATCAGGAGGTGGGGAGAGGTGGGAGGAGAGGAGAAGGTCTACAAGAAAAATTAGGTTGTCAGAAAACGTCAATAGTCACAGCAAATCTTCTGTAAATGATTTTTGAAAGTCTGTTTCACTTTATATATAGCTGAACAATAATAAGCATGCCAACTTTCATTTTGAAAACAAGCTGAGAAGGGCATCTGTATCTGGACACCAATCGTAACCAGTTAAGACCAAGGAAAGTCCAGCGTCAGGATTTCTAAGAGGCAGACTGTGGAGAAAGCAGATTTTTGGCTGGCACAGGAAATACAGGAAGCTGATACTATGAGGCTCAATAGAGGGGAATGAAAAATGATTACATATTTTACGTTTATCCCTCTCTACAATTACCTTGAATGTCATGCCTAACTATTTCTTCAATTCGTTCATTCACTTGCATTATATGGTGGACTGCTTTGTAGTGCCTGGCAAAGGCTACTCCTTAAGAGGCCTTTCCTTCTCCCACCTCATTATGCCAGGAGTGAGCTCTCACTTCCTACAGTGTGCACTCTCCACAAGCAGAGCCCAAGGCAGCAGCAGCGCAGGCACCAGGCACTGGCAGGGGCAGGCGGCAAGATGCCCTTGCTGCCCCTTGCCCAAGGCACTGAGCCCAGGACAGGGGCGAGGGGGACCCAGAAGGGAGAGCACGACTGGGTAAGCTCTTAAATTAGTGTTCTTCTCTTTAACATTAGGAGACCTAGTGTCAGATCTACTTTTAACTAAGTAAGAGACATAAAGACAGGCAAAGATATGCCTTGATTTTCACATTTAGCATTCCCGCTCCACTCCTGGAGGGTTGACATTCTCTATTACCCATTTTCATCCTATAACCTTTCAGCTGAATCTGCTGAGTGGCCTTCTTACGAGTCTATTAGCTCATGATATTTGGTTTTCCTTTGTGCAGGCTTCTTTCTTTCCTCTGAACATTTCAATGCCACACTAAATCCTACCAGATCCTTACGGGCTGCAGCAGGCACTTGACTGGCCATCACCGTCTCTTTCTCACAGCTAGGAGTCAGTGCTTTATCAGAAGTTTATTACATACATTTTTGGATCATGGAGTTGTTTCCACTTAAAGTTCCTCTTAGCTCCACTCCATGTTCTAGTAACGTCACAGGCTGGAGTTTCAGAATTAATAGCAGTAATGACTTTACAAAAGAGGTTACATTTTTCAGTCACATCATGCATATCTTTTTATGATGTTACACCTTGGGTTCATGGTCCTCTTCCTAACGTATTACAAAAGAGCATTTCTCTTTCCTAAGCTACTAGATTTTACTAAGCAAGCAGACTGTAGAGGTTATCAGATTTTCGTTTGGTATGCCATTTTTCTTTGTTTTACAGTAGTAACATCACAAATTGATATTTTAATTTCAAAATTGTCAAGTTCTGTATTTCCACAATATACTGTTCAAGATTTTAACTAAAGTGACTCTTCAGAGTAATATCCATCTATTAAAAGGTTCTAGAAGTGAAAAATGTGTAAAAATAGGTATTTTCAATTAACGCAAACTTATTCTTTTTCAGATTTAGCCTGTGAGAAATATTTGAGTTATGTAATATCAGGCAAAACGTCCTATGAATTTTAAAATTCTCAGGAACAGAAAACCTGTTTCCTTCCCTACCCAACACCGATTGCTGCACGACAGAAATAGTACTTCACAGATTTGCTTCCTCTGGGAATTCATCAACCATATATAACTAGGGAAATAAACCAGGTTTCACCTACTGTTTAATCCTTTTGGCCCTAAACAATCAGCAAAACTAATGGACAAAAAGCTAAATTTGATTCTTTTTCATGAATTGCTAGGCTAAATTCTACCTATTATTCCTGTAAAACACAAGTCAAAAGTATGGGATGGTAAAGATGCAGCTAAAGGAAGAATTTAGTCTCAGAAATCTTTGTATACCAGTGAGAACAAATGACTAGCAGGAATACCTTTATGTTTAGATAGCAGTTTTCAGGATTAGCAGGTGAAGGGTATTTCTGAATAAAATAAAGTAATATATATATATATATATATAAAACCTGATACTGAGTTATTGAAAGAAACACAGAAACTCAATAAGCTATTTTTAGGTTCACTATTCAGGGAAGAATTGGACCTTATGAGCACTCAGTTTCAAGCTAGGTTCTCCCCAGGAAATCAGAAAAACACATTTATCACTCTGAACTCTACATAGAGCTGGGACTAGGGTTAATTCTCCTACACCTTTACAACCCAAAGGAAAAAAGCATTAGTCACAACTTGAGAGTGGCACACTTCAATCTCACAGATGTATGTGGGTTGCATCCAGTACAAGATTTCCATCAATTTCCACAGGCTTTGACTTGGACCTGGAAAACTTTGCCACAAAGCCATTATGTTTACTTTTTTTTTTTTTTTCTGGTTTAAACCCAATCCATATCTCCTTGAAACTTTTTTTTTTTTTCTTTCTTTAGGAAGACAGGATGCTCTCCACTGTTTTGAAATAACTGTTGGTTATTTAGGTTCCCAAAACTCTTCTTTCTGTTCTGCCACAGTTCGTATTTCTATTTCATTTTCTGCAATCAGGTCTGATCACTTGTGCAGCTGATCCCCATTCCTTCCACTGCTGCCATGAAACAATAAACATTTTTAATCTCAGCCTCATCACTGGTCAGGCAAATTTAGTTGTAGCTTCTGGAATTTTTCTGTTGTCATTGAAATGCACAAATGGTAGCAGCATTTTGAAAGAAACAGGTTATAAAACCTGCTTGTTACAGTACTCTCTTGGGTTTCTTTGTTCTGTTTCAGAACTTCTACAGTATATTGACTTTAATAAAGTTTTGTTTTTTGCATGAAACCAACATGGTTATTATGAGTCCAAGTTCCAGAGTGGACAGATACTGAGAAGAAAATGCTCTGTTAAAGGTCTGTAACGATCTTTCTGTGCTCAGTCAAATGGATAGTCATCTGTGTTGATTCAATGAAACTTGTCTGTGCCATTCAATACAATTGATCACAAGATGCTTTTATAGAGCATTTGGTTATCCTTGAAATTTGGTGTGCAGAGGCCTTGGAAAATACCCACAGCTTGGGCTGTTCTTCAGTGAATACACTTGTTTATAGCCAGCAGTAAAATTGTTATTTATCTTGCTCCCTGTACACATTCAGAGGAATTCTGTTCAAAACCCACTGTCTCATTCTTGATAGCAACAGCCACTTGGTGATTTTAATTAAATCTCATGGCTTTAATTATCTTCATGCAGACACTGTATCAATTTGTTTTCCAATTTTGTACTTTTCTCCTCCTCCCTGATGTATTATTTTGGTCTCCCTCTCTCCTCTTTGGTCAGCCTTTGAAATTGGGTGCCTGAGAAGGCTACCAACCAAACAAGACATTGTTTTTGTTGGGGGCAGAGGGTTTGTGTCTTTGGTATTGCTTTTTAAAGCTCATTTAAATTCGATATTTACAAACAGAGTGAAAATCTCATACTTCTGTGCTTCATTTACAATCTTCTCCTTTTAGCTTGTAAAGTGGCATGACATTTTATGCGACCAATTTAATTTTTTAATTTTTCTTTTTCCTCCTCTGATCACTGCTGTATATGAAATCTCTGATTTACAGATTTCCTTATTAACCTTTATATTTGTAGGCTTATTTTAAGACTGCATCTGCCTTGCATGGTGATTTCCTTACATCATTAAACTGAAACCTAGATGTTCAACATCAAGTTTCCATAAAGCCAAATGGAAAAATTATGATGTAGCAGGTCTAAACACTGCCATACAAAAGATATTTGCCCCTCTGGACACAGATTTCCCTCTACAGAAGACAGCAGTCACAGTTTCAATCTGGCTGGCATTTTCTAAAGTTAAGATGCAAGAAACCTGCTCAAGTTAATGACAGTACAAACTCGCCAAGCTGTCACCTACCTGGAACTGCTGCACTAGCACTAGAATAAAATCTCAATAGAAAGTTCTAAGACATTACAATACTACTGTGATTAATATGGTATCAAAGTCAACAGAAAGCAGCCTCATGAGACTGACTTAACATTTGACCAGTAAATTGGATCCATTATATGTAATTTGTGTCCCAAGGTACTCAGTGAATGGCCAATGTAAACAAAATAAACAAAGACTGAGAAAAACAATAAACTGACAGGCAAGATCAACAAATGGTCTTGGTATCTGATGAAGCCATGAATACAATACTCTGTTAAACATGCTTTTTCTCCAAATGTGGGATGTTTCAGCATGCTTGGGTCCATCTGTGTCCTTGAAAAGATGCATAAGATGCACAGTGATGTGATGAGACTATTCTGTAAAGAAGCTCCTTTTAACTTATGTAGGCTGTAAGGACCTCCTTGCTCCTGTCCCCAGAGTATTTATAGTACTTGCACATGTAAATCTACCACCTCCTCTTCTAACTTTTTGCTGTTCTCATTATAGAGACAGAAATAGCCTGACAAAGAAAGAAACCCAGCGTTTACTTGATATTCTGGAAATTAATTATATAATACTTTTAAAGATTTATGTGCTAATCCACCAGTTCCATAAAAATACAAGAATACAAATAACAGTTTAAAATAGCAAAGGTAAATATGTAGAGCAAAGATGACAGAAAAGTATATACTGCAACTGTAGTTTATTGCTTTGCTCTCTGCTGGATTGAGGATTCAGTAAGTTATTAAACCACTCAGGTAAATAACTAGTTATTCAAAATCTCAGTTCTCAGATTATTTTCTACTCTAGGATTGTTGGGAACTTTTTTTTAAATTTCATTTTCCCCAGTGACAGGTCATTTTTTCTATGCTACACTTCCAATTGCATACAAGCTCATGGACAGCACTTTACGCTATAGTGTAAGTTTTGTACAGCAGGTCGAGGCTGGTAGTGATCTTTCTCCCCACCATGACAGGATCATCATCTTTCAATTTCTTTAAACTGTAGCCTAAAACCAAAAAAGATTAAACTCACTCTCTCCAATCTGAATATCCCCACAAGATAGAAGAATCTGATATTTAAGCCAGGATAAATGTTAGGGATGAATTAAATGAATATACTTCCATTAGAGTATTTTTGTTAGCATACTTCAGACTGCCTATAACTTGTTGTGCTTCTAATTAGAATGACAGAGCACACTTTGTTGGATTGTGGCTTCCTTCCTACTCTCTAACATGCAGAAACATACAAGTCTTTGTAAAACACTGAAATATCTCTACCACACAGATTTTTAATAGTACTTTCCATGTAGGAGGATGCAATAAAACCAAATCCGCTTTATTACAGCATTGGAGACTAACGCCAGTTATCCACTCAGAATTTGTAAGCTTGCATGCCAAATCAGTTTTCACCACTCACTGGGTATAACATATTTCACAGGCAAATTATGCAGCTTACAGAGAACTAGCACCATAAGATTTACAGGTCTCATCGTGGTCTTACAAAACATTGACAGCATTTACTACAGATGCAGAAATACAACTTCGACTTTGTAATTACTGAAATTAGCATGTATCTCCCACGCAGGAACAAAACACTACTGCTACTGGCAGACAGAATTCAAAGCAGAACTATACACAGCAATCTCTCTACATTACTTCCCAAACCACTTCAGTCCTGAGCTCCTGGAGCTCTGCCTGAGCCTGCCTAGAGCACCCTCCATTGTTGCAGATGAATGGTGGTTTGGGAAGCAAAACATGCCAACCACGCTAAAACAGACTAAATAGGAATTCACCAAGAAAAAGATGGAGCTGAGGTATTCAGAGATGATAATAACTTGACTTTTTAAAGGAAAGAAATATTTGCTGATTTCTTTAGATTAATTTCATTCAAGTTATGCTGCTGTTTATATTCTAGTCCTAGTAAAAATGATCTGCTGCTGCAAAATGGAAAGTTTTTTTTTTAAGAGCAGTGCATTTTTGGTTTTGCAAAATCTTCACCTTTTGACAAACCTCTTATGTTAAGAATTATAGTGCAGACTGCATCAACACAAACCGACAAAAATCAATAATTTAAAAATGTGTGTCACTAAGGAGACTAAATGAATGAACATGAGCTTCTTTGACAGTCCTCCCTCACTGTCTGTTGGGGAGGCTGAACAATTCAGGAGCACGAGAATGGAAACAAGCACCTCCAAATGCAGAAGAGGATATGGAAAACATACTTAGAGGGGGGAAAAAAAGAAAGAAAGCTAACTTCTTTGAATTGTTTATTTCCTCAATCTAATTTTAATTAAAAACAGAACATGAGGATGTCTGTTATACTAAGCTACTGTAATACAGATTTCCACATTAGAGGATAAAAAGCCAAACAAAAAGTCGACAGAGGTAGAATGAGCAGTGCCTGACTCATTACTCACTGAGGTTCTTTGGCTAGAAAGAAAATAACAGAGAACACTTCTGGCCTTCTATCACCAGAAAATAGCTTTAAAATTCTATTTGCACATTACCACCCAACCTGATAGTCTAGGGTTAGTGTGAGGCCAGGTATTCACTGCTTTTAAATAAGGGGGAATGAATGGCACAGGCATCCAGTTCCTTACTTGAAACCTAATACTAAGTTAAATGCTGAGGAACTATTGTAAATACTTAGTGATCTGTTTATCTTGTACTACATATACACACAGAGACAGACGATTTTTTGCCTTGGGAGTCAACTTATAAGACGATTATTTTTATTTTTTGGTTCTAAACTTGTGGCTACACAGCAATATATCTCGTCTCTCATATATATAGATATATACACACACTCCCACACAGTGCTAGCCTGCATCATGTCAGCGTTTGTTTAACATTTTATATTTGCTGAGGTTCCTTTTTATTCTTTGGTCACTGATTCTTCCCAACAATTAAAAAAATTAAGAAATGGGACAAAAGTGGAAAATTGCAAAACCAGAAAGGGAAAAGGAAGAATACATCTTGATTTTCACAATGAAGAATTTTGCAAAGACTTCTAAGGAGGAAGAGCAAATTCTCTCAAACATGCCTGGCCCAAGCCAAGACCTTAGAGAAGTCGTTTCAACGGAATGAAGGAAGCAAGCAGTGCAGTGTTCTTTGAACGTAAATACTTCTGTGAGGGGCGCACTCAATAGCATCATTAACTTCTATGTCAAGCATCATGCAGCATCACGACCACTGAGAAATCAGCAGTTGCTCCTCACGACAAGGTACAGAGGAGAAGCAGCACATGCAGCAGAGCCCGTACTAACGAGCTCTGCTAGGCTTATCAGTCGTGGCTCTGCGTAAGCAGGGTAAGAGCAAGGACAAGAGAGAGCCCAGGGTGGAGCGCGAGGTAGGGAGAGGAAGAAAAAGTAACAGGAACAGAAACCTGGGGACAAACAAAGCATCGTCAGGGGATGGAAGCGGTGAGAAGACGGAGTTAACGCTGCAGCTGAATTGAGCAGGAACCACTGGGTAAGGATCAATCCCACACCTTTGCTTTTGCTTCCTTAAAGATTCCTATAAAACGGGGTGGGGTTGGAATGGGACAACCAAACGTGGTGCAGAGCAGGAAGCTGGAAAGAGCTTTTCTTTCATCCTACTGGTGGCTGGAGCTAGAAAGCAGGAGCTGGGGTGGAAGGGATCTGAAAGCCTTACTTCCTCACTCGTTTAGGCCTGCCAACATTCACACGCGCTGTCAAAGTTCTACAGCAGGGACAAATCTGAGGCAAGTTGAAGGGCTATGTAAACTCCTCTCTGCACAGACACACTGCAGTACGTTGCAGTAGGAATTGTGCTGCTGAGACAAGCTGGCTGGTAAGTGTTAACAGTTGCTCAAAGCAATATGTTACCACACTGGTCTGTTAACACAGACCAAACTGGGAAGGAGATGAAGTTCATGCTGTGCTGACAGGGGCAGGCGAGAGCAGTCAGAACAACGACCCAGCAACCTGATCCACAACAGAGACTGAAAAAATCTGGAAGCAACCGGTTGATAGGAGGAGTCCAAACAGAAAGGGAAGAAGCTACACTGCTTCTTTTGTGTGGTCAAGTCTTCAGCGAGATGGGTAAGAAGAGAGCAAATTTTATATGGCTTTATTGAGGGGGTTTAAGGTTCACTGCAAGATGACATCCCATGTAGCGGCTTTTGTGAAGGGGGGAAGGTGCCGCCACTTGCTGTGATGATGGAGCAAGGAAATAAAGAGGGATGGTTGGCAGAGAAAAAAATGAATTTGCCCGTGTTACATTTGGAATGACAAGTCAATTTTTCCTAGCAAGAAGGCATAAAATCAGGATAAAAGATAAAGGGTCAACTTTATTTCTGAGCCGTTGTATTCTGAACCGCACTTCTGAAGGTGGAAGTATCTACAGCTAGGAGGCAGGAGGAGGAGGAAACCCCAGCTTAGCATCTGATGTGCTAGCAGTGGCAAGGAAGGTGAAGGGTGAGCTACCCAGTACTGTCAACTGTTCTTCCAACAGCACAACAGCAGAAGGCTGAGCTTGCAAATTGGTCTAGGCTTGCATCGTATTTTTTTCCATAGAGAAAAGAGACCAAAGTTTGCTAAAAATTGATGGGACTGTAAGCAATAATGAGGAAAGGTCAAAGGAGAATGGAGAGATGCCCTGTGGAAGTAAGAGACTGGGCAGTACAAGATTAACAAACGAGAAAAATTGGAATCACTGGAAAAAAAAAGTAAAAGGAAAGAGTAAAAAGTCCTCAGCGAAGGAATTGTCCTAGTGACCAGAGGAGAAGTGAGAGAAAATCATGCAAAAGCTTACATTTTTTAGTTTTCATTTTCTTAAAAATAGAACTATTTGTCTGCTATACTTTTACAGAAATAGCTAAAATAGTTTTTAAAATCACGTACTTTTTAAACATTAACCAAAAAAATGTTTATGTCAAGCAGGGAAATGTTTTTTGCTTTATTTATTTTTAAATAAGCATTAAGGATAACCTTTGTATAAGGATAACTGAGGCCCAGAGCAGCTAAGCGAGGTAACCAGTGTCACCAAGGAACTCAGTAGCAGAGCAGGCACTTGAAACAAAGTCTCAGGCTGCTTCCTATTTCCTAAACCATCTCTTGCCCACTTTCTTTCAAAAATCCTGGGTGGAAAAGAAGAGGGAGGAAAGAGGCAGAGTGGTTCAAACGGGTCATTTTTTTCTGAGCCTAGCATACTTCATATTCTCTGAAATTGTGACTACCCCAAAAGGAGCTTTGTTCCTTTTATATGTCAGCAAAACAAAAGGTCAGCCTATTGAAATATTGGCCAGGTCTGACTTTCTTCTATTAATAACAAGTAGAGACACATTTTTTAAAGTAATAGTTAAATAAATGGCTACATGTCTGCAATCATTTCAACTTAAAATGTCAACTGGATTTGAGATGCCATGTGCATTTAATCAATGACTCTGAATTATAATATAAATATTACTTTGGTTTGACTGCTTTGTCTGGCATAAATCATAATTCAGTGAGATGAGCACATTTCATTTTCTCTACAGATGGCTGTTAATGGCAATACCTATTAAACTGGCACCTGCCAGCACTTTGTAGTTAAGGAATCTGTCAGGAGCCCCCTTCTGTGTAATTTCTCTGTTAATTGTTGTCTCCCCACCACCGCAGATCCCCAAATTACCAAGTTCACGTTACAAGAAATACTGCACCACAAAATCAGCAAAACTGCTTTTTTTTTTTTGTCTTAAGGCAGAATTCCCTTCACACAATATTCCTGAGCAAAACATGTATTTATTAGTTAAAATGCAGCCCAGGTAGCATGACTTTAAACCCTCTAGGATCTTTGACCATAATGCACCTGTACTACATACAGAAATACCCAATGTACCGTAACTTAGACGGAAAATCTGGTATTCATGTTTTATCCCCAGACAAGAGATGGATTTTAAAATTGGTAACAGCCACGTATACTGAATGAAGGATAAACATACTGCCACAGTGTTGTTGATGAGGGCATAACATCAAAAATAACTGTGCTTTTTAGGACTTTTTTTTTTTTCACCCTCTTGAGGAGTGGTGTCCTGGGAGAGAGGAGACAGACACTTAGAAGAAACACGCCACCTCCAGAAAGGACCTACTCGTATTTCCAATAGGAGCTTACTTTTATTTTAGTAGGTGTGGCATGCCCAGAGGTCAATAGCGAATAGGCTAGCATGCATTTAATTAGACACATCACAGAATTTAGTGCACATAGTTAATCCTTACAGACAAAGCATGCAGCTTTTTTTTTTTTCCCTTAGTAATGGCTTGAATAATGATATTTTAACTTGAAATGAACATGCAACTATTTCACAAAAAGCATGCTCCTTGTAAACAGTTTGTAATTTCCAGTCCTTTCAAATAGTCAGAGGGAACTTTCTGCTCTGATCTGTTAAGTAAATATAAATCTCGTTATCCAAGTTCAGTAATGAGAGTAAGGGGTCTATTCTTCTTCACTGCACTTGCATACATCTAATGTTAATGAGATTTATGCATGCATATTAAGAAGAGAACAGATGCTTAATTAAACAAATAAGCCTTTAGTAGGCAGTCCACGTGATCATTTTTAGTACAAAACCCCCTTATTTTCTCTATTTTAGTCTGACTATGAATGCAGCCAAGGAGGAATCAATACAGTGGAGGAAAGGAAAAGGGATACACAAATTAAGATCCTTCTCCTTTTTTAGTTTAAAATACTTGATGAACTTGAGATACATTAAACCGAATAGGCATCTTATCTCACTCATACTCTTGTGTTCTTAAAAGGAAACAGGAGTTTTATTTACCAATTTATATATTTGGAAAGTGGGAATATTTATGAGGAAGTCAAGGCCTCTCAACAACTAATTTGCCTCATTAACTGATGCTGTGTGTCTAATACACATGCACGATCCATCTTGGATTGTTTCACTATTGAGAAAAAAATCTAAAATAACTTTACCCTAATTAATTATAATTTAATCTAGTCTTGTGGTGTTTTTTTCTGTCTATCCATGTCCATATTAATTTCCAGCTCAATATATATATGTGTAAATATAAATAAATATATTTTTAAATATATAGGAGCATGTACACACACGCACACACAGAAGAACACACACTACCCCTCTCCATCAAATTGCATCATTATTGTATGCTCTTATTAATTATAATGTTAACTTTTCCTCCCCAGTGCTTAACTTCTCAGGGCAACAAAGACCAGAAAATAATTTTCTCCATAAGCTGTCATAGTGCTATACTTAATGGAAGGCAGTATCTGTACATTATGCGATCTACTCTGCAATACCATTACGGGCTCAATGGTGCTGGTTGTAAAAGTATCATTCCAAGCACAAGGCCTATAATAGTAATAATGAAAAAAGGGTCATTTTTGTCTTCCAACTAGAATGAAAAATTAAAATCACTAACGCACTTAGCTGAAAGGAAAGTTGGCAAATTAAGGGGACAAAAAATAAAATATTCATGGCGCATATTGTGAAATGGAAGGTAAATAATTTAAGATGAACTGTTATGTGAGAAAGCGTATAATATCTAAAGAAGAAAAAGCAAGATGCAACTGATATACACATATTTCTACTTTCTTCACTTGCATGTACACACGTACGTGCACACGTATGCAAGCTGTGGTTGATGTGCATTGGTTTTGAGGTCCATGCATTTTCTCACCCATACAAATTTTGAAAACATTCACCAGTGAACTAGTGAAGTCAAGTTGACAAGAAATGCCTTAAACCAACAAAAATTTTTTGTTCCCTGAATCCCGTCTAGAAAGAAAGACTGAGAGGGTGTGCTTCCATTGCACTCCAGTTTGGCAAAACTCTTTACTTTTGAGTCCCCAATACTTGCTCATAGGGTGTTTTTTAAAAAATAAAAATAATGAAAAAAAAAAAGATTTCAACATACTGGCTTCTGCCTACGGGGAGCTAACCATTAAAATGTCATTGGTGTGGCCACAGTCCGTTAGCTAACTTAACTTCGTACTCATAAAGTGGAAAGGGCTACCCAGAATTTTTACAATTGTTATCTGGAAAAGGTAGTAAGAGAGCCATAGAGTCAGGTTTATTATATGCCAGGACTGTAACAACTGCAATGGGATTAGCATATGGAGCAGCAATGCAATACACAGCAGAGGTCATATTCCCTTGGTGATTTAAAGGTTCGGTCTTTCTCCAACTTAATTTAGAAAGCAACTCAAAGCCTACCTTTGTTAGAAAGGAATATTTTGACAGGATTTCAAAGCAAGGCAATAACTATAGATCACAAATTTAAAATCCAGTGTTCATCACCTAGTCAACTGAGGAATAATATTTTTATTTTTAGATAAATCTCTTGGTTAGATTGGCTTTGTATTCCTGGTGCTAATTGATAATGCATTTTGCATTAGTGCTCAGCATCAGGGATTTCTACTGCCCTGCACCAAGGGGTTAATTAACCCTTCCAAACAGCTTACAAAGCCACCTTACATGGCCTCTGACAGCTCTAAAGTAACAACACTACAGACTCCCTTTATTCAAAGGCTCGAAAGATGTCGTTTCACTATAGCGTTGCTCATGAAAATACAAAACACCTTCAAAAAGATGCACAGAGAATCTCATCTGAGCTACAGCAGTCCCCTCAAGACTCACCGTGCCCTGAAAGAATCAGTCAGTCCAATGTAAGAAAGGGACTGAACCAAGAACTTCATGTAGTACTGCATAACCTTGCTCCTGTGATGCATCTGCATAGAATTGAATATTATTTTTGTTCCAAGTTTCATCATGGATGCTAGGGACTGACTTTTTCCTGAGACTGCAGCGTAGATTTAGTCACATCTCCAGTAACGATGGTATTTAATGTAGTTGTTTTCCTGATATACATTAGCAATTTACTTTGACGTCTGTTGTCTAGCATTGGGTTGTTTTAGTGAGCTATGATGGTGCAATGTGCCAGAAAATATCAAAAAGTAAAATAATGCTTGCTTAGCTGATGCTGCATACAAACAGTTAATCAAGTCAGCTTCTGTTGTTCTTTGAACAGCACATACGCAGATCCAATCCTAAGGCAAGCAATATATGCACCAGGACCAACCAAACAAGAAAACACAAACACTATGTAGTCACTTTGGATTATAGAAACTTAACTAACCAGTAATAATCAGTGTCATCTGCATTTCAGATCTCCAGTATATCAACCTACTTTGCTCCAGGAGCAGCAGTCGCTAAAATGTGGCAGCCAGGAGTTCCAGTTCATACTACAGAAAACAGGACATTTTTAAAAACAAGGATTACAAAAATAAACACATGATTTCTTGATGGTCTCCCTGAATCACAGTCATCTAAATAAAGCTTCAATCCAGGAAAAGCTTAGCAGGAAAGCAATCTTTTTTTTTTCCTCTTTTTTTTTTTTTGTATGTGTAAAAAAAGACCAGGAACTACAAGTAAATAGCAGCTGAGCAACAGATGAGGCACTAAGTGAAATCTGTTAGCAACTGCTAACAGCTTTGCTATTTTCTGTTGTTAAATTAAAAAAAAAAAAGCAAAAAACCAATGCAGTAGCAATTCCAATATGTTCAAAAAATCTCAGATGCAAAAAGACTAAAGTCCAACACTTGCACTTTCTTGTACTACAGATAAATACTTGGGTTTGGTTTTAATACCTTGATTTGCTTTGTTATTGATTAAAAGGCAGAAACAAGCCAATTCACATGGATATACTGTCAAGATAAAACATGTTACAGCTATAAACATGTCTCAGTGAGTATAGCACAAAACCTCCATCATATACATGTGCGACTTTTAGTCTCAAATTGTACTTTTCTTTGTCTCTTACACCTGACTGCCAGTCATTCTGCCCAAAGTGCCAGAAAGTGTATGTGCCTTCATTAGCACTGAGCTTTCTGGTGACATCTCAGGAACACTTTCTATGTCCTGGTCCAGGAGCTTCCCCCACTGATGATCATTTCCTATGTATTTCAGTGCAATTCTGACATGGGTTCAGCAAGCTTGTTTTCCTGTTTAGGTGGAACTACATGGCACTGCAGAGCTGACACGGTTCAGAGCAACGCAGTCCAGAAATTACATGGAATACAAATGCATCCCTGTGGGTCTTCAGTTGTCAGTAAGACCAATCAATTACACGGCTGCAGTCACTTGACTAGCTTGAAAAACTCGTGGAATTGCACTGTCCCAGTCAGATATAACCTTTTTCCACCTCTGCCACCTGCTTCAGTAACTTCTTTTCTCCTGTCAGTATAGCAGGGGCTCGGTTCCCTATTCCTCATTTTGGTGAAGTGTCCCGCATGGGGAACCACAGTACAGCTACTACTGCATCTGCAACAGGCACACTACAGATTTCCTTCTCCACTCAGCTTTCTGCTCCCTTATGATGTTTACATTTCCTGTGCCTCCTAGGGCAGGTTTCCCTTCCAATTTGAACTCGGCATGTCAAAAACTGAGCTCATCTCTGTTTCTAAATACTTCTCTCTACTTTTCTCTTAAACTACCAGGAATTAGTAGTCACCTTGCCTGCTGCATAAGTTCACAACTTTGTCGTCTGCAGCTCCTTTTTTCCTTCCACAGATGTTCTACCAATAAAACATGCCAGTTTCATCTCCACAATGTTGTAAAAAATCTGGCTGTTTCTTTCCATCCGTGCTGCTAAAACACTTGATCATTTAAACCTTCTTACTGCAGTCTCCTCCTCCCTAGTCCTCCTGACAATCTCCTCACTCTTCATATCATTGCAAACTCTAGTGTGAAAAATACTTCTTGAATCTAGTATTTAGTCAGTACTCAATCCCTTCTAAGTTCCCTGATTCTTTTGCCATTCTTTCTTTAAAAAATATTCATATTCACAGTTTTTGCTTTTCACATCACCCACAGCAGTTTTTCCCTGAAAAAAAGACTGGTCTGGTTTTGTTCTACTTGAGTAGGCAATATGGTCCCTCCAATTCTTTTGCAAACCCATACTGTTTGCACTTGTTCCATCTTTACAGCTCATTACCCTTCTTTCACTTTTAACATGGCTAGGGGTTCCTAGGACTCCTACCCTCTCAGGAAGGAATTTGTTTTCAAACACAATTTTGAAAATTTTGGGAAGAAACACTGACAAGGACAGAGAACCTCCCAAAACCTCCCAGCTGAGCCGTTAGTTCTTACAAACAACAACTCCTCTGTTCTCTATAACCTGTTCCCACCACCTTTGTGGCTTTGTACAGATTTTCAATGGACAGAAATTCTCAAATGTGCTGCCATCCAGATAAATATTAACAACCACCACTGTCTACTGGGAAGACTATCTATTGAAATAAAAACACACATGAAAAGAACAGATGTATAAAGCTTGCACACCACCAAAATATGAAACACGTTCTGAAAAAGTAAATCTCTAAGAATGGTAACCCATTGTTCTTAGCTTTGCATATTGATCATTATCAGATTTATTTATTTATTTTAACTACAATCACTTGTCTTGGATTCTGATGCCATCCCCTGCTCTTTCTGGGTCACCCCTGTAAGAAAGACCTTGTACTTCAAATTTAATCAATTCTGCTAGCAACACATGAACCAGAATACTTATGCTTTTGTCAGACCTCTGTGTCACTCTCCTCTTCCCCCAGTCCTATTTGCTACAAAGAGTTAAGAAGAATGGAAATAGACAAAGCTTAACATACACAAAAAGAGAGTTGCTCAAGTCACCCTCCTAATTATTCAGTGTTTTGACTACAGTTCCGTGTTAAGCCCTATTTCTTTAAACGGTATGAACACAAATGCACGTGCAATGCACAGGTGTGAGTATGTGCCTCTCAAGCATTCCTAAAGAGCTCCATTTGAATGCAGAGTGGTATACCCATACACCTTTATCTTACTAACATTAACAACTGCTGGAATCATGCAAACTTGGCACATAAGCATGCCTGTATATTTTTGACAACCTCTCTTCAGTGTTCAGCACTCACTAGGGCAATTTGAAGATTCCTATTGATGATACATGGAAGCAAATCAGCTAAAATTTTCCATAACAGTATAAAACATAAGCTATTTGACACCAGAGGAAATATTAATAGAGAGCTGCAATGCAAGTTCATGTATCAGTGTCCTAATGAAGATCATTGCAGAGTGAATGATGTCACAGCAGAATTTCACAGACTACTAGTTAAATACACCTCTGTCTAGGCAATGATTGTGGCTTTTGTATACACCTGGCTTGTCTACAATACAGCATGCTAGCAAATGCCAATCACAGAATCATCTAGCTTGGAAAAGACCTTCAAGATCAGTAAGTCCAACCATCAAGCTAATAGCCTCCTAAAGCTAACACAGTGTTTAGTGTCAGAAGTAACTACAGTCAAGTAACATCTTTATATATGAGATAATTAAATTTCATTCACGTACTCTACATTAATTGCAAAGATCTACTTAAATTAAAACACTTTAATGCTCAGCAAAGTAAACAGGTACCAGAGGCAGGGGTGATAGCAACCAGACTGCTTGTATCACCAAAGTCTCCAGCAGCAGTAAGGAAATGCTGAGATAAGTATTGTCTAGTCTCTGATGATTCCAGAGATGCAAAACCACCCAAAAGCCAAATTTTTTTGGAAGAAATCCAAACAACTGTTTGCCAAGCAGTTGTCCCAAGAGAGGACAGTGAACTCTTGACCACTGCAGGCAATGGCTGAAGCTGTGAAACAAAGATTTTGTCATAGCTAGTACTTTTCAGCAACAACAAATGTCACTAAACTGTTTACAGTAACACAAGCAATCCTGCTGTCCCCAAAGCTTGTGAAGAATCCAGATAACCAAGGGAATAGGAGGCAAATGTCTGAATGTGGGAGTGGGTCATGTATTACTCAGAAATATTCCCCGCAAAACCTCCACCCCACACACATGCTTGTTTTTAGCCTGAAACCTTGATTTTTTTCTGGCATATGGGAATGAATTTCAAAGGCACAAAAAGACATTTTGTCTGCCAAATGTCTTCTGCCTCAGCCACAAGTTTGGTGTAAAAGTATAAACTGCTTTCTTTTTAAATAACATAAACATTATTTTGAGTCCAAGTGAAATAATTTTTCCACTATTTTATGAGAGCACCAGTTGTTTCGTATGTTACGATGAGCAAAGGTGGTTGATTTGCTTTTTAAAATGACATACCTCAACATAACACCAAAGCCTTTCTTCTTTTTCTTTTCAGGATCTTCATTTTCTTCTTTCCGTTTCTTCTCTTTGATTTTAGGTTTGCCCTTCTCTTTTTTCTTTTCTTTCTCTCTATTTTTTTTGTCTTTTTTTGCTTTGGTTTCTACATCTTCTATTTCAGGGTTCCCTGGAGGGGCAGATTCCATGTTCTGAGCTTCTTGACCAGAGTGAGAGCTCTTATCAGAAAAACCATCTGCACAAAATGAAAAAGAAGCAATGGGGATAGCTAGGGGCCACCACAACGTAAACACATGAAATACAGCATCCGTGTCTACAAGGTGCTCAAATGACTCACAACACATACGCATTTAATTGAATAATTTAGAAATCAGACTAGACATATCTAGTGAATTCAACCAAAGTTCTATTGTGAATTAAATACAGAATTATTATAGTTACTTGTTTTCTAGTTATTAATCATGATAGGAAAATCCTGACATGGTAGAACACTTCTATTTGAAACCTGGCTGGTCCATCAGCTCAAGAAAACTGGCATGCTGGGGTAAAAACATTTCATCATGGGCTCACTTCAACAAATAACCTACGTAAAAAATATGATTTTCATTCACTTTTTGGAATCTTTCCACTGTAATGGCTGAAAAAGAAATACATAAACTGTTCTGCCTGGTTGGAGAAGAGCTGTATTGTTTCTCTTTGAGGGCTCAGGATCCAAGCACAGTTTATGCTTCATGCTAAAGAAGATATTATTTCCAGAGTGGGGTCCATAAACCCATGGTGACAGAATAAGCAGCAGGGTGCTCTTCCTTGTCTATACAAGGAAATAATTTCCTAGTTGGAGAAGGGGGAATTGTAGACAGCTCTGTAAAACAGGCAAGATAATTTTTAATGTAATCTGAAGAAGGCAGCTGCTTCTTGATGTTGAAAAACACAATTATTTAAGGATTGAGTTCTAATTCCTCCAACACATCCCTGCCCCAAAGGAGATCAGTGAAGACTTTACACTGAAGCCAGTCAAGGTTGGATGGAGTACTACAAAGACAGCTCCCTTTCAGCGGGACATAAGCAGCATGTTAAATTTAATCAAATTCAATTGGATTAAATTGCTTGCTTAGATGCTTTATTGAGTTGGCCCTCAGTCATGCTAAATGAAGGTGGTTCCCTCAATGACTACCAGTAGCAACATACCCTCTTCTATATCCTCCGGTCCATCATAAGACTTGTCGATGGCGGCTCGGAAACTCTCATTACACCCCCGACCACGGACCACATGAGGCCTGGGTCTGTGAAAAGGGAGTTCATTCTTCCTAACTTCAGCCACAGCAGTCTGAAGACTCTCAAGAGAACTGGACTTCTTCAGTCCCAGAGTAGGACCAAAATCCTTGCTGGAAGAGTCTGGAAAATAAATAGTTAAATTTTTATACCTAAAACCACATTGTGAAATTAAACTAGTGAGGCAGATACATTTAATTGTGTATTTTATTAGTTGGGGCCTTTGAAATAGTGTGCAATCAATGTAATTTGTTCTAAAAATAACATCAAGGTAAGCCTAGTTCTGCAGAGATCCCCGTTCAGACTTGGAGAGAATAGCACATGATTTACAGACCTGACAACAGTGATGGGCAATAGCAGGCTCTCTCTGTGATACTTTCAAGTCTGCACCAATGGTAAGGATGGGGTTATTTCTTTAGACCTTGACAACTGGACACTGCTAACAGACTCACAGAGGACATTATCAGTATATCCACAAAAATAAACACCACTGCAAAACAAGCTTTGGCTTTTAGAATGACTCATGTTGTCTGAATGGCTGATATTTTCAAACATGCTTCTCCGATGAGAAGATATTAAGTTCTCTCATAGCTTCATCCAACCTTTTTCTTCAAGCTGAAACTGGTGCTATGCTATCAATACACGCAGCAGGTTTTTCAAGAAGAGAACATTTCCAGAAAAGTACAGCTTAACACGAATGATGTTGCTGCCTCTTTCCTTGTTTATAGACATAAGAAAGCACTTCATGCAAAAAAGAAAGAACTAGTACCTTCCCAATTTTCCCAAACCTTTCCTCTCTTTGAATGCTTGACTCTCCCACACTAGATTTTTTTTTTTTGTGGCAGCATTACTGTTAATTAGTATTAATACAGTGATAGTAGAACACGCCAAAAAAAAAGTTCACAGAATACTTGCATACCAAGCAGTGGAGAAATTCACAACTAAAGCATAGTTTAAAAGCCTTTGTAGCACCTACTTCGTTTTTATATGGCAGAGCAGTAAATGTGACAAACACCTAGGAAGAGACTTTGCCTTGCAAAATGCCTTGTCTTTGAGAGCATAAAATGCTTTTGTTTTCAACTTTTTAAAGTCATACTAACATAAGCAACAGGACAATATAAGAGAAGACCTTCACATAGATGTCTAAATACTGTCACTCCCAAAGAGATTCAAGAATCACAAGACAGACAGATACGTTAATACTATGCTGTGATTTTAGCAATCCTAGAGTGCAGATATTTCTGAACTAAAACACTGTGATGAGCAAATTCTTAAAAGGAAAAAAGCTGCGAACTGGCACCAAATAGAGAATCATCAGTAGTGTCTATGTAAAGCAATTTACACTTCCATTCCCTGCAGACTGATATGTAGCTGAAAAAAGAAGAGGGAAAAAAGAGAAAACAAGTTTAAGGGAAGCCTGGTTGCTAGGTCACACAGAGCAACCTTCTTCTGTTCACTAATTGCCATTCTGGAGATTACCATTACTGCCAAATTAGTAAGTGCTAAAATGGAGTTAGAGCAATGACTTGCATACAACATACAGACGCTTAGTATCACTAAAAACGCGTGCATCAGCACTGGGCACTGTGGTGCCTATCTTAGCCTGAGAACAAGTGAAAACAGACCAGGGAAGCACAATCACTGTAAAAGGTGGCCAACTGAAAGCCACTCTGATTAGCAGAGAAAATGCTTTCTTGTTTTGAGGCAGAAAACAGCTTTGAGGGGTGGTGGTGTGCAGCAGACAGGGCAGAGCAGTGAAGCAGGCCGAGCATGGCAGGCTGCAGCGGCCTGGGGAACCTCAGCCAGGTTGGGTCGCAGGCCTAAGCTGAGGCTGGTGCCCAGCGCCTCACCCACAGAGCCTGTGAGGACTGGTATCAACTGGGGCACAGCGACAGCAGACTGCAGCGCATGTGAGGAAGTGAGGGGCACAGCCTCACCTCCACAAGCAGACAGTGCTGTCGCTGTGACAGGCCACTGCTTTGCACAGACACAGACGGCAGGGCTCAGGGATCTGCCAGCGCTCGTGGCTCAGGGAGGTTTGGCAGCCAATGCTCACTTCCAGGCTGCTGCAACCATCCAGCTACCTGAAACTGCTTTGTCAAAAGCCAGCACTGAAGTTGTTTATATACATGTCCCAGTATAAGCTGTATACATTAAATTAGGGCCTTACACTGCATTGCTTGGGGAAAAAAAAAAGAAAAAAAGTCTGGGTTGAATGCTGGTTAGAGCGTGTCTTATATAGAGCCAAGTGCTCAGACTGGAAGACTACTCTTAATGTATGAAAGCCATCCTAAGAAAATTCAAGCCAGCATCCAAGGTGTTGGAGTGACACTCTCACGTGCGACACGTATCAGCACTGAAGCTGTCTGTTCGGCCTTTGCTACCTGCACACTGTGATACAGATTTTAGGCACCAGGTCACATACTGCCTAATCCAGCCAGGGTCACGAAGAACAGGTTCTTTGTCAAACACATGCCTTAGACAATTGCATGGAAAACTGACAGTTACTGGCAAAGTATGTTTCCTTCTGTATAAGCAGCCTTTATTTTGCCGTTTTGTCCTAACATGAAAACATCCCCAAGGAATTAATTTCAGCAATAAATAGCAATAACTTCCCATTTTTTGGTAAAGAGAACACTTATGACGACTTTCATGTAGTATTTTCAGTTTGCTATTAAAAAAGGAAAAAAATTAAATGGAGCACTCTTTAGTTACCAAGTAAGTTCAGAACAACACTGCCTTGGAAAATTGAATTTTCTTCTAATGCCCCCAAAAGAATTGGCTTATGGTCAGTTCACTGACACCGAGATTATCATCAAATACTAAGTTACCTTAAAAGACAGAATAAAACGGCAAAGATTAACAATATTCCTCACTGACAAAGAAAGTGAAATTTCATCTCTGATCTTCCTGTGTTCTACCATTTAAAAGGTGTCCTCATTTATTCAAAACCCTACTGAGATCCTTTACTAACAAATTAATATCAGGCATTTAGTTGCCCTTTTCTAAAGTAGTAATCATTTAATCTGAAATTTGTACTGTTGCACATGGCAACACTGGAAGTTTCTCACTGTCAAAATCCACCCATAAAAAAGCATCTGAATCCAGGTGAAAAATGATTACCTTTTTTCTTATTGATGACAGTAGGAACAATGCAGTCTTATTAAGAAGGGGAACATTTAGTCAAGGAGTTTACATCCTTGGACATATTCACCAAGGTTTTCAGGGGGAACTTTATATTTTTCCAGTTCATCTTTTATTCCCTTTTCCTTTCATCGTAAGGTTGTAGCAGTCACACCTTAGTGTGCAACTAAAGAGACAGGAGCTGAGGAGCTTCCACAAGCAGGCTAACCAGTCAGTCCCCATGCTTTCAGAGGCAGCATCTATTACTGGATGCTGCACAGAGGAATGCCCAAGACTCCATAACAAATAAATACCAAACAGACTCTCAGCTACGGAAATTTCCCTCCCAGTTCCCCCCCGCGGTGACTTTTCCTGCAGACCTTTAGGATAGCTGTAAGTCTGAAAATATGTATTTTACTCATGGCTAAAAATCAAAACAAAAAAAAGACAACAAGAAAAAAAACTCTCTCATCTTTTAGAAGTTACTAACAGGCATTTCTAGGTGGTGCATGCCTGAATGTGTGTGTAAATATCTAGCCCTACTCAGATTTTGAATGCAAAAATATCATTAGGCAAGGAGTATTTTAATTGTTCATTGTGCTTAAAAATGTTTCTTTTTATGGATTTTAAATTTCTTCAGTCCTCATTTTACTTCTTTCTACAGCATCATGATAGCCTCCACTTTATTTATTTGTTTATAAATGGTGCAATATTTTATGCATCTGTTATGAATTTCAAAAAACAACAGCTGATGTCAGCGTCTGCCTGTGACTGGCTGAAAACAAGTTGCTGGTTCCAAGATAACATCCTTAAGCAATCGTCCTTTAACTGAAAGGAAGCATTACATACACCTCAATTTTCTGTTCAATGTCAACATGGCTACCAAAGATTTTTTTTTCTTTATGTAATATGTACTTTATATTCTGTTCTTTTATTACTGTTATTAGTTTCAGATATTTCCAGGCTTCTCTTTTATAGCCCAGCAGAAAGAAACACAGTGAAAGCAAGATGTCAGTCACAAAAATCAAAGGGAAACAAGCTTCCACTGTGGATGCAAGCCACCCCAAAGGCCCATGTAGAGAGGGGAACGGAAGAGGAACCATAACTGTTATCACTTGAAAGAAAATGCAATTCCAAGACACCCTAAACTTCATACATTGTATACATTTATCATTAATTTCACTTTTTATACAACGATTCTTCTTGAAAATTGAAAATACGGCAATATACCCAAACAATAATATTTAAAGGAACAATTTTATATAAATTATACTTATTTGATATTTATATTTTGTATACAGCGAAGTAAAAAACAGTTGTGAAGAAAAAATGAAGGAAAAATTATGCTGCGACTAAGAAACTAACATAAACACCAAGCTGTAAGAGGTGATAGCCTGGCTCTGTATTTACAAGAGGCCTGAACACATACATTCCTGTTTCCTACTGCGCTGCACAGGATGGAGCTGCATGTGAAACTAAGGAAGAGAAAATGGTTGAGGCTCAGCGAGGCTTCTACCCTCTGGGTACTGGGACACTGAAGATGGCATGGGAGTGCTTTTAGCGGGCAAACCACTGGTTGTTCACAAAACACCAAGGCTGACTTGCTTTGTGGCACAGCTCGGCACACGATCCGTCTCAGGCAGCAGCTACAGCCTAAGTCCTGTCCTGCTTTGGGGACGCATCCTGGGTAACGTTCCCGATACCAAACTTAGCCCTGCCAACCTCAGCCCTACCCCTAACCTAACTGATCTTGCTTGCCCTTACCATCAGCCCTATGTTTATCTCTTCTCTAAAGTAACCAGGGCAAGTTTAAAATACTTTGATACACATATGTTCACAATATGTTCAAAACAATTTCTATTCACTGATCATATATGTTTGGTTGGTTTCTTTTAATACAAATTAAAATACTGCTGAACTTAAATCACTCCTGCAGAGCAGGGGCTGGCAAAAAGACAATTCGCCCCTAAATAAATTGGTGTAAAAAGTGAAAATCATGACCTTCTCTTTTAATAAACATGAGATATAAAACATTCAACATTATTACTCATCTTTGTACGACAGAGACATCAGAAAACAGGTGGACAGACATGGTTCTTGCCCACAGGGTTGCAACATCATATACCGACTAAAATTAATTCATGTTCACTTTGTGAACCATTTTGTTTAAAGTTGTTTCATTTATTTATGGTAGTATGCACAACTGTACATGATTTTTTCCACTCACATTTTTACATTCAGATGCTCCTCAATTATCAATCGATTCAATGCAGAAAATGATATAGGAAGAAGGAATTTGAAAGTCATTACATCTTTTAGTTTGTGATTTTCAAATGAAGAGCTTTCAGAGGGTATTTTTGTAGAATAACCTCAGACAATACTGTAGCCTTTTCTTCGACACTACTCTATACAAGTAGCATAGAAAAGATTATGAAGGGCTTGATAAAAAGCAAGAGAAAATCACTATCTTGCACTCATATATTAAAGACAACATGTATCATTTTGCTCATTTTATACCTCAAACCAAGCATTTCAAATTAGAAGCAGGAATACTGAACACTGAACAGCCTCACTCCTGGCAGAAATATCTAAGAAAGAGAAATCAAAGCATGGGGGAATTTAACAAGTTCTCTGATTAAAAGAGCAAGCTACAGACTTGAGATTTACAGATATTTCAATCTATTTTACTACATATAATGATTGCAATTTAGCTCGTATTTGCACAAACTTCAATTTCAACTATGAATAATGGCGGTTCACAATTTGGAGCCCAGAAGGTACGCTAAGCTTTAGCCAGCTGTAAAAGAAATGGTTGGGATAAGGCAGTCATTAGGCAAGAGACAAAAATAAATGCATGACTACTGTCAGCTTAGAAAGGTGTGCTCATGATGCTGTTTTCTACAGTCTTATCACTAACAAACACCGACACTGCTAAAGAACACGTTAATATTTCAAAAAGAATAATATGCACAGCATTAAGCATCTCAAAAATGCAAGTTATACTATGCAACAGTATAACTATAACTATTGCTAACAATTAGAAGCAGAAGAAAGAGGTTTAACCAAATGCAGTCCAAGAAATGGCACGTTTGCTACGTTACTGCAGAACACTGGACAAAATGCAGTGAAGTCTGTCTTTGCAGAAAACAGTGTCTGATGTTATCTATTGAAACATCTTCTTTATTTGGTTAGACGAGCTTAATCTCTCTCCCATAACCTTCCACTTCACAGGACAGCTATACATTTACAGAAAAGTTTTCCTAGGTTATTTGAATCCCTACTCCTCCAAGGGGCTAGTATTTTCTCTCTAGCTGGTGCAAATTCAAGTACTTGCCCTTAGGAAAGGTCTGAGTATAAATTAAGCTACCTGACCTTCTACAAAATAGCAGCTTTCTCCTCAAGGATATTTATGTATATCAAATTGATGTTAGATATAGCTGTTATAACCTGCTAGAGGAAAGCAGGTACAGGAAAAGCAATGCAGACAGGAAAAAGTCCAGTTTGTAGTAAATATGATTCCCCTGTGATTTCAGGCACCTTGTAAATTGATCAGTCTGGAATTGAGAAGTAATAAAAATTCCAGTGCCTTGTGATTGCTTTACTCCTATTTCCACACCCACCCTCTGATAAGGTCAAAGATTTCAATCCTGCTTTAAACGATTGGGAAATGTGACACTTTCCCAGATTAATTGATATGAATCACACTTCCATAAGCTAAAACAACATTTTTGTTCCCAGGCCAAAGTTTAACATGAAGTGAGAGTCCCTGCACTACCATTCAAACAAAGTCACTTTTAATGGTACGAGGCTAAGATCTAGAATGTTAAATTTGACCTGTGGGACAGAGGAGGAAACTTCATCAGTAGCTGAACAGGAGAAAGGAAGCCAACACTCACGTTAAACTCATGGTTATGTTAAATCAGTTTCAGTAAGCCTAAGGTTTATTTTGAAATAGCCTACTGAATTATTACTTAATCCTCATTATCAAGCCTGAAATTGAACTTTTTTAAAATGACTAATTTAAATCAGCAACAACAAATTATAAGGATGCAGAGTTCACAAAACTTTTCTTCACTAATTCAAAGTGCTTTTTTGAGTTATTTATATGTGAATGCAGACAGACAGAAATCCTCTTATATGAACCATTTTATTCAGATTTTCTTTTAAAAATGGTACGTCATTATTTTTGTACCATGTTTTTACCTGCACATATTTTTACAAACACAAGCATAAGCTGCAGGTTAAAGATTGCTTTCAGCATCATTCAGGGATTAATTCAGGCTACTGCAACAAGTTAGATCATTAATGTAAAAGAAAAGCCAAGGCGAGGCAACACAGAAAAATAAGTTCCGATCACACCAATTTAACTTGCAATTAGAAAACAAAATTATATAAACAACTTCTTTTGTGTTTGCTTTGCATTGTCAGTGAACATTAAGAGTAGGGATAAAAGGCTAGATTTTAACAAAATAAGCTGGAAAAGAGGACTCCTTTTGCTACTAATAAAGGCATTTCTTTTGTACACCTGCTTACACACTGATCAGTGAATCCTACATGCTTGAGATATTTATGAGATCTCTTTATTGCCAACCCCACCACCACGAAACTGCCCAACAGCCACTCTCATTTAAGATGCTCTAAATATTGTTGCCATGGGTGACACGTGTACATGGAGTAAGGCAAAGCTCTGCTAATAAAAAGGCTTTCACAGCATTTCAGCTCTTGCTCATAACTAAAGTTAAAATTTATGGCTTTTAAAATACTGGATCTAAGAGGGGTCAGGTTAAATGGCTGCTAGTAATAAAAGGAATCAATATGCCACAGCATCTGAAGCAGCCAGCAAACTAAATAAACACTTCATCCAAATCCACTTGGCCCTGAATTAAAAGAACATAAAATACTGTATTTATTTTGTTTGCACTCCACCAGTCCATGGTTTGCATCGCTATATCCGTTAGCATTCTACACAGAGCAAGCAACAAACGTATGCTGGCCAAGTAGCAATTAAACTGCATGTCAAGGCTAGGAGCAATTAACTGGGCATTAACCTTATCAGGGAACCACTCGTGGATTAGCCAACTACAAACAGGCAAACATCTCCGTCTGGGAAGATTCCGCCACGCATTTACCAAAGCTTTGGAGAACTGAGACTTTCTGTCTCAGGCACACACAGGGTAAATGAGCCATTCTCAATGATAACCCTTTATCCATAAATCCTGAACAAAACCAGGATCACCTACTGCAGCAACTAGCATTTCCTAGTAACACAGCAATGTAAAATGGTTTAGTCCTTACTGCACTTCAAAATAAAGAAGATAGAACAAGTAGTAAGCTCGCGTCTTTTACTCCTAATCTACATTTGGTTCAATTTATAGACAATTTATAGATCTTCCAAAGGAGTTAGGAAAACCAATTTCTTCTGTTTATTTCAAGAGGTTTAGACAGACCATATGTGGATTAATTTTCACTTTAAGAAATTAATGCACATAATCTGCAAGTTGCTTGCAGATTACCTGCACGAAAGGTACAAGTACACCCATAATCCACTTATCTATATTGGCACGCGCACACACACGCACAAAGACTGTATGCATGAAAACATGCATATTGTTGTAAGTCCTTTGGGTTTAACAATTTTTATCTTGAAACAGTTTTTTAAAAGTCTGCAAAAATCCAGCTCTTTAACAGAATTCTAATTACAAAATTTTGTCAAATTTATTCTGACTACGAGAAATAGTTATCTAGTCCAGGTCTGACTCAAATCTCTGAAATACTGAATTTGAAAGGATTACGCACGTTTTCAGCCACAGCCCTGAACAGAAGTTCCTCTTTTATCTCCCAGTACAACTAAGATCACTTGAATACCTAAAATTTTGATAACAGTATGTAACTATAGCTTTGTAACAGTTAAACCCATAGTTGTAGTGATACTGGGACTTGAATCTAGCTTCACTTTCCATGCTTTAACTTCCCTCCTTTTTAAGCTATTCTCTGTACTAGAACTTCTTTGCTTGGCCTCATTCCAGAGATGGGAATTGCTTTAAGAAGAAAACAAACCCAAAGAATGTGTGGATTCCTGCCATATCTGAAATAACTGAGTGGGAAACGTGCATTTGCCAGCTGGGTAATACTTTTTTTTTTTTCCTTATTCACCAATAACTCAAAAAAGGACTAAAAGAAAGCTTTTCCATCTTTGCACACAAGTAGGCCGTGAACTAGGTCCTTCACTACAGCTTTTAAGGAAGGAAAGTTTAATTTTCATGTCTAGGTTATTTCCTCTAACATTAGTTGGACCTGGGTAAATTTGGCCATAAACTTGCTCCTAAAGTAGAGGAACAGAAATACATATGCTTTCCCATAGGTACGTGAGCATATAATGATATTTCATGTTCACATTTTCAGCAATTACAATGATACCATCTACCCACACATCAGAAGCTACAAAGGAATAGTCACTCATGCTCCTTAGACTATGTGTTTAAGTAAGATGCATGGTTTAGTAAGAAACTCAAGAAGGTAGGCTACGTGAGCAGAAACAACATCAGTACAATAAAAACTTTAATATTGAGAACATTCATTTTTTTGGTCTTAAAACATGAAAATTATTCTCAGTGCTTCCTTCCATGAAAGTGAATCCTTAGAAAAATCATGTCTAATTCATGGAAAAATTGGCAGGAAATTTCCTTCTGAACAGCTGCAGCCAAGGGTTTTGCTGAGCTGTTCTACAGTGTGCAAAGATAGATGTGTACCAAAGGACATCTGGCAGTCTTCTGGGTTTTAACAGACACGACTCATGACTGGATTACAATCCCAGCCTTCCTTAAGAATAAAGTCAAAACACCACTTCAGTTTTAGCAGTTAACTCTGCTGTCTAGTCTATATGATTTACCACTTCACAATTTACATTTGTTTGGAGATATATGGTACTACCCTTCCCTTGGAGGATTGCAGCTCCTTTGTTAGATATGCATGTCATGATGTGTCCTTTTAATAAAGAGGTTATTTAAAACAACTACAAAAGTGGTAAGAACGTGAATGAGACATCAAATAAAGTTGTTTCCTCTAGTCTGTGTTTGAAAACTAGCCTTAAGTATCCCCCATGGAAAGGGGAACCTCCCCATATCTCTAAGTCTTGTTGCCCCATAAGCAATTTTTAGCACCCTAAAGATGCTACTCTATTGCATTACTGAATTATGTTTAGGATCTTTACAATATGCAGTTTTACATTGCTACAATGTGTTTAAATAGCAAAATTAGAAAAGCAAATAGAACTGCTTCACAGAACAACTTAGAATATGATTTAATTGTAGGGCCAAATGAATACACATACACCTTTCTTGAAATTCTTCTACCAGAACTTATCCATTTTCCTTGCCTGTCTATAACTCACAGTACCTTCTTCCCTTTCACTTACCCAACAAATGGAGATTGGATACAGCATGTTCCTAAACACAATACAGTACCAGGCTGCAGAAATGCGGGATCAGATGAGATGAAAGAGTCATTCTAATTCTTATCATTGCCATCCCTCAGCAACCAATGGGGATGCTTCCAGAGAAGTTAGCCAAAGCGTTATCCTAAAAAATTCCAAATTTCCCTAGGTCAGACAGGGTGGTAAGCAGCAGCTAGGAAATGCCACAGTGAAACTGCAATCAAAATCACTGGATACAGGTTAAGCACAATCAAATGGCATTTTAACTCAGACTAAACCAATGTGGCTTATCTTGGAAAAATCAAGGTTTCCTTGAAGTTGAGCCTCAATATTATTGGAAACATACGATTTTGCTCAGTGATTCAGTACACTCTTGTAGCATGAACCAGAGTCAAGCTCCAAGTGGATCTGGATGTGCTTGGATAATCAGATACCTAATCAACCATATCAGAAAACTAACACAATACCACGCATCAGCTGCAGACCTCAGCCCCCAATTTGACCTACTTCATCTACTTGGTGGTTGGATCCCTCGATGAAATTTCAAAATCTGCTAATTAGGCAGGCAGCTATTTTACAGGATCATGCAGCTCTCTCAAGTTATTTCAAATAGCAATCCCTTCAAAGCAAAGTGCTACAATGAAATACCCCAAACTAATACTGAACCGCAATCTTTGCCTAGAACAGTATCCTAAGCAATTGATAGCAACTGCAACTATTAGGAGCCTTATTCAAGGATCGGAACCTAAGCATGCTCACATTAACAGGGACTACAGAACTAGAACAGGACCAATTTTTAACAAATTGGTCCAAGCCTAGGAGCCGAATACTCGGCTGGAGTAAATCAACACTTTTCCTCTGTTTGCCAGCTTTTAGCAGCTGAGAATCCGGCCTTTGATCATTGCCCTCCTCTGGCACCATATGTTGGCATTACACATACCTGCTCACAGAGTGTCAGACAGTATTCACTCACTTTGCATAAGTTACAGCACAAGTGTCAAGTGTTAATAAGTTCAGATTCAAAGTAATGATTTATGGGTTAAAAAGAGCTCTATATTATTTTATCAATCCACATAGCCACCTTTGGTTGCCCCCCAGTTCTGCTAAAGGAGTGAGAAGAAAGGAGTGGGTTTGTATGCCGGTCAAATGGACCATATTTACTCTTCTGAAAGCTCTGTTTTTATTTATTCAAGGAACCAAAGGTCTGGAAAGAAGTAATAGCTTTAAATGTATAAACAGTACAAAGATGCATCATCATAGATTATCAGGAATTTTGACATATTACCTCATGCTTTAAACATATCATCGTGAAATTTCTGAGGCAAGAGCACCTCTACAAACGACGGTTCACAGAAGTAGATTGTTGCAGCGTTTTCCCCAAGTCTTTCTTTTCTTGCACGTCTGTGGTGAGTGCAGTGCTAGTAAGTGACTTTCAAAATTAATTTATTTTTATCTTACAGCAAGTTTTCACTGTATTTTTTCTAGTTCTACAGCTTTTTTTTAAAAAAAGAAAGGATTAAACAAGTATTCAAACGTTTTAAAAGATCATTTGCTAAGTAGTACGTTTTGGTTTATTTTTTTTTCATTTTCTAATTTTAAGTAATGTTTTTCTCCTCAGCCAATGTTTTGCTAGGTCTTTGGACAAGATTGGTAGAATCCATCCAAAATACGTTGGGTGACACTAATTTCTGAAATATTAGTCTTCAGATCCTTAATTATAGATTGATTTTGCTTGAGAATAATAGCTAATTTTAGTAGGGCCTGACCTCTAGCCAAAACACCTGTATGGAGACAAAGTAATTACATTAATGTGCAAGGTAGGAGTTAATGTTCATCATCAGTCAACCAATGAAGAAATCAGTGCATGAAGAAATGTTATCAGATACACAGCACACAAATAAAAGATGAAAATGTATTTTAGTTAACTGTTTTCTGTTATGCTAGTTTGAGAGCTAGCAGGTATAAAGTTTTCAAATTCTAATGCAATTACGCAGTTGACGTCATTTAAAATCTTGGAATTGTTTGCAACAATAAATGTCTTCCTTTCTAGTAATCTCATTTTGAACTTTATATTTGGCATATTTAATAGTGAAAGGACAGTGCATCGATCTCTCCTTGCCTTCAAAATCCAATATTGTCCATAATCACACATCTTTCTTGCACGTGAAGGAAAATATACTTGGCTATAGATATACAAAGCCATACAACACAAAAGTGTAAAACTTAATTCATTGCAACTATGTCAATTCTCAGCTGCATTATGAGAATACATTAAAAAAAAAAAGATACTATTACTTGTTTTACTAACCCTTCAGTGGATTCTTAAAACTAAACGATGACAGTATCACTAATATTCTTGAAACCATAAGCTTTTGCTGCAGCTACCATAAAAGCCAGTCTCATAACCATTAAGAACAAAGCACATAAACATTTTGAACAATTTCAAAGATATTAAATAGCTTGTCCAGATTTCTCTAGCAATGCCAGAATGTTATTTTGCCTTTTTACACTGGCTAGTGCTGCAGTCTACCTTTTTTCAAGTTGACCAAACATAGGAGAAAACAGCTCTCCTGTTTGATGATCACCTTGCTCCAAAAATTTCTAGCATCTATGTGATTGTACTTATTATTTCTTTTGTATCAGGAGTGAACAGTTGCATTTGTATTCTGCCCTGTATCCTACTTGTTTTTGAAGTATTTTTGCTTCCTTTAGTCTTTCTATCACTGTTGACCAGTATTTCATCTGCATTAAGAGGAAAATTCATTTCATCTGTTAAATGCATGCCATCCCGTTTCCTCAAGACAATAACGCAAAACAACCCGTCCTGTGGTTGGGTATAGGCTTCCAGCAATCAATTACTTCAATATTTATGTAATTCTCAAAACTTCATGCATATTATCACACAGTTAATCAGAGCTGCTCAGCAGCATCTTCTCTTGACCTTTAATGGGTATGTCAATACTCGTACTAGATAGTGAAACATAATAAAGAATTTCCTTTTGACCAGAAAACTGAATTGAGATTTCAAAACATTGAGGCTAGTGTTATTAAAATAAAAAATGCCATGGTTCTTCTAACACATTCCTAATTAGCCCCCCTGCAAAGAAACAGTCCCACAAGAAGGAGCAGCAAGCTACTAGTTGAGCACATATCTCGCTGTAAGACAAAAAGGAAGCAACAAGTAATCAATCATAATTTCTCTTTGTAGCAATATCCTTGATAACAAACATATACGCAGATAATTTTTCATGCTGTGGATGTTAAGAGTTTACATGTGTTCAAGATGAAGCAAGAAACCTCAAGAGAAGTAAAACCCGCTGAAAATTAGCTAATACATGGAAACTATTCTTGCCTCCGGTCTTTAAGTCCCTGAATATTTAAGGAAGGAGAGAGCTCTTAGAGAAATAATGTATAAACATGTCATGTCTTTGTGTTTCTTATTAGGCACTAGCATTTAGTGTTATCACACAAAGGACACAGGCTTTTTATAGGCTTTTTGTCTGATGCAGTATGACCACTGTTATCTTCTTGAAATGTGTTACACAGGAAAGGCTTTCAGAGTTATAATAGTATAAAAAAAATAAAACAAAATAAATACAGCATATGCATGCCAATATATGAAAATCTATGTTTTGGCTAGAAGACACTGCTTCCTTTTCCTATCAGTTCTTCAGTTCCTGTCCTACGAAAGCACACAGAATTGATAATCATGAGCCAACACCTCACTGTGCTGTTACACCAACTCAAAACAGAGTTTTGATCAGTACCTCTAATAATTTTTGAACAAGTCTAGCTGTATTTCTGCAATATTGGCTCTCTTAAGTGGAGAGACTATAGATCTCTTTGTTTCTGCGCAGTGATTTATTGATGATTTGTCAACACTTTGTAAAGTATAGCTCATCTCCTGCTTCATTCCCTTTAAGAGCTTCTATGCCTCAGATGTTTTCTGTTTTAAACAGGAAAAAAAACACAGATGTTTTGAGATAGTATTAATTTACTCAAATTTCACGTTAACAATTCAGGTTCAATGAGAGCATAAGTACAGTATTTCAAATGAATGTTGTAAGCATCAGCCCTTAGAGCTGATGTCAAGTTCCTTCCTCATCTTTAGCGGTTCACCTTCTCTGACCAGCAGCACAGAAGAGCTGAGCACAGAATTCCATTATGTTCTTTTAAATGTTTTTTTGCAATTTGTTTACTTCAAGTCAGTTCTGACAGAATAGTCCTTTCTTGTTTACTTGCTGTTCACAGAATGAGCTGATTTTTATCAAAATAGATTATTGAAAAAACAACCCTTACATCTGTTTAGCACAGAAGCCTTCTGGATTTGGAACTGGTATTTTGTCAATTTTTAATACATTCTTATTGCTGACTATGTAACTCTTCAGTATCTGTGCTCGTATCTCTTAGAGAAGACAATGATATTCCTGTATGGTAAAGCACACTACAAATGTACTTTCCTTTTAGTTCATTCAGTTTGATCTAAAACAGCTACCTTGAGTAATAACTAATATCGATATTGCCTTACAGCATATGACTGTTAGATTTTAATCACTAGGTTTTGTCAGTCTGATTAAGCAATTAAACTGCTTAACTGAAAACCAAAGATAATTGATTTATATGAAGGTACTAAGAAATTCTATTTGAAACTTAAGAATAATTCCCTACCCAAGATAACAAAAGCACATTTACAAAAGCACATTTCAGTATTAGTGGTTGTAGTATTGTTGGCCATTTCGTTGTTTATTGATTCCATTTACTTGAGCGCTCATTCCTGGTTTCCATTTTCTAAAAATCACTAACAAAATGGGCACTCTCTCCTGCTAATGCAGATTACACTGCAAGTGAAGACTTCATCTACTGTAAGCGTAACTCACCATTAAACAAGGGAAAGAATTGCTGCTTCTGCTTCTTTAGCTATAAAAACTTTCTTAACAATGTGTAAATTCCCTTCTTTCACTTTGGACCATAAGGAAATTGCTCTAAAAAAAGAGGAAAGACAGAAGGAAGGAGGTAAAGTTGTAATGCCAAGTCATGTAGATCTGAAAGGAGTTAATTCTGCAGAAACATTTATTGTCACTGAGGTCTGAGGAAGACTGAAATGCGTGGGACTACCTGCAAGGTAAGTAACCACTCCAAACAGAAAACAAGGGCAGAGTTAGCTCCGCAACTGGTAATTTTTATGCTTCTCTTTCTCTAGGTAACCGATTCCTGCATCCTCAGTTGAAATGAATAAGTAAACATAATAATAGGTGTCAGAACCATGCCAGGGCTCCACTAAAGAAAAACAAAAAAAAGGAAAGAGGGTTGTGTTGATCTGCTTAGGCAGTGCTAGGAAGCTGTGGTGTTTCTCATCAAACAGAAGTTAGGTGAGTATGTTATTCTGGCTTGAAGCAAATCGAATACACATCTGCATCTCTTATCACTAATAACATTCACTGCCTACGTGTAATTCCTCTGTTGCTCAGGTGTCTTGCAGGGCCAGGGAGCAGTATGAAAGACAGTTAAACTAATCACAGACACATACCACTGTGCTGACTGCTGAGTGCTCAGGTCAGAATTTTAAAAGATGACTTATGGGCTCTTCCATGAGGGGAAGAAGGGTAGAAAAAGAAAAAGCAAACCAGGCAAGCAGGTAATTTAGGTAGGGATCAGATTTTATAAGATATTAAGTACTTGTCCTCTGAAAGTGACATGCTTTAGGGTTTCATCTTCAATCTTGTGCCTTATATTACGTGACCTCCAATTTATTTACATTAGCTAAGATTCTTAATCTTTTTATACTACCACTCCATATTGTTCCAAATCCAGAGGTTTAGACCCAGAATTAGCTACTTAATGTCAAAATGATTCTTTAAACCATATGTGGTTTATAGAGTGCAGCAGGATCTTTCTGCATAGAGTGTGCCATATTAATAAAGACACATTTTTATTTGTTTACTCATACAGTAATACCATATCTACTACATACTAAATAAAATGCATAATTTATTTGTGTTTCCATGTCTGATTTTCTGAAAAGGCTCATGAAATTTTAATTCAAGTGGTTACAGCAACAGACTATGTATTAAAATTATATACAAAGAAAAAAGACCTTAAAAGAATACTATTAACGTTGCAAAGTAAAACTCTTGGGCTTGCAGAATACCACAGCAGAGGTGTCCATTGTTAACTTCTTTCTCTATGCATGCAGTGTAATAGACTTTCCTTTTATGACTCAAATACATGATGACAATTTTATTTACAGAGCTCCAGCTTCCTTCTTTCAGGAAAGATCGACTAACATTTTCTTCCACATGTACAACAATTTCCCCCCTTTCTTATTTGACTCGCTTTAATATCTGCTCTGACAACAGCGTCTAACAGTTCTTCATGTATCTTTCCCTGAAACACCTTATACAGCTGTAGGGTGCTTTGCTTTGGTGCCTTTTTTTTTTTTTTTTTTGAGACTAAACACTAATGAATTCATTTCTATAATGTTATTTTATGCCATATGAGTACTGTCTGTCTTGGGGACAATGAACTGAAACAAAGGGATGAAGATCAATTCAGGTTTGCATTTTAAGATTCTTGAGACCTGGTTCTCCTTGCTCTCCGCACACTCTTCTGGTGCTTAGCACGTAGTATGTCGTGGGCTCAGAGCACTATCACCACTGACTTTGGCTGCAGCCTGAAAAAGATGCGGCCTTTCTGCAAATCAGCATACAGGCAGGTCAGGCACCAACGAAGTGAAGAGCATGCCATATCCTGGCAGTTCGGTTTAAGGAACTTCTCCCCACAGCAATTCCGAGATATGGGTATGGCCAGAAAATATTGGGTATGGCCAGAAAATATTTCAAGTTGTACTTAATGAATAGAAAACAGAAACTTCCCCTCCCCCCCCCCTCAGAATCCTCTACATTATTATCATTGTATACTGCAACCATGATATACCAACCGACCATACACTTAGCTTCAATAGTACATGAGGTGAGGGTTGAGCCTTACACAAAACAGCCTTCTTTACACTTAAGCAGATCCACCTTGTGCTCTGGAAGTAAAAGTTTTTGGGGACAAATAAGGTTTTGATTATACAGTCTCACAGCATCAGCATAGACTAAAAGGGGCCAGACAGTCCTTGCTAACACATCCTGACAGCTAGCATTTCCTACTTCAGACACCCTTCACTTTCAAACTCGTACACTATTTTAACATAGTTGGTGAATTTTTAAATATATATATTACGGTGAGGGTGACAGAACACTGGAACAGGCTGCCCAGGAGGGCTGTAGAGTCTCCTTCTGCAGAGACTTTCAAAACCTGCCTGGACGCGTTCCTGTGTGACATGATTTAGGTGTTCCTGCTCCAGCAGGGGGGATTGGACTCGATCTTTCAAGGTCCCTTCCACTGCCTAATATTCTGTGGCTCTGTGATATATATATATATATATATATCATAATACATTTTATTATATAATATATATATATATATTATTTCTTTAAGAAAAGCAGAAATTTCTTTAGTGCAACTGCCACCCTATTCTCTCCCACCCATTTGGTTTCTGGATGCAGTGTCGTCCAGGATCAGCACAACCTTAGTCTCCTCCTCCCTTGCTTATGCCACCCTTTCCCACACTGCACCTTCTCACCTGCCACGTGCCCACCCTCCCTGTGTTCCCACCCTCAGCATCCTCTTCTAGCCCCTGGCACCCTTCTAGCTTGCTTTCTTCCCAGCCCTTGCCATATGTTCTTACTTTTTCCTCTCATAAACAAAAACAAATATCAAAGTTATTTTAGGGAGGGGGGGAAAAGGCAGACATTCCCCACCTCAAATGACACTTGAATGGAAATGGCTCACATATTGCAGAATCTGTGATAGGATGTGTCATGCATGACAGCTAACAGGTGATAACATAGTGACAACTGCACACTGCACCAATACTTTATATATGAGAAGAGAAAAGAAAAAGCAAACCATGAGTAGTAGGAGAACAAAATGATTTTTTCGTTATCATTTACCTGCATTTCCTATGGGGCAGCAGAAAAAAAGTAACTAAAAGAAATAATTATTTCTCAGATTTTTTGTGTCTGTATTCGGTCTCTTATTATGAACTTAGATTGTGAACTATCATTTGTAGCTGTTTTGTGATGTACATTTCAGTAATAACTACTGAGCTATTTAAGCTGACAATTTAGTCCTGAAGGTAATGCTCATTCTTTTTTGTAGTTATAAAATTAAAACTGGTGGGTATGTTTGTTAAACTCTAGAAACTTCGATCAAACCATTTTGCTCCCCCCCCCCCCCCAAAGTAAGCATCTGGGCAGATTATGAAACAATAAAAACAGAGGCATCTGAATAACTGCACTATATTGGATTTCTCTTTTATAATGTTTCTGTTTGTCAACAGCAGTATTTCAACTGGCAACCAAAAGAAACCCCAGCCCTTTTCTGAATACAGGAATTTATGCCAACTGCAGATAGGAGGAAAAATTGTAATTACACCAAAAAAAACAAGAAACAAATCAATGATATAGCCTCTGTTCTGGTCCCACTGCACCACTCCCACAGCACAGAGAGGCTTGAAAACTGTCTCAGTTTTAACAACTTGACAGCAAGTTAACTGAGGCTTCTGTTTGCAGTCTTTGCAAATACAATCAGCCTTCAATGATGGATGCAAGCTTCTAACACCAAGTTCTAGCTGTCAGTTCCCCCCATTTGCCAGGTCCCGACTGCAGCACTGGAAAGGAACCGAACCCTGTGTACACTCTCAGTGGTGAAGAGTCAGGGTCTTGATGCTGGAAATTATTATTCTGAACTACTATTCTGAACTTGGGCAATTAGCATCTGCTTCTCTCCCGTGAATTCTTTGCTTTGCTCCAAGCCCACTATTCACACTTAAACAGAATGTTTCCGTCCTACTCCTTTCAGTCTGTCAACTTACCAAGTGAGCAACAAGACAACAGGAGAGAGAGAGATGGTCTCCTAAACAAACAACTAATACTTAAACACACTGTGCAAGCAGCTGTCCGCAGGACCTGACTATGACCTGCCTGCTCTCTTGGCCACGGAGGGATAAGGGGAACCACAAGCAGAACAGTAAGCAGAAGGCTCTAGGCAGATGACCAGCACAGCCAGAAGAACTCAAAGAAATAAAGATGATGTAAATATAACTGTGCTAATGTAAATATAACTGTGCTAAGTCTGCTGGTGTCCTTGGATAGCTGGAGGTGAAGCTTTCAGGTCACAGATTTGCTCACAGACAGATACCCAATCTGCAAAGGTTTCTCTAGACGTAAGAACAAGCTTGAAGAGGAAGGAAAAACTACACAGGTGAAAACTAACACAAGGTGAAAACTGAAAGGGTGGGAATCAGATGTAGAATAACCTCAGTATAGGTGTCAACCTATGGGGAAAGAAATCAGCTTTTAAGTTTCCTAAAAAGAACACCAAACAAACATAAATAAGTTTGGACTTTTATCAATAGGGACCTTCTATGCACTCATAGGATTGAGATACCAATCACTATACTTATTACCTGTAGACAAAAATGATTGGAAATTACATTACCTCAAGTAATAATAAATGCCAAGAACCGGGTAGGAAAAAACAGCCCTCATAGAACTGCAAGCACAAGTTAGTGATTCCTTCACCAAATAACAACTAGACCAACAGTGAGCTGATGATGTATTAATGGCTTGTTCTGGAGAAAGTCCAGAATACCCTGGGTCATAGCTAACCCTGTTTTGAGTAGGACACTGGACTAGATACCTCCTGAATCTTCAGTCCCAATTTGAATTCTACAATTTTTGCTGACGACACTAAACAGGGTGTCAGTGGCAATACGGAAAAGGATGAGCACATAAATTGATAAAATAAATAACTGATGATGAGTGAAGTGAAATAAGAACAGTTTAAAAACAAGGTCACTTACTTTGGCACAACAAAATAAATTTCTGAGCTAGCTGAGCTCCTCAGTAAGATGTACGAAACGACACTAAGCTGTGACAACTAAAGCAATTCCACTAGAAAGAAAGAAAACCTACTGCATGAAGCTGTGATCATCTTTGTTCAAGGAAGATTTAAACGTGAAACACATATAAGGATGAGTTACCATACCAAGTGATATATTTAACAGGCAAAAGTAAGGCTGATGAGAAATTTAATCTATTGAGACATTAGGTGGAAAGGGGATGGGGGTAAACAGTGGTATATTTCCAAAGGTCAGCATGGTGCCATTGCTTGAGGTAGGAGGAAAGTACCTGCTGGTAGTTGATGATAACTCAAGGAAGCGCTTTCTACTCTTCTGTGAAATGCTTCCCATTTGGGCTGCCACTGTATATACAGCAAAAACTCTCCCACTTTTCTATTATATGAGAAAAAAGAATTCCAGTAGGGCACTTAATCAGAAATGATATTCTGGGTACTTTTGGAGTGCTGTGCAGGTAAGTGCTAAGTAGCGTTGCTGTACTGAAAGACCCACTAAAAATAATGCTATTTCATGAGACATACAAATAACAATGTAATTCTTTTCTTCAAAGTTAATTTCTGAACCATATTGCTGTGCACAGCTTTTATTACATGAAGATGCACATTAATAAATAGCATCAACAATTCATTTTATACAATACAACCTAATTTCAACTGTTATGGAAGGTAAACACTATACTAGATATTATTCCAGAAGCGAGCTGGACTAGAAATATCAATTACTGGTAGCTACTTTCAAAATCCTTCTTATTGATATGGCAACATGACAGAAGTTTGAAATTAAAAAAATAAATTAAAAAAAAATCGTTAAAAGGGGAAAATTATAAATGTTTCCCTGTCTATAGTCAAGCCTCAAAAGGTAAGGTAACTGGTAAATACATGGTATTACGAAATAAAAACAAACACCACAATCCCCAACAAACACAACAGTTCAAGCTTTTGTGGGGGTATGTCATTTTCAACTTTTCGTCGGCCAGTTTAACCATACAAGAAAGTGTCCCTTACCCCACTTCAGCCAACAGCTCATTTAATTCAGAGCTTTTCTTGCTACATCTCATACTCCAAAATGCAAGTTAGAGGGCCAGATGTATTATCTGGGAAGTTTTCCAAATTCATTAACTCCTTGGCACCAATGACTTCAGGATACTCTCTGCCAGCACTGAATATTATGCCCTGCAAAAGCCCAGCTCCTGGAGGGAAAGGATTAATAAAATGAGGGATTCGTCAGTGTCTGTTGGTCTTTTTGGTCACAACAAGCCACTAAAAGAACCACAGTAGCTGCCAACACTGATCACAGCCAATTTCGCAGTACCTAGTACTCTGAAGGTCTTTCCTAAACATCTGCAGATCATTCACCACAAAGCTTGAAAAAAGTGCAGATAGTGTTTGAAGGAACACAAAACCAGAGAAAGGCCTGGCAGGAAGTTATAACTGCAGAGAGTGGTAAACATGATGCAAGCGCACTAGGATCTCCTCTGTACTTTCTCCTCAGTTACAGAAGATGTAATCTAAAGCAACTCATTCTGCCTTCTGAAATGGATGCAGTCTTGCTGCCAGCTGCTAAAGGGCTGATGACTGAAGAGTCCCAGCAATGGAGGAGACCTGATGGGTCCACTTGCTGGTTTCAGCTTTCTTCTAAGGGCTAAGGAGGGAGTTACACGAAGGAAACCAGCCAAGTGTCAGTCACATAGGCACTTTCATGGGCCATCTCTTCAGGTGCCATCACCAAAAAGGTTGTCTGATTTAAAGATCAATGTACAAGAGGTCCCCACAATTTTAAATACTGAAGTTTTGCTGGCTGCTGTGCTTTACTTTAAATCTCCACTGTTTGAATAGAAAGCACACCAAATTTACATATGCTTTACATTTCCTCAAACTTATCATTTCTTACTCTTTGATTAGGATTAACGCCAGCTTTCGTGTTTTACATTCTGCCATCTGCAATCACTTCAAATTTAGTAACAATCCTTATCATCGCCCTGAGTATATTCCAGGATCCAGAGACTCCAGTATCTCCAGTTCTAATAACCACTTCTGCAGAATAGCAATACTGTGAGACTGTCCTAACACAGTTATACTACCTCAGCTTTCAGAGGCTTTATTTCTGCCTGATGTAGCACTGCTCATATAGACACATCCACTGTATTTACAAGTTCTCCCACCCTCACATCAGAAAAAACCTGAAATATGACAGTTGAAAGCAACAACTTAAAGCAGAAACTTTCAGCTAATACATGAAATGTGGCAGGTTCAGCACCGATAGTCATAGGGAAAAGTATCACCAGATTTCAGGAAGAGAATGAATGTCCCAAACAGCCTACATCTGATATATTATACCAGCACCACACCATTTGCCAGAGTATTTCAGCTTGCAACAAATACAGACTTCTGCAGGAATACCTTCAGTTCACTGCAAGCTGAGGCAGACCACAGGAAGATGATACTATCAGGCCTTACAGTAAATAGACACATTCCTTACACTTATTAAAAGTCTGCACTTTTATTTAATTTTATGCTACTACAGCATTGTTTATTTGCTTGTTTTGTTTTTTTGTTGTTGTTGTTGTTGTTGGTTTTCTTTAATTGTCTCTTCACCTGCTTCACTGAATTCTGCACAGAACAATGCTCAGAAATATGGACTAGCAGGAGAAATAGCAACTGTAAAGTGTAAACATTAAAATACACCCACAGTTAATAAAGCAATATGTCCAGAATCACTTCAGAAAGAGGAGAAAACAAAAAAAGGAGGTAGAACAAGTGCAAATGCACAAGCACCTTGGCTGGAAAAATTTTTGTGTGTTGGAATCATACAGCAACTATAACGCTGGAGCATTAAATTTCCCAGCGCATTATACAAAGTTCCTGTCCCTTTCTCTGCTCCTGGGGTGAGAAATACTCCCCAGGGAAAAAAGGCTATTTACTTTGCAACCCCTAGATGTCAACAATTCACACTGGCTAATTCATAGTTCCCATACCGCTACGATGTGATGGAAATAAATTAAATCTTTCACCTCCTTATTTTTAAAGACTGCAGTTTGGGTATCTGCCAGACCAGGCATTTTCCTCTGAGAAAAGACCATCATTAGTGCCATGCAGATTTTCCACTCTAAGTTTATCCATGTGGAAGAAAGAGGCATTCCTGACACCCAAAATTGCTCTCCAGTATCTTGGTTTAATACTTTCTGTTGCAGCTCTAGCTGGCATTTCCCTAGCTATGCATTCGCTGGAGTGCTCTGTGTAGTTCCTAACCACAGGAACTCTGAATTTTCATTTCACGGGGGTCGAATTGAAATACCTGTCTTTGGTATGTTTTCAGGACACAAGCTTCTTTCACAGAGAAGCTCAAGTTGTCCAGGACTTTTACGTAGATGTATACACACTTCTGTCCTTAAAGTGGGAACATGGAAATGACTTCCATTGTTTAATCTAGCTTTTTTGTTGCCTTTTTTTTTTTTTTTTTAAACACCACTTTTGTAGTACAGATGCTGGGTGAGACAGTGAAATAAAGGATTCCACTGAATCTATGCTTTTACAGTGTCATTTTTTCTCTGGTCCAGCAGCTTTCCGTGATCACCTGGATCACCACATCCAGTCCCAATGGTTCTAAACAAAAATCTTTCCTCATTCTGTCAGAGCTGCTGTCTTACTCTGACTGGCACTTATGAAAGCTTCTCCTTGCTTGTCAGATTCAACTGCTCCCAAGGACAGCTCAACCACCTCTCATCGCCTTAGGGGAGGACCAGATGCAAAGCATAGCAGCCTGAACACAGCTAGAAGATGGCCACAGCCCTTTAACCAGCAAGTAACAACACATGGCCAAAAATACACAAAACCAAGTTTAGCTGGCCATTAAATAAATTTCTCTTAGTATATAAAGAAAACTCACTTTCAGTTTAGTCTTCGAGACAAGAAATAGAGACTCAAACTTGCTCCCCCACTTCCCTTCTTTCAGCACAAAGACATCTCTGAAGAACTGCAAATCTTCTTTCATCCATGCTTTCTCTCTCAGATGCATCTCTCTACCACCTCCCACCCCGGCCAACTTCCTTCAGCTCAGGCTGATCCCAGGATCAAAAACAGTCAGTTACAAAATCGCCCTCTCTTCTCCAGAACTTCCTTTTCCTTGCTCCCTTGGCTAAACCAGAAGAATACTGTTCTTTTTTGTAGAATTATTTCTTCTGCTAGGTAAGCTCCCCACAACAGCTCACCATGGAATTACGAGAAGAATAATGCTTACACAGGGGGGAAAGGGGCAGGAACACATGGCCAGGCATTTATGAATACAAAGGTATCATGAGACTCCTCATTTGGAGACAGGAAAACATTAAATCAACTATGCTATGTTATAAAACCTTTAATAACAGACCCTTGGCTTTGTAACCTTGCTGCAGTTGTTCTACGTTCAGCCCTGCTCTAGATCCTAAATCTCACACATGAACATTGGGGGAAACAGGTTTCTCCTGCAAGTTTGTTGCTGCAGGCAGCAGCTCAGATCTATTCATTTTAATGACTGCAGTTCAAAGAAAGATCAACGGGCACTACTCCTCCGTATCTTAACTCAATGCACACTAAGAGTCAGTCACAGAACACAAAGATAATTCATAAAATTGAAAAGAATAAATGATTTGAGAAGATTCTTGCAATTCAAGGATGAGACAGCAAGGATGCTCTTCCTTTTGCAGAGGTTTATTGACATTTTGTATTCCCTGTTCCTGGCACTACTGAGAAAGTAATTGTATCCATGGTGAGTAAAATACCACCTCTCTGTATTATTATTTTTTTAAATCAGTGTAAATTTGGCATTTGAAATTTTTAAGGGTATGGCTTAACATGTCAGATAAATTGATCTACTAGCCAGGTGCCTCTGAAAGGCACAATTCCCATGTCCATCCATTTGCAGTTTCCCTTCTGCTGACACGAGAGCTTGCCTCTCTCAGAAGAGTGGTTCAGGGAGGTAAGCCCACTTTTTCTTTCTTGTATGATTTTTTTGCTGGTTTAGTGCTCTCAACAGCTAAGCTGTAGGACTTGAATAAAAGAAATAATGGGAACCAGGCAGCTGAAGGTAGGTGGGAAGGTGACTAAATAAGCCTCTTTGGACATCAGCAAGCTTTTAGATTAATGCTGTAACATCAAACTGCACCCTCAAATGAGGGATTTTTTTACTTCTGTATTTTTTGTATCAACAGTTGACTTTCTCAGGACCTAACATAAAAGGGGTCACAACAATCATCATCACACAGCTAATAAAGTCTTCAAAAACAAATAAAAAATATCAGAAGAAGACTTACAGCTGCTGAGTTACTGGGGGCACAAAACCATTCCTCTCAGAGTAGAAGTGATAGCTAGTTTCCTTCCACAGAAGAAAACCATCTAACTAGGTTATCCTTGAGAGCTGTTTATCAGCCACACAGACCTGGCAGGCAAGAGAGACTGCAAAGACAGCCAGCCTGGCATTCAGAATGTATTCCAAAAAACAAACTGCTCTTGACTCAAATCCAATGATACAACAAATTCTGTTAATTTGGAATAATTGTTTGAAGTACAACAACTGAAGCGTTCAGCCTTCCTTTTCCTGAGTCAATGAAAAATCCAACTTCTCATGCAGGAGTACGTACAATTTGACAAGAGAGGTTGCTGTATCAGTCCCCTTTTCAATAGCCTCTTAAAAATAACTGATATCTGGAGTGTCCAGTTTGAGCTTCTCTTCCTAGATCAGAAAATACAAGAACTCAACAAGAATTCTAATGCTGTTTTCATCTCATTTCAATATGCTTTCTTATCTCTGACAGGTTAAACTACACAAAGTTCCAACAGACAAACAAACATTTTTCCTACTAAACATTTATACTTTAACCCTAACACTGTAAACACTAGATGAAAAAGTTTTCTCAAATTCTACCTCTTAAGAGTCACCACCACTCCCAGCACTAGCCAACGTAGATTAGAACAATCCGTAACATGGAAATCATTATATACATAAAAAATAAAAATCAAGTCCACTAAAGAAAGGGTAGTAAAGCCATATTGGCATAGAGTACTAAGTACATTAATGTTATCTTCCTGGTTTCATTAGACACATTGTGTTTGAAAAGAAGACAAAAAAAGATGAGTAGTCAGAAATTGAGTAAAAGCTAAGCATTTTAACTCTAACAAATACTTATAACCCACAACTACATAATAGATTCTATGTAACATCTTTGACTTCAGACCTTACCAATTATAAGTACAAAAGAAAACATTAATTCCGCAACTGATGTGCAGGGAAAAGGAATCTTATTTTTTGTTCCTTGGCTGCATAAGTGAATACAGGTTCTCAGATGTCAACAACTACTTTGGAAATACACAGACCAGAAGAATGCTTTGCTTGAAATATAATCATAATTACTACTAATAATAGATACAGCAGAAAATAATCATCTATGAAGAGAAGCCAAAAATAAAAGAATGAAATTCTTTTGAAAAATATTTCCAGCAATAGATCAGCAAGCTTAATGCATACCTTAAGATTCAAATCTTAGAGGAACATGGTATATGGGTAACCCACTGCACTGAACCATCACAGAAAGATAGTTGTGTTAGTTTTGTGTCAGTCAAGCTGAAATAGCGCAGAGCTCCACATTGGTTGAATTAAGGGAAAATCACTTTGTTCAGCTTCCGGAGCTGCCACAGTTTGCTTGCCTCCAGTACCCAAACCAACACTTGTGGGTTAGGTTTAGTATACCTGCTAAGGTATACTGCAGTCTGCAAAGCAGGCTATTCCTCATTCACACTTACAAGAATGATAGACATAGCTATATATCATACTCTTATTATCAAAGAGAAATGAAATGAACTAAAATCAGCCTTTTTCTCCTCTCACAAATACAAAGGCAATTGTCAGATTCTGTGTGCCACAAACTTTCAGTTAGCGGCATGGTCCATGTCTGCATAGGCACTTCACTTGCATATGCCAGGCAGCTCAGCCATTTCCACAAGTCTCTTTGACTGTGGTGGGGATAGATGTAGTTACTATATAAATCTTCGTGAACTTTGTATTAAACCCAATGCCTCCTTTGAAAAGCTCAGCTGTAATGACATTGAGAGCTGTGAGAAGGCTTATTTAATAAAATTATGAGATTTGTCAAGAGGAGAGGAGAATGCCACTTCCTTAGACACTCTGACATAATTGTGTTACCTGGAAATCAAAAGCCAAACAGAAGCCAAACTTGCTACAATGGCACTGGTCTCATTCTATCCAAACTTGCCCATGCCCATCCACTCAGCTTTCTGTAGTCCCTCCTATTCTCACCACTAGCACCGAGCAAAATCCTTGGTTAAAAGAAAGCATTTTGTGCAACATAAGTATGCATAAACCACCTAATTTTGTGTCCCACCAGCTCAAACTTCGCATGATCCTTCTGGTTTAAAAAGAAAATTTCTCCAGTTTTGCCTTCCTTTCTAAATCTGAACTCAAATTTCAGCAATAAGCTTAGCCTAGCACTTACTCATACTTTTATCAGAACAATCTTCAACATGCTAGATCCCGATTGCACCAGACCCTATCCTGTCCCTGTGAAAAATATCCAGTTCTTAAAATCATGTTGTTTTTATATTTGCAAACTTACCGGTGACAAGGCATACCTACGGTTACTAGAATGGAATAATCTACAGTATATAAGTTTTATAACAGCTCTTCTACTCTCACAAACACTTCTGAAAAATGGTTCTGGTGTTCAAATATGTCAGGCACAATGTTCAATGGTAACCCAGAGCCATCCTGCAATGGAGGCTCAGAACACAGATGGGGATCATCCTGTCTTAAAGTCAAAGGGAAGATTTAGTTCTATACTTGTTTGGGTACAACCTCAGTGCCACAAATTTATTTCATTTACCAATACAACCACAGCTTTCGCAATAGTCAGGAGAGCCTTTCCTGAAGGTAAGGATGAGGCTTAATCCATTGCACTTTCCATACCCAATCCCAGTGGGTCATATAAAATTTAGCAATAACCCTAACTTTTCTACCACTGCTGTCCTAAACCATGCTATCTTAATTGTCATCCTAACCTTAATGAAACCACAGTAAGATATATCTAGTACAGAATGATTCCTGTCATTAAAGGACGCAAAGATGCACCGAGACCTTTAACCTACTTTATTCCAAGCAAACTCCAGTCCTAATCTGAATCCCATCTGAACAACAACTCAGTTACCGTACGAAGCACCAGTGACTGACTACCAGAGGAGCCTACCAGAGAGTTGGCACTCAACCCTCATCAAAGGCCTGAACTTGCAAGATTAAGCTACATACCCACCTCCTCAAACCTTCCTTCCCAGAACACCAATCCTACCCACAGAGTGAACCACAAGCAGGGTAACCACAGTGGCAGCAAAATTTACAAGGGAAAAAATTTGACCAGATGCACGCTTCAAAATACCCCACTGGGCCTTTTCCAACTCAGATCCTAACCCTATTCCTTGCCATACAGCATTAATTCAAAGTAGCCAAGGACTCGGCTTGGTGATGGAGCTATCATACATCATTCAGTCATACCTGTACCAACCTGTAGCCCAGTGACATGCATAGCAGCCAGCAAGAAAATAAGATCTTCAACTCATCTTGTCTCAGAACTGTCTCCAAATATACTCTGAGCCAAAAGCATGGTCTAGAGACATTAAAATAAAAATAGGAAAGCTTTTTTGCCCATTTTGCTAATTAATATGTCAGAGCTCATAAAGAAAGACTCATCAGCTTTTCTCCAGCACTGCATCATATGAAAGAGCTGTGTCAGCAGAGACCTCAGCAGACAGTCAATACATATTAAAAGTGTCCTAAGCAGTAATTCAGAACAAGAAAAGAATTTTGGAAAAGAAAATAGCTGTGAAGAATTCAGTATTCTCTTCCAGTATTTGATATAAATCAGATTACGCGTGATGAAAAAACAATCCTGCCCTTTGCTAGCTGTCCTGTAATTGCTTTTCTAAAATGCTAAGAGTTCATGAAAAACAGAACTAATATTCACTGATTTTTCATTTCTGTAAGTTTTCTGTAATATAGAGGCACCACTTGTCTGCTTCTCATTCTCATTACTGGAGTTGTGTGTAGGAAATGCAGATTCACCATTGCTAAGCACACAGGTAGATTACAGGGGAAAGAAAAATCCTCCTTACAGGATTCAGGAAGACAGGATGCCTTCCACACACACTTTGATTGAACTCTGGTCTTTTCCAGTAAGGGGAAGTAGGCCACATCAACACAGCATTCCAGTGCATTTTCCAACAGTAATATGTAAAGCGTTAGCAACACTAAGAACATCTGTGAGTTTTGCAGGAGTCTTCATCTTCTGAAAGGACAGGCCAGCTATGGGAACCAGAATTCACCGATGCTTTTCTACTGTATTTCTTCTTTCTGTGAAGGTGAAATACAAGAACAATTCTCCAGCCATCTTCCCAAAGAAAATGTTTACAAGTTCGGGCTGCGTCCAGACATGCTTCTAAAATCAGATCTATTTTTTACGGGGAAAAAATATGGAACTGCTGCTTGTTGGTGCAATATATAAAAAGAAGGAAAGATGGGGCTACAACTACAGATCCTTTTAATGCCTTGGTCTTCTGCAGAGTTGTGATAACACTTTTTGAAATTAATACGTGCTACCAACTCCTGAGCTGCTGCTCAGTAACATGTAATATGCAAGGAATACAGTAACTATAACCAAAAGCTGAGACTAAATGCTTCAAGAGCCACTGCCCCAGAAGGAACAGAAAGGTTATTTCCCTAGAGAGAATTACTCAACTGTGTATTTCATAGAACAAGTCATGTCGAAGGAGAGAAGGGATAATTGCATTGATTGTCAGTAGGTGATAATTAATTCTGTAGAGAAATATGTTTAATTTCCTTAAGTCATCAAGAATGGGATGCAAACTCTTCTTTATGTAATGAGAAATAAAGTGTTTTGCTCCCAGCACAAGAAACTGCAATACCTCCCTTAGAGCTTTCTTAAAAAAAGGTACCTACAGGAAGGCAAGGAAAATTGTTAGGAATGAAAAATGTTAAAACAATAGTTCTGCAATGTGATGGAATGCCACCAACATGCATATATAATATAAAATTCCAAAAACTGTACAGTAAAAATAGGGATGAGGTAAAGAGAACTTAATGTTCTTGAACAATTTTTAAAATAAATACTTTAAATGAACAACAAGAAAGTTTAAAGTACATCTTGATTTCGTATTTTGAAGGGATAGGAAATGGAACATGGGGGAGAGGGGAGGCGCAACACACGCTTTTCAACAGTATTTGAATAGTATTTAAAGTGGACAGAACCAAGAAAATCATTCACACTCTATCCTTCTCAGAAGTAGCTAGCTCCTTTCATTCTAAAGGAGAATAATAATAAAGAATAATAAAAAAATAGTCACAAACTGTAGGATATTTTGGCTCTATTGCTTAGGTGATCATTGATTTCAGCCTATTGAAAAAAGATCTTAGCTACATTCAAGAGGTCTATGAGGGGTAAGTAACGCAAACAAGCCAGAAGTCAGTAAGCACGGGCCCACATTTTCATATAAAATTATTAGGTGTCTTCAAACAGAAAAATTTGGAAGCTGGTGTTTTCAATGATCTGGAGAAATGTGCAGAAGAAAGATCAAATGCTGTTAAAAATGATACGAAGCTTAACATATCTGTAACAACTGACTGCCAAAGAGCTGTGATCTCACCAGGTTTCCTTCCAAAATTCTTTGATAGCAGTAAATTCCACTGATCTTTGGAAAACTGCATGATATTGCATGTTTATAGTCGTTTTTCTGCATAGGAAAAAAAAACAAGGGCAATGCCCTTAGCTTCTCCTAGTTGAGAAGATCATTTCTTTGAAGCTTTCACATTCCCAAAACAAAAAGTTGAAAGAAGTTTCTTCCCCCAGGAGTTACAAGACATATGAACTACCCCTTTATTCAGAAAGGGAAGCCAAGAGGTTCACATACTAAGGAAAGAAGCCAAAAGAATGTAGAAAGAATTTGTCTATTTTAAGTTCAGGAAAAGGTCCTCAGATAAGGAAAATCCACACCAGAGAACTACAAGATAACAGAACCAAAGGAGGACACACAGTTGTACAGAGAAGGAATACGATAAACAACCAGGAATCTCATATTCGACCTTCCTTCACATGAATTCAGCTTTTCAGTTCTATCAAAGGAGTGGAAAAAGGCAACATGCAATAATGCAGCAAAGGGGCAGCCAGAAACTTCGGGGCTTTCTAACATTAGAAGAGATTGCTGAATAACTTGAGTTTTCTAGAAAGTTTTCAAGGTTTCTCATGTCAGCTTATCTGTGTCTTGTGAAAAACTGCAGTCTTATATGACGTTTCCTTGAAATTTTTATAATACAAGAACTGCAAGTTGTACAGTACCATGGTGTGGTTTGTGCAGGTACAGTAATGACAGCAGTATGGACCTTTTTTTCTAATTTTTTATTATGATGGCCTAAAAAGTTTTAAAATAATCTACTACACAAACACAATGAAAGGAACTATGACCTTTTTTTAAATTGTAGAATATTTTTTGTATTATCTTCAATATTTCTGGTAGTAGAAGTGAAACTCAGAGCAAGGAGAAAAAGTAATATTTATGTTTTTCAAAATTTATATTGCTTAAGTCTCCACACTCCACAAGACATGTTGAACTTGCCCTGATTTGAACCCTCATCTTCTGTTTCCAGCACCTTTACTGAAAAAAAAAGTTATAGTTCTTCCTGCAAATGACTCAGCTACATACCCTGCCTGGCACACCGCAATCCCTAATTCATCGTTGCACAAGCTGAAGTCAGGCCATACAAAGTAATACCTTAATTTGCAAAGCTAGTCCCCACAGTTTCTGTAGGCTGATTTCATTTACTGCCCATACTACTTTAAAGTTGCTGTCTCTTCCTCCAAAGTAGAAGAACAGTTTACCTGATTTGCATCCAGCCAATGAACCAACTTTGCTTTCATCTGCCACTGGGGGAATAAAAGAAAAGACACAAAGATCAGAAACTTATTTAAATTCACAAGCCTTTGAAACACTGTCAAATAATTTCAGACGCGCAGCATCCTAAATCTTTAAATTACAATCATTTGTAAAAATTCCTTCCCATCCCCCCAATCCATCTGGGGTGCTTCAAAGTCCGCATACCTGAATCAAAGCCCACTGAAACCAATAAAAAACTACCAGCAGTCCTTGTGGATTACAGATCAGGACCTCCGCACTTACACACTCAAAACCGAGTTGTCAGAAGAGCAATTGCATTTGTAAATAACTCATCTTGCCAGACAAATTATGGGGCATAGGAGAGTTGTAACATTTTCAGATCAAAGACCTCAATTGGTAAAAAGAATCCAGATGTGGAAACCTTCCCAACTGCAAGACATCTCACTGACTCACAGGACCATCTGCAGACAATGAGGTCTCCAAAAAGACGATCTTTTGGAAGGCTTGCATTTTTTTTATGTTATGATTTATTTTTATCTGCTAATCATACCTGTGTAGAATTTCACATCTTATAAAGAAAGATGTTTGCAGTAGTAACAGTTTGCAGACTAGAGAACAATTTCTGAATGTAACAAAAATTGTGATTTTTCTTTAGTCACTGTAGTTCAGTTTATTATCATATATCTCATGAAAATAATTAAAACACTTTCCCAGAGGGCTGAGTGGAAGAACCAATCACTATTTCTTAAAATGAATTCCATGCAAAGAAATGGTGCTAATGTAATGTAAGGGATGATAAAACAAGCACAGGAAATGAATGTTAGGCTTGAAAGCTTATCCTTCACTGTCTGCCCAAGCACTCCCTTATATTATGCCTTAAAATGTGATTTCTTTATATGATAAAATAAATTGTCAAGTCATACCAGCAACACTATAAATATGAACATACACAAGCTTTATATAGTGATCACCATAAAAACTTTGCATACAGGGTTATCTGTAATGGTACAGGGAGATGCTATTTTCTATCCAGGGAAAAGCTGTGCAGTAGTTATTGACATTTAGCAGCCATTCCTAGGAAAAAATATCATAGTAAATGTTCTTTTATGTTGCCTCACTTTTAGGAAAGCTTTCTTTTTTTTTTTTTTTAAAGCCCAAATCCAGTACCAGACTGGATTCATGGAATCCACAACTGGAGTCATGAATCAACACCTGACTGTTGTATCTCTTCTCCACCTTTCTAAGCTGACTGTCAACCATTTCCTCATCAGTAAAATTGACATAGTTTAATGATGTTGAGAGAGACAGATGCAAATAAAGTAAGATTAAAGTAAGACTTTGGCATGTTATGCAGAGATACTGCAAGGCAAAATATCAGTGAGGCTAGTAAAAATTAATGGTGGTTACGTACTCCTTAGTCTTTTAGCTTTTCTTTAGCTTTTTTTTTCTTAGTCTTTAGCTTTTCTTCTAGGTTTTTGTAGTACCTGGAAATGATGGTAACTATTCATATCCTTGCTATGCAGTTTAACTGATCCTGTAACTCAAAATGACCAGAAAAGGATATTGTACAAGGACAGTTCAAAATCTTTTTTGTTCCTCCTTCCCCCCAAATTTACCTCCAAGGAGAACATAGAGTTGTCACGGAAAACTTTACCGCCAAAGGTTAACATTTTGACAAGTTATGATTGTGTGAAAACAAGGAATCATAATGGAAACGTATATGCAACTTTAATTAAAATAGTCCCTAATGTCAACCACTATAATACATAATGATTACTTGGAGTAGGCTATGTTACGCTACATGGGAGCTTGAAAAATAATAGATACCAAGGTTCACAGCATTTTTTTAAACTATGTTGATGATTGCCTCTGCCTGAAACTAAGTTTTATATTTTTAACCATCTGACTTAATCATACTTTACACACTACCTTCACACATAAAAACTAGATTTTAACACTGGAGGAACAAAGAAAGAATAAAATGGTTAGAAAATGAAAAATAGTAGAATAGAAATAGTAGAATAGTAGAATAGAATAGTAGAATAGAAAACAAGGATAGCATTATGCATTTAAACACACACACAAAAATTGGGAGAGAAGAAAATTAAAGATTTATATAATAGTTTGAGCCTTCCATAAGGTAATTTTCATTTCAGGAGGTATTACCCTTGGGCAGTGACTTTGAGGATGGTCACCTTTCATTAGACTGAACGAGTGGCACAGACAAGTCTGCTGGATGAGACTTCCACTCATTAGTATCCCTTTTCCTCTGGGAACAAAGAAAAGATGACAGAAAAGAAGGAAAAGGCTAATGGGAGATAATTACTCATTTCCTTCAACTACCTTATGTATGCATAAGTTGAAAATTTTGTAACTGAAGACTTTATATAGGAAGTACATTAACATGTCTTGTTCCACAAAATGGTATTTGAAAATACTTCTCTGCATGATGTTCAAGATTGATGCAATTGTTCAGTTACAACAGAAGTAGTATTTCTCTGGCTGTCCTTCCTGGTTTTGGAAAAAAAGTACCAGCTAAATGGAAATTTCTTTAAGTTTATTCTAGTGTTGTTTTTTCTTTGCAGAAAGGCACCTGAAATATTTTAAACAGGGAAAATATACTGTCTACCTTTAACACTAAAGTAAAAAAAAAAAAATCTTTTTTTTTATTGCAACATCAAAAAGTAATTACATTGCAACTAACTATGAACAATTTCAGCTCAAGAGGATCACACTTGGGAATGCTCAGTGCCAGACTGCAGTATATCAGGAAAACGTTTATAACAAAATTTCAACTGCAACTATTTTTATGGGAACGCTATAAAGACTATGTATTCTTAGGCTAGAATTGATGCATGCAATGTATTTAAATAAAAAAATCTTGGAAGGATCAGTGCAAGAGAGTAAATACATTCACAAAGAAGAACCTTCTCCTTAACTTGTAAATCAAACAAATAGGTTACATTTTTAAATGTCCTTGAAACTCCGGGTATGTTAGTTCATGAAGTTATCAGTGTTTGTGAGCATAAAACATGCTATCTCTTTTAAAACTAACACCTATAATTTATGAACCGCATTTTTATCACAGAAGCCAGTTAGATACTCATTGTCAGTACTTGAAGTAATTACTGAAATGAAAGTGACTGAAGTTCTACAGCTATTTAAGAAAAGCACAGACATTTGGGTGACTAGCAAAATCACAGATTATGTAAAATGAAGTATTACTAAGACAAACAAGTCTCTCCAGCTCATAGCAAACAACTGATACTTTTTTCCCATGCCAACAACCAAAACAAAAGGTTAAAAAACTGTATGTCGGGAATAATCAGTTGTATTAGAATGTCCTATGGTAATATTCCTGAATGCCATTTTGCTTTAAGAAACTAAGTAGTACTATTCAGCAACAGTAAAAGCAACCACAAAACATCCATATCCTTCCACTTAATCTTTTGATCGCCATTTCTGTACCCCACTCAATATAACTAGTGTAGCAATTTTATTTCAATTGCGTGATTTTCAATGGTTTAGTACACAACAGATCCTCCGCACTGCCTCAGAAACAGTTTGCATCTAAATACTGTCCAAGTTTACCTAAAGGTCAAACTTGTTCTGAACTATTGTTTAGAGAAGTGCAAAGCAATGCTGCTGCCAGCTGTGATAATCAATTTTCTTCTTTTCTCCCAGTACAATCTCTGTGCAATTATATCATTTTTCCCCAAACAAGGACTCACTACTATTCACAAGATACAGGGCACTAGTCTTCAACTCAGTGCCTCATTTTTGAATGATTAGATTTGCCACATTGCCCAATAGCTACTTAAAGTCTTCTAAATGCGTGGAAGTTAATTGCATTTCTGTTGAACAAACTGAGACATATGTTTGAAGACCAACTGCAGTTCTGCACTCACAAAAGAAGCAAACTAGGATTTTTTTATTATTATTTTTAAATTATAACAAATGGGGGAGGAAAAAAAAAGTGCCTAAAACATCAAGGAATTGCCTGGAGAACGATTTTCCATTATCAATCTGTATGAAGTGCACTACAAAATTTCTTACAATTAATCAATTAAGAAGGGCTGTATTCCCAAACCATACACACAAATGATGCTTCTGTCCTTTTTAGAATCTGCCAATTTCTGTGGTATAAACAACACATGAAAATAAAGCAAGGCAACAAAATGTTCACTGCTTTTTCCAATGCACTGTATCCATACCCAGCCCTTTCAGCATAATGAAGGCACTGCATCAGCAATTAATTTTAGTCAACGACACTGCCAATGACATAATTCTCCTGCCATATTTATTTCCTTGGTGAAGCATTTCCCCTTCGAGGAGTGGCATAAATTACTCACAGAGATTGTGTCAAATGCTGGCTCACAACCATCACTTAGAAAACGCTGTTAGCTGTTCTGGGGTTTCATTGTAGTACCGTGTACAAAGACCAAAGACCTGTTATTAAAATCTACTGAAGCAATAAACTGTGCATATTAGGAAGGAAAACCTTGCACAGTCTTAAAATCTTTTCCTTCAATAATTCTCTCTATTCCCCTCCCTAGTGATGGCAAAACTTTACAGAAGGGGCCCATCTCTCCAGTTCTGCAGTCTCCTGGATATCCAACACCTACGCATTCCTGAAAGGTTTTAAGTCCTTGATAGGCTCCTGTTCACTTCAGTGTTGAACAGCAGTAAAGCTAGCAGAAAACTTGCACGAGGATTAAGGAAAACTTTTATTCACGTGGTAACAAAGGTAAATCCACTCAGCTTGGTGTCATCCACAGGCTTGCCGAGGGTGCACTCCACCCCAGTATCCATGTCACCAGTGAAAATATTAAACAGTACCCATCCCAGTACAGACCCCTGATGGACACCACTTATCACTGGTCTCCACCTGGTATGTCAGTATGCAGAAATGAGAATACAAATGCCTAAGCTTGCATTCATTGCTACTGACAGAGATACACACTTCATTTTCTTCTATTGGCACAACAGTCCCTCATTCCTGAAGGTGACACTACTAATTGAGGCCACCACTGCTTTTTTTTACACTTCTGTTGTCCTTCTCTCTACCTCGCTCTCACCTCTGTTCCAGTGAAACTGTACAGGGCTAAAACTGATCCAACTCACCCACTACACATCTCCTGCATGTTATTAATACTTCTTCCACACTCCTATGGTTAAACCACAAGTTCCTAGCCTAATCTGTCATTATTCACTGGTTGAGAATATTGATGGAGAAAAGATTTAAAACAAAGTGTTCTTAAAACTATTTTGAGATTAAGACTTCTTTATCGTCTGTACTTTCTCAAAGCAGAAACATTAACTTAATTGCTATTTTCTACCTCTAATACTTCAATAGTGCAAGTACATTAACAGATCAACTTGCTTCAAACTTAGACTAAAGCTGTGTAAGGAACTACCACCTCAACCATGTGTTACCATTTTCCCAGCTCCATCACCATCACAGATCACAGGATGTTCCCAGTCAGCTCCACAGCAAACATTCTTGAATCCTAAGAGGTTTCTACAAAACCAGTCAAATAAGTTAATATTCCCTCCTGTCCTCATCTTTCCTTATGTCACAATTCACCTTCCCCACAAACACATCACCCCAGATTTGGTGTAAAACTTTGTAAGAGGAATGACCTTGCTAAAAGCCTTTCTTGTCACAAAGAATAAAACAATCTAATTTTCAGTTCAGTCCCACTGTGTCCCTATCACTTAATAACTGATTTTGTTTCATTCCCTACTTGCAGACCTCAAGAAGAAATTTGAAAATTATTTAAACCAAGAAAACTATGTGCTGTGTTCATTTCTAAAAATTTGTTCTGCAGAGTGGCCTTGGAAAACAGGTATCTAAACTGACAGTACTATGAAGTTGTTAATGACATGAGCTAGGAAAAGTTTAAAACATCTCCTGGCCCTTGATCCCAAAGACAATTACAGCCATACACATTATAGGTTTTCCTAAACCTATGACATTTTTCTTTCTGCAAAGTCCTCTTCAAGAGATGGTTTGTTACATTATTGTTAAAGTCCAGTAGCACCGAAAAGCCTATAGAATTCTGAGCCATTTTCTCAACATTTGTGTTCCTATGACCTTAACTGGCTTCTAAATGCAGATCTGAAGTTGGTTCCATACATACAACCTGGTTAACAACAATAATTTTAAAACAGCACGCCACTTTTGATGACCTACCAAAATGCATTCTTTTAATTGCATTTGAATGAAATCAGTGCTTTAACTGAAGAGCAATGTCCATTAGCTCTGCCAGGTTCTCATTTGTTTACCTTTTGAGATATTTATTTCAATATCCAAAATTGCAAACAGAATAAGAATGATCTGGTTCGTAGAAAACTGCAAAGGTAACAGCTAATAATACTGATTGCATTTTCCACATCCTTCTATAAACACTAGTTTCTCTTTGTTTTAAGGTGTTTTAAAACTATATACTGTTGTCTAATGCATCCCCTCATTAACAAAGAAATGAGCATTTACTTAAATAGTGGCTTCCTGGCAGAATACTCCATACCACTTCTTGCATATTCACTTGCTAATTATTCTTAAATACATAAATGAAGTTGGCAGATATTTTTAATAAATATGCTCCAAGGTTAAGTGATTCTGAGTATGTCTAATTATGTTTTAGCAAATAATATTTCACTCACATTTAAAATCAAGTAAAGGGTATTTCCATTTCTTCAGGCTTTAAAGCTTAATCAGTTAAGATCTATGGGTTTTTGCTCTTTATGGGGAAAGGAAGGTGGATTTGAGTAGTACCTTGGGATAGTGGTCATGGGTTATTATAACAACATCCTTAAATATAAATCTACAAAGCCTGAATTGATACACAACCAAATTGTTATATACTCATATGATTCAATTTCATGCTGCTTCAGGTTAAAACAAGCCACACTTTCATGTGTTTGAATACAAATCCCATGGCTGTAGTTTTTACAGTACATTTCTGCATAGCTTAAATCATTCCTGTGCATAAAGATTTACAGAAAATAAGGGTATTAGAGATAAATAATAAAACACCTTTTTTCCTTTCTTTTTCTTTTCCTTTTAATACAACAAGAAAAAAAATCCATATTGCTATTTTTTTCCACAGAAATTACCTTTTAAATACAGTTAAAAGAAAGAAAAACCACTACTGAAAATGGATTCTGATGAGTGGTTATAAAGAAGTTATTTTCTACACAACCATGCTTATGTACAGGAAAATGTGTGCACATAGAAGGAAAGGGAAAATCATCTTTCCAATGACTTGTATAGAAGCCATTGATCTCTTCTTCTTCATTTTCATCTGCCATTAAGTTTAAAAAAAAAAAAAAGCGTACCACTTATTTGTGGAGTGGGAAGGCACAATGACACATGTATTTCTAGCATTTCTGCATTTGTTTTGCTAGTTTTTAACACTGCGCTATAAGCACAAGTTCAAACTTGGCAAGCAGCCTAAATCTAATCAGTACAGGCATGTAATCCAAGCCAGACTTTGGCTGGCCCTGCACAAATTCTTGAAATCATGGTAAAAGGACACTTATTTTCCCTGCTAATATATTCAAACACCATCACCCATAACATAAATTTACACTACCAAATGGACATCTCAAGTGCCACGATCAGTAAAAGAAAATATGTGGCTGTGCTCTTCTGTCACCAGTTCAGAATAAAAATAGACAAGGCAAAGAAAAAGATATACCATAAGACACGGGATAAGAACTCTATCAGTGATCCAGAAAGTGCTGTCATTATCTCAACACAGCAGCAAGGAACAACACTGGAACTTAGAGCTGATATGGAACTAATCTGTATCCTATTATCCTGAATGAAGCAGTAGATTTCAAAAAGCCTTAGATCGCTGACTAAATAATGGATGCTAAAGCACAGAATCAGTCACACTGCAAACTTTCCAACTGCCTTCATATACCTGGTGCAAAGATGTCTATATGGATGAGGTAGGATTTTCTGCTCACACCTGCAAAACCAAATAAGATATCACACTACCACTACTATTACACTACCATAGATCCTTTTTTATATATATTTTTAAAAGATATACTACAACAGTATCACACAGATACCACTGATTTGTTTATAAAGTGCATTCAAGCGAAAAGTAACTCATCCACAAATAGAAGTTCTTCAAATACATCTCCAGACATTGCCAATTTTGGATTCAAGTGATTTGTGAATTTAGCTGTTAAGGTTCATACAACTCACGGCGCATGCATAACAACACAGAACCCTGCCTGAACAATCAGGTGGTTCATATCTTCTGCTGCTGTCCAACTGCTAATCAACAACACAAATACACAAAGAGTCAATAAACTAAACCATTTCTTCCTATTGGTGAGTAACCTACAGCTTTTGCTGCATGTGCCAAGTCCCTTTCATTGTAAGATTTGATATGTGGAATGACAATAAAATGATGCTACATGTTAACACTACTGCACACTATTTGATCACCCCTCTTTATATCCTGATACTATTCACTGAGGGTACCAATTTACAATTACAATAATTATTATTTTGTAAACAGATATGACTGGAAAACAGATTAAGCACTCAAAGGTTTCTGGGCCTAAAATATATAGAAATAAAAAGATGAACATCAATTTTAAATGGGTTGTAAATAGTTGTAAATTTGTATAATTATAGACTAGTCTTTACTTAACAGATTTACTTCTTGTGCATACATCAACCCTGATCAAAACCAAAAGATCCTTACTATATAATTTCATTAGCTCCCTAATTTAATGAGTTTAGTATATTGTCATGAGGTTCCCAGTCTGTAGCAATATGTGGATTCTCAGGCTTCGTGTTAAAAATTTTCTGTTAAATTTTCTGTTAATTTGATGATCCTTCTGATGATGCCGTTGTATAATCCATGCAATTTTCATCTCCTAACTAAGCATCTAATGTATTACACACATATTTCAAGGTAAAGTACAATGTTTCATAAGGGGATAGCAGTACAGATTTCACATTTATACCCCATATTATGCTAATTCTGTTGTCTACAGAGTTCAGGATCATATTTTGGTCTAGAGAGACCCAAGTGATTTCTGGACCTTGTAACCTTAAAGACTGTCTTCCCACATCAGTGGTGACACACAACTCAGAGACAATTTGTTTTAAAAGGAAAGAAACTGAATTTAAGTCACATTTTGTAAAGTCTCAAAGTTCTCCTCTGAGACTTCAATTCTATTATTTTTCTGTTCATCATATTAACTTTATTTATTTTGGAAGGGGATTGGAGAACTTTAGAACAAAAGAAAAGTAGTAAGTATACAGCATCACATGACAACCAGAAAAAGGGGGGCCTAGCAGTTATAAACCCATTTTCAGAGAGCAAAAACTTCCTTTGTTACCAAATCCGCTACAAAATTCCTCTGTGGTAGCCAACAAGTCATTCTTACAACCACAACTCTGGGTCTGGAAGCAAAAGACAGCAGCACTTCCCACCCTATTTGTGCTGGCAAACATCACACTGAAATCAATAATGGGTACTTAGCTGAATGTTGGAATGAGAAGTTACTATGGGTCATGACTGTAGTTAAATAATATGAAAAATATAAAAGCAAACTAATATATTTTCCTTCTCCAAAAGATCTGTTTTGGAGTGTGCATTATACTGATGCTCTATTTGAAAGAACAGTTTTAGATACTAAATTATTGGAATTTTATTTGCATTAGAAGCATTTATATTGCAGTTATCTCATATTTTCATATTTCTTTTCCCTTTACCTTTCCAGACTAAATAGGCTTCTGCTTATAATCTTGCTTAAGGTGAAAAGTTGAACAAAGTGTTTTACTGCTTGCTAAAGAATGACTGCAAAATGTCCTAATTTCATTTTTCTATTGGGTAAACAACTTGTACCTGAAATGCTAAACTCAGGTTTCTTTCTCAGTCTTTTTTCCCAATAAGTAACTAGCAGCCTTATAAGAAAATGATTACATGATTACAGTTGGGCCCATTTCCTTGATAAAACAGAAATGAACTAAAAAAAAAAAAAAGGATAAAACATTACTGTTTCCAATCATTACCCCTTTTGTTTTTTACTTTCATTTCAGAAGAGGTATTTTCAACAGTTACCATCTGCATACAACATTTTTATTATTTTTTTAGACATTAAGGACATCTACACACCCAGTCATCTACACACCTTTTTTTTTTTTTTTTAACCATTATGATTCAGTAAATCGTGTAATTCTCAAAGCATCACTTGTATGTGTCAAGAGCAGTTGCAGATTGTTTATACTGCTTTGAAACTTACAATATAAATGAACAGATCTGGAGAAAAAGAAGTACAAGTTACCTGGTAGTTCAGAACATACTCAGAAGTGCATTCCCATTGCCTAATTTTACACTGCTGCTTGCAAACATTCTATCCTATTGACTTACGTGGGAACTGTAAATGAGCCTTTCTAAAAATAGGCCATAAAGTTGAACAATATTTTTTCTAGTTGACTACGTAAGTTTGTATTTTGACTCAAGCTTGTAAACTCATTTCTTTGTTGAGTATGTACAGTGTTTCCATTCTGAAAAAACATATATAGCTAACACATTCTTTATCAAAAGGGTGGAACAGAACTGCAAAAGGACTCATTTCTGGTCAGTTCATGCAGTAACTTAAAAGTGAAGTTTTTTCTTCCTTAAGAACTTCTCAAAATGGGTTCTTATTATTTGTTAATACAACATGTATTAATACAACGCTTTAGTTTCCTAACACTCCATCACAGAAGCACATACATTTTATGATGCATTAAAATAATATTGTAGCAATGTGACAAAAATCAATACAAAAATTAGGTCAAATTAGAACACTTCAGGAAAAAAAATACCAACAACAAAATGGTACCTTGAAACTATATAAGAAATTAAACAGTTTCCATTCATTGTCTATAAAGTCTGGTCCAACAAAACAGAAATCTGTTATTAAACACATCCTAATGATGGCCCTCAAAGTTACTCCCTCAACACTTTAACTTGAAACAGAAAGATAAATGATGAGTGCCACAAAGAAGAATTAAAAGGCAGAAGACAAACTTACTTGGTTTCTGATTCTTTGCAGCTTAAGAATCTCATGAACTTTTCCTTGAACTACCATCAAAACATGACTCAGTTTTCAACTGCAATAACCCTTCAATCTTTCATTCACCAATGTTTTACCAGAATTGAAAGAAACATTTACTTTCTGTTTTGTCCACCCTGCAGGACTTTCTTCACAGCTTTGATGGGTAGAGGACCATAACCTTACCACACTTCAAGCACTTGTAAAGATTTTCTGCAACACTTTGATTTGTCATTGTCACGTGTGTTTGTCATTGTCAATGAAGACATATACAACTTGTCTTAGGGAAGTTAGCCTTTGTCCACTGCAGTTTTGCAATCATTTGTATTCTATACGAAAATGACTTTTGTTATTGCTATTTTGCTATATTTTTAGACACACAAAACTTGTACAACAATTCTTTCTGTTTTACAAAAGCTCCCTCTTTTCTGCAGCTAAGATTTCAATACAATGGATAGAATGTTCTTTAAGAAAAAAGGAATAAACCTTTATTCAGTTTAATAGAAATGGTATTTGCAATTAGATGCTACAGGAGACAGACCATTGTCCCCATCACTGCAGATCCTCTGCAGAACTTACTCCCTGATGTTCCCTGATGTTTGTGTTTAAGAAACAAAAGCAAGAAACAGAGATGGTGCAGATGTGCTGAGGCTAAAAAGCTGACCTGTATGTCACCCCACCCCTTCTTACCCAGATCCATGCTTTTTGAGGCTTTCAGATTAATTGATTCAGACTGCTTGGCTGGTGTCAAAGATCTGAAGTTGATGTGCTGATCTGTTAAATACATTGCTGAATTTATTATAGGGCTGCAGAAAAACAACAAAAAACAAACAAAAAACACGTAAAATATTTAGGCACCAGCTCAAATCACAAGCGATCTAATTAAAACATGCAATATATATATGTTTTTCTTCCTCCAATTGCTTGCAGCCATGCATTTTAAAACCAGTCATTGATCCTCACGTTTCATTTGTGAGACTTAGCACCTCTAGTCACTTGTTCTTCATAGCAGATGCAAATACAAATGTAAATGCTTAGTGATAATTGCTGCTTTTACACAATTCATATTTTATTTAGCAGAAGAAAGGAGGAACATACGAGTACTTGCTAGGGATTTGTGTGTACGTGTTTTGCTAGTTCCATTTAACCATTACATTTTCAAATAACGTTACAAAAAGCTGGAGAAGATGTCACCAATGTACCTCTTTCAATTCTACTTCATCCACTATCTAAAGCTGTTTTAGAAGCATATAGCTATCCATCTCTTCTGCAGATGCTGGAGTTTTTCTGGAGGCTGCCTTAATACTCTGTAGAATCCTAAGGTATCATGTGTGGTTTTTGTTTTCAATTATTTGATTTTATATCAAGTTAGGCAAATATCTAAACATTTAAAAATTCTACCTGATTGAAAATGAACATAGCTTTAATCTTTGAGGAGTCAAAACACCTCACTTAAAGGCATCAGAAAAATTCCACGTAATTTTTCAATAAGAAACAGTTTTTATTTTTTTCTCTGAAAACAAAGAGATCCAAAATTAAAAAGATTTATTTCTGAACTATACAATAACAACAGATTTTTCAGTGTCAAAACATTTCCTCCATTTTTTTTTTCTACTACAATGAATTTTCTGTGAAATCTGCATGACTTTCCACAGGAATTCAATTTTGGAACTTACGTTCCGAATGGAACACCAATACAACACCGGGAAAAAAAAAAAAGTCAAGGTGGGAGGAAAGGCCTGTAAATACATTATCATTTTAGTACATAGTTATCATTTAAGGGAATGTTTTCACTCCCAGCTTGTTGAAAAATTAACAACTGATTCTAGCAAACAACTGCAGTTGTGAATTCAGTACAAATTTCCATTAGTCTATACAGAGTTTTGTTTGTTTACCATGACATACCTACATGCCTGAAAGAGCAGAAATTATGTAGTTACTATAGTAAAATTACAGTCTGTTACTATAAAAAAGAATAATTCAAGGCATCCATAATAAAATATATATACTCTTTGATACTACTTGCAGTTGGTCATTTAAAGGCTAGTTTTTAATCACATCCATACACACCAAGCACAGAAGAATAGCTATGCTTTTAGTTGAAAAGTATACTCTCCTCATTCCATTCAAATAACATAGTCACATGACTATCACAACTGTGAACACACACAAAATGAGTGAAGTGTTCAATGCTGAATTTTCTATACTAGGTATTAAAAGTATGATAGGCTGAAATAAATGAGGTATGTTTTGATTTGTAACCAGTGCTACCTGAGAGAATTCCATACTATTAGACAAAGTAGCATTTATCAGAAAAATCTACCTAACTCATTTATAACTTGCAAAGTGTCCATTGGTAACTTTTTCACATACACTTTTCAATGTTCACACTTACTGAAACTTCATTTTCTAAGCTCGAGAACTTCTTTGGCTGACATGCTATATAAGAAGATTTGGTTTTCTACAAAGTGAATTTGGCTAGGACTTTTAAAACTTTAATAGACTTCAGGCACTGCATCTATGTATAGCATCCACTGGTATAATTTTTAATTCACTTTTTTTTCTTAAATTTGGATTATGTTTTGGAATTCTTTTTGTCTTTCTGAACACATGCAAGGTATTGCGACCCCACGTATCTTCAAGAGGAGGCATAATGCAGTTTATGAATAACCAAAATGAACAAAGCACTGAATACTAGAATAACATCAATTACATTAAAGGATCAGGTGACTGTGAATATGGTGGTAAAAATTTTACAAAATAATGAGTGATTTTAAAAATCAATTAGAACTATTATCACAATCAATTAGGGTTGTAAATATTAAGAATAGACAAAGTCCAACCTATGATTATAATCCTCGTTCAGCAAATCCTCTGTGGGATGTGGTGGCAGAGGTGGAGGGGTTTCATTTTCACCACTGCCATGATCAGACGCTGGCAACTCTGAAATTAAAAAGAAGGGTGTCTGTGTTAAAAAAAAATAAAATAAAAAGCCACAGAAACAAGTACTTAACACCAGTTCATTGATCAATGACTGGACTGGAAGGCCTTAAGCAATTCTGAAACGACTCACAAATTATTCAAATCCCTAAACTAACTAAACTAGAATTAAAATCATACCAAGCAGAAAATACATCCCTTGAGATTTCCTGAAGACCTGATTTTCAGATTTGCATATGCATAATTAAAGACAAATACAGGGAAACTTTGTGCTTATAGTGAAGTTGAGTGCAAGCCATGAATTGCTTTACTCCATTTGAGTGAATTTTCACTTTTACTGTATAACTGTATCCTCACTAATTCTAGGTTCTTGATTTCATTTCCTTTGATGGGGAGTATTTATCATCCCTCGTGGACAGAAGAGAGAAGAAAAATTTCTGTTGTCTCCTGACAAGACAAGAAAGAGGGCCTTTCTGAATTACAATCCTCATTTTCCTGGTATTAAGGCAATTCCTTCCTTACCTCTAGAAAAGACATTCAGTTCACACCAGAAAATTACTTCCAACCAAGAAAAACATAAACTACTCAATTAAACCACTCAGTGGTTTGCTAAGCAACAACACTTACATACCTGAGGTATTTAATATGAGTGCTGTGCTTGCTGTAACCAGTTCATTATTGTCTTGTAAATTCACGCCTTGCAGTATAACAGGTCAGATCTTATAAGGAGTCCCTACATTTTTATAACATATAACACATCTTCGACTCTCCAAAATTTCACAGAAAAGAAGGATACTTCATTCTTAGCCTTCAGTGGCAGATAAGTGATTTAACAATACCTACGGATTGTATTTTCATGACCTGTTTTGTTCATTGTATATGTTGCTACATTTTTTTGCACAATCCTATCTGAAAGTACTAACCTAATTTGAGAGAAAAATGGTTTACAGGGAGGGGATCAAGTTAGACAACAACAGATTATATTTATTACGTAAGCGCACTGAAGTAGTTCCCTAGAATCAAACCAGCCAAATAAAACAAACAAAACTATGCTATTAGCTCAAGGATCCTACAAACCAACAGACTCCTATTGGCTGGATAACCTGTTAAGAATCAGAATGATATGGAATAGTTCAAAACCTTTGTCAGGAAAAGTGAGAACATCATCATCAGAATAAAGGGAGTGTGAGCGGATGAGATGAAAAGTTCCAATGGGATATTAAAAAAAATGGATTGCCAGCCTGACACAGAAAACGGATATGCTACCCAACATACATGCACACTGAATAGTTGCATTTAAATTATTTTTTCTGGTTGCAATTTAAGGACAGGAAACACGAGGAATAAATGGCAAGTTCTCACAGTAAAAAGAATATTTAACAAAGGGAAACTTGAACTGTACGAGGTAATTAAATGATTTGAAAGATGAAGCAAATCAGAAGATGAAAAAATGTACCCATGTAAAATTATTCAGAATTGCCCAAAATAAGCAGACTATGAAGCTCTGCAAAAGCACTGCAGTATATTAAGCAAGTAGGAAATAAAATACAGGTGAAATTCCATGTCAGTGACTGCAAAGTGATACACATGGGAGTAGGAGAAAACTCTTGACACATACACATAGGCTATTACATTAGTGATTGCCACTCAGGAACAATACCTCAGAATTGGGCTGGATCATTCTTTGAATATATGCTTAGGGAAGTAAAAGGCAAAGAAACATTCACAGCCTTAAGAATAAGTCCAAACACTCCATCTCATTCTGCAAGTAAATGGCATGCCTAGTTTTTAAATAACATCTGAAGTTTCATTCTTTCATTCTTGCCTTCTGAAAGAGGATGTAGTATAATTCAGAAACTTACTGAAAAGGTAGCAAGGATAGTTGGAACATGTAAAAACATTCCTACAAGGAACATGAAGTGGAAGTATTTAATTTAGAATAACAAGCAACAAAAAGGGATTTAAAGGAGTCTATGAAATCATAAAAACTATGCACAAGGTGAAAAGGAATCTCATTGACCATGTCACACACAGCAACTACAAGACATCCAGTTTAACTATCAAGTAGCACATCCAGGACAAACACAAAGCAGTAGTTTTTCCTTTGCAATGAAATCATGGATCTCATTGTCATGCCAATGTTTTAGAAACCAAATTAAAAGAAAATATTAAATAAATGAACTAGAAGTCAGGGAGGTATCAAAATCACAGTGGTTTAGACAGAACTTCTGATTTAGGAAGTTCCTAAGGCACTGACGACCCAAAGCAGAAAACATACGCATGATGACACCACACCCTGCCCTGTTGTCTTACTATCTTTTCTCTGAGCAGCCTGCAATGGCCATGGTTGGAGACAGTATTGAGTATATTGTTTTATTAACTTTGATTCACAGCAACTGATACATCTCTTCACAAACACTGTTTGGTGACTGGTTACCACTGGCATTTTTCTTGCAGTAGATAAGAACATACAGAAAAACATCAGACTTCCTGAGAGAATCAGGAGTGATGACAGCAGACTCTAACTCCCAGCAAAATTAGTACACGAGCAAAAAAAAAAAAAAAAAAAAAGAGAGAACTTAAACTAAAAGGTAGTCAACGCCTCCATGTTCAAGACCTCAGGAAAAGATCTTACCAGATCCAAAGTGGTCTGAGGAACAGCCAAACTATTAACAAAATGCACTGAATTTTCAGATATTAAGCATTTCAGGAAAGTAACTATTTGTAAGATACATGTAATGTTCACAAACAAAATCTAAAAATTACTTTAAAATGTAAATTTTTAATTTTCTAACTTGACATTATTACATGTATGAAAACACAGATGCTTGTACAACCACAAGGACTTGATAGCCAGTGGTAGTAGAGATATTTTACGATTATTCTACTACTTAACCATATAGATGACAGCATTTCCTCTATAACCGTATATAATAAAAGGTTATAAGAAATATATAAGAACCTCTAATGAAACACATTCCAGTAATCTTTCAGCACCAGAAATGTAATGCTTCTGGCACTGAAGTATCGTTTCTCAAAGAGGCTTTCTCAGGAGAAAAAAAAAATCCACACACCCAACCACTGAAACTGCAACAGCTTGGCAGCAAATGAAGTGAGGACCTGAAGGCAGCAAGTATTATTCATGCAAAAATAGAACAAACACTGACATTTCAATATTAGATCAGTACCCCCTCCCCCTTTATTTAAATATCCACAGGCAAGACAAAATGTAATGTTTCGGCTACAACCACTTTTCCCTAGACATTAGTTTTTCTATGTATAATAAAAAAGGCTCTTAAAACAGACAACAGTATTAGCAAGCCAAGCTTCAGTGTGTTTTTGCTGAGCTTTTATATGAGTTTTATTGGTAGGAGCAGTGAGTGATACTAGAAATAATTTATTTGAAAACATTAATTAAGAAAGTGACATTTTATTAAACCTAATACAACTCGTGTCATTAAATTGTTGCATTAGATCCAGTATTACATTAAAAAGCTCTTCTACCCTTCATTATTATTTGTAATGTTGTACCAACCAGACCTCCACCTCCAAAGTCTGGTCAGTACGCCGTAAGTACACCAACAGGGGCTTGCTCTTGCCTTGCATAAGAAATTCACCATGTCTGAGATTCATTTCCTTAACGGACATACAATCTGAAGTTCACAACTGAGTTAAATGATGGTTGGGTGTAAGTGTAGTGCTTTGCCTTTACAGATGCCTTCAAGGATTAAGGTCTTTTATAAAAAACAATGCAAAAAAAAAAAAAAAGGAACCAATGACTGGAAATAAGTGACAGGCCGATATGGAAAGCAGGAAGATTAGCTCTACAATAATTAATACTATGACTTCAAAATTTGAGAAATACGTCTACAACAGGAAGGACTACTATAAGGCCAAAGTGTCTTTCACCAAAAGCATTTCAGATCAGAATATCCTACTGCAGACAACCTTTGACAACCTTTCAGCTCAAAGTTCTGTACAGTTCTCCATCAAGGCCACTACAAATTTACTCATCATATACCACACCTTTAATAGAGATCTCAATAAAATGATACTTCCAGTAGGTTCCCAGTAGCACTAGAAAAGTCTTTGTTGTTTTATAGTCCCTTGACTCCATTTACAAACTGCTCCCAGGCCATGGCTCAGAAGCCCTAGCCATGCCAAACCCCTCCTGATGATAGCCCTCAACAGCACTCCAGAGCATCCTTACTCCATCCCACACTCACTCCTCTGAGGCCATCACACTTTTTTCTCCTTTTTCCTCAGCTTTTCAAAGTAACTTTTAAATTACTAAGAAGTGTTTCTCTACCTGTTAAATTCACTTAACTTCTACTGAGGAAAATATAACCACAAATCAAGTCTACAGACCATCTTGTTCACAGTTTCCTGTTTTAAAAATTATTATTGACTGAAAAACTAAAAATGAGGTTGAACTCTGAATGCTCAGTATTCTGTCCATATCAATTTCTTTTTATCTTCCACAAAAAAAAATATGCACACTGTCATATGTGCATTTACATGTTTTGCATTGCTTGACAGGTTAAGTAAGTTCTTATGCCATAAATATCACAGGCTTAAAGAAAAACTTAAGAGTATACATACGGAAATGCACTGATTGTTCCTAAAATTCTGCAAAGTTCTCAAAGTCTTTGGGCAAACCAACCTCCATCAAGTGTTAAAATAAATCTCCTGTTTGCTATAATGCTTAATTTTATTATTATTTATTATTTATTTAATATTATTATTTAACTAAATATTTAATATTTATTATATTATATACTATTATATATATTATAAATATTTAATATTATTATTTAACTAAAATGATGTTTATTGAAAACATTGATTTATGAATGTGCTATAAAGTAGACATCCTGATTTTCAGATCACAGTTGGAGAATCCTCATTTGAAAGTACAACTCTTGCACAATTTTTTTTTAAACTTCATTTAAGTGACAGGTTACCCATTGTCATTCACTTGCATCAATCACTCCAAAGCAATTGCTTATATGTTTTTAACAAATGGCTTTAAAGGTGTTTACTATCTTGTGATCCTCTGGTAATCATTAACTCTACAGGGCAGGCTAGCTCTAAGGATAATGCTATTCTCCTTTAACTACAGAATCAGTATAAACTCCAACAAGAGAAACATAATGTAGATCTAAAGAAGATCTGTTCTTACAACGTTGGAGTCTAAATCTTCAGTATCTAAACCTTGCTGAGTCAGATACAAATTGGACAGATAGTAGAGTTTGCCATCAGAAATGAAAAAAGACAGGACAATAAACAATCTTTAATGCTCTTATATGCTTACATTTGCTCTTACTTGTAGGTTTTCTTCGCACAATGTACAATTCTGCCTTTTTTAAAAATGAATTCATTAGTGTAATTACTATTTGTAAATTAAGGGAGTATTTCTAACCTTTGAACAAATTTTACCTTTTAGTCTAAAAGGAGCACGTGTACTTTATGAATTTTACAATTTGTATAAATTAATTTAGCTTATAAAGACATGGGACATAAATCTAAGCATTCAATAAAAAAATCTTTTTACTCATTAAAGATATATATAAAATAAACATTTTGACAACATATATTTTGCACTCATCATTTGTTTTTTATCCAACCTTACGTGTTGGGGCAGCGAGCTAGAAACTGTTACTTAAACTGGAATTTGTGCCAGGAATCTAATTCACAACTTCTGAGTCAGCTCTCCCACCCTCTCTGGATCTTCATGACTCAAAGTGTGCACTTAGTCTAATTAACTGCTTTTCGAGCAGCTTTGGATTTCAAGGAAAAACAAAACAAAACAAAACAAAACTTTCTTTTAGCATACAGAAAAATATGAGAGACCACCTTGTATTCTTTCCTGAGGACTGTATGTGACAAATTGCTGAAGAATAGTATCATTGCGTCGGGAAACAGCTGCAAAGTTGTGACTCCCATCAAAGGCTGATTTTTTAAAAGCCCCCTGGTCCAGGCGGTCCTAAGGAAAAAACAGAACCACATGTTGTATTAAAAAAATTAAATGTTCAACAATGCAGAAGACCAGACTATGGACAGTGCAAAAACAGCATAATGTGTTCACTGTACATTGCTTACTTGCAAATGTGAAATGTAAAAGACATCTTCAAAATGACTATCTGTTGTTGCTGGTCATGAAATCAGACAATATCTAGGCACCAACAATCACTGAGTGATGCACAAAAATGAAGTGTTTTCTTTATGACCCACAACTGGCTTCATTCAAATTCTCCATCTGGGAGGGCAGCTTGTGACATTGTCAACACAAGAACATGGGCAATGCCAATGGTATTTTTCTGCCAGCCAGCTGGTTCCCTTCTCTCAGAGATCGAGTACATATGTTCCGATGATCACACACTAGAGCAGTTTTGCAAGGAAGGAGTTACACCAAACTCCCAAATGCAGGTCTTCTGGCTAGCAGCTAAACAAACTCCTGTCACACCTCTAGTCAGCTTTTTTTTTTTGAGATATCCCCCCCACCCCCCAATACGTGCCATATCGCCTAATTTATTCTCCTGAGCAGTTGTTCAAAAGAAAAAAAAAATCACAGTTTCTAAAACTGGGACAGACCCAAAAAGACATTTCTGTACTTGGTATTCAGTGAAAACTGAAAACTCACACAGAAGAACGTTATGGCTAGTTTTCAGAATAACCTTTCAAGTTTCTGTATTTTATGTCTGTTTTGCTGTTGGTTTTTGTTCATCATGCCAGCAAATGTTACACTAAGTATATAATTCCTTAAATTACATAGTCACATCTACAGAAGAAATGCATGTATCTAACCCATATCATTTAGTTGTACAATGATATAAGATGACCAATGCTTTGGCAAGTGATTGCCTGCAAACCACTGCAGAAGAAAGGTGTGCACTAAATCACTTGCAACCTGCCTTACAAGCTCCTGAATTAAAAACAAACACAAAACACAAGTCGGCAAAATATGCACCTCAGCTCAAAACACAAACCAATGTTGGGATGCTCATGGTGACAATATGGCTACAAATCTGGTCTCGGTGGACAGGCAGCACACACAACATTCTCCCCTCCCTCTTAGTGCAGCATGAGCCCTTTGAAAAAGCTTTGTACAGAAACACACATGCTGCACACTGACAATTATGTTCCTTCTCCCTACTGGAAATTCTTTAGTTTACATAAGATTTCTTATGTTGCAAGGTCCACGTTTACTACTTTCTCATGTATACTGCTAGCTAAATTAAGCCTTGCAGCAGCCAAACTACTACTACATGGAAGACTTGTACTCAGTGGGATAGGGAGCATTAAATTAACAACAACAAATCCGCTTTTCCAGCTCTTTGATAAATGACACAATCAGTATCCCAACAACTGATCAGTAACCAGCCTAATTAGAGTATTCAGCTTATAAAACATATCTGTCACGGAAGACCTCCATTAGTGTCCTGACCAATAAAAACAATAATGCATTTCTAAACGTTTCTGCTTCTACCAAGCTGAGAAGCAGTACTCAGGAAGCTGTTTTGGGGAAAGAATGGGCAACAACCCGTTTCTGCTACAGTGTCCAGACTCAAATGGAATTACAATTGAACCTGAAGACTGGCCTATAAAAATTAATTTCTGTCTAAAATGAATTTGATTCAATCAAGTCCTCATCATCTGTCCTTCACAGGGTGAGTCGAGATTATTTACCTTTGTCATACGTCTGGACAACATACAAAACAATACACTTAACAATAAAAAGTAGCCTTATTAGGTCAGTCTGATTTTTGCTTGGAATTGTGTTGTAGTTTTTATTTTTATTTTTTCAAAAAAATTGGTTTTTACTAAATGAAGAAAACTTGCAAGATCATGCTTTATTTGAAGGTGAGCTATCTTCTTACATCGCAAGAATGCATAATAAATGCAACATGTACTTTTAAACTCCTCCTTATAATGTAATGCTGCCACATAAAAGGAAAGCAAATAAAAATTTTCCTATAAAATATTCTAGAATTACTAATGAATGTTTTTCATTTTTTCCTGATAAAATTGACAGAGGCCCCCCCCATGCAAAACATCCTCCCAACAAAGACCATAATGTTCAGCCAGTAATATTCTTCTAAATATAATTCTCAATCAATAATAGTAGTAAATCAGATAGATCTATTACCAGGAAAATGTTAAAAGTTAATTATACTACAAGCCTCTTGGCCCTCCCCCCCTATATTTTATCTGAATAAACTTAAAAATGGATTGTTCTCAACATTTAAAAATGTTTTGGCAATGCTTATTAAATAAAAAGCTTAAAATCATCTCTTAGAATTCTGTAATGAGATTTTTTTACAACTTTTTATACCACAATTCGATTTGTATGTATTTTTATTCTAAGGAACGCACAGTTGTTGAAAACCTATTAAAATATTTACTCAAGTGTCAAAATTAAAACTGGGATGAGTAGTTAGGGCAGCCAGTATACATATATACACATCTGTATATACAAAAAGATGGAGAAAGAGCACGTATGTGCACATGCACACTTGAGAGAGAAAAAAAGTACAATCATAAACACAAAGATGGGGAGTGAATAAAAATGCTAATGAAAATGAAGAAGAGTGAAGCAAAATCCAAGTCACATTAAGAGCAGAGATTATGATAACAAATGGAATCAGAAAAATTCAAATCATCTGTATCTGAACTGTTGCCCTGAGGAGGTAACATAGTCAAAACTACACCAACTCATTAATCCTAACTAATCCTTCTTTGGATCACATTTGCTTTTGTTCTAAAACTTGTCAAAACAGCAAATTAAGATAAGAGGCAACTTTTAGCCAGGCCTCAACAGGAAGAGCAACTCGGGAGATGTCAACCAGAAGCACTGTGTGAATCCTGACTCCAGGAAAACAGGAATTCATTCTGCCAGGATGTGCTCTCTGCGACCAAGAATTTAGTGATCATCTCCTCTATGCAAAAACACCAAGACAACAAAGGCATTTATCTAACGAATACATTTATTGCTTCACCTCTGTTTGTGCCTCTAGTCTCCGAAGAACTACTAGTTGGATCCTCCCACGAATGTTCCCCTCCATGGACATGGAGCGCCTCAGTGTCTCCATGGCCTCGTGATTTGACTTGCCCAGAAGTGACTCCCCATTTACTGCAACGAGCTGATCATTTACTCGCAAACGACCATCCTACAATCAAAAACAAAGAAACAAAATTTAAAAACCAAGAATTATTAGGCAGAGGTGCTGTATACACGAAATAAGATGCAGATTATCAGACATTGCTTTCTGAAATGTAAGAAACAAGAGACTGCATAGTACCAGGTCTTTAAAGAGAAAAATCTTTGTGCCCATTAACTGACCAATTTCTTGTTCCATTTAGTACATTTTGGAAAGAGTTCATAATGCAATTACAAATGCAGAAGTACAGGCACATGCTGCTGCTTTTCTTGCATATACAATTTATCAGTTCCAAAAAAATTAAGAAAAAAAAAAAAGCGGGAAAAGGAGCTTTTGGTTAGTTAAAAGGACCCACACCACAGCTGTTCGTATTTGCAGTCCAATTGTGAAGGAATACTGCAGTGTATTTTACATGCATTGTTATCTGTTACTAGGGCCTGATAAGAAAATACAGCTCCAGAAATTTTTGTCTTACACTCTCACAAGAATTTATCTTGTCACAATCACCGTGCCACCCTACAGGCGGTGTTGTCATTTCAGAATGGTCACTAAGAATTAAGTATCTGTATTTCAGTTAACGCTGTTCCATGTATTTTAATATCTAAACCTGCTGCCAATAACAAAATTTGGGTTGAGCTGAATCAAATAGCCTATGCTTTGAAGAAAGTCGTTCAGTTTCATTGCCAAGGCTAACTGACATTTGTGGATGCAATAAAATTGTAGACGTTGCCACTTTGTGATTTAGGAGCCCTATTGGTATTGTCACTATAATTTGTGTTTATTTCTTTTCATAAAAGCATGTGCTGCAGACTTCTCTCTTTAACAAGAAAATAAGGTCTATTTAATTAAGAGACAATTTCTTTTAAAGCTTGTCAAATTCACAATTATCAGGTTGGCATCAGACCTCAAAGAAAAAAAAAAAGAGAAAGAGACTGAAGAAATCCGATATAGAAGGGCAGTGGAGAAAGAACAGCAAAAGAAGAACTGGCATAGAAGAACATTACCGTGGTTAAAATGAATCTGATTCAATCATAGGTACATTATACACTCTGCATAAGGCACTCATCTGAATTGTTTACATTTTTCATGCATTTGAGTAATCCAAAATATATATACTTTTCAATTTCTATTTTTTCTGTCACTAAGATGTTCAATTAACTATTCTGCTATCACTGCCAAGTCTAAGGCATTTGTGCTAAAGTGAGTTACAGTAGCTGTGACAAACCCAGCTTGCTGAAGGAATATTTTTATTGGAACTCAGTATCATTAACATTACCACAGCAGAGCCTGAATAGAAAGAGGTCCTACAGAGCTGCAGAACAGGAGCACAGATCAGTATTAAAAATAAACCACAAAGAGCAAAAAGATGGAAAGACAGAATTGGAAGATGAAGTGAAGGAGGACGAATAGAAATAAAGCTTTTCTGGGAAGAGCATGGGAATGGAGAATAGGAAACAGCAATACCATTTGGAAAGGATACTGAAACCTCTCCCACTTCTCTGTTGAACGTTTCATGCCAATATAAATCTACATACAACCAAAGTCAATAGGTTAACCCCACCCTTTCTCTATATATAAAATGATGCCATCACATATGCTAAAGTTTAGGGAGAGAAGAGTTAACATGGTTGAGCAGAAAGCTTTATTACTTGCACATGTTGTAATTCCTTTGTGCTCTATCAAAATTTGCTGAAATGAATGGAGTCATTCATGGCAACAGGAGTTTGAGGAAAGAGGATTTTAATTTTTGCAAGTTTGTGTAAGACTGAAAGTTTACAGGTCCTCACGTCCTCCTGCTATGGTCCCAGAGGCTCCTGAATTACTATCCCCTTTCTGTGGATAAACACTCTTGTAAATATCTCATAAAGCTTCTTACTAAAGTATATACAAATACATGATCAAGTGCACCTTGTCATGACTACATTTGTTGACTGTGTGACCATACATGAATCATTGCAGTCTCAGAAACCTCTGAATTGGTCTGGTTCTTAATTTCCCTTATAATACTTTTGTATGAAACTTTGTATTTATTTCTTTACATTTCAATAGAGTCAGTTCTTTGAACTTTTGATGCATCTCCGTTCTTTTCACTCTGTAACATGCTCCACTTAAATTCAAAATTAAACTTTTAGGATCTGTGAAAAAAGGCATACATGATTAATAAATGCTGATACACTACACTTGCAAAGCCACCTGTACAAGGCAGAACTGGAAGACAGTTGAACACTGTTTTCAAACATGCTCAGGTAGAAGGTATTTCACAGAAAACTTTTTGCTGCTTTAAAAACAAACAACAAAAAAAAAACACAATCAAAACAAACCAAAAAAGCAACAAACCAACAAAAAACCCAATGTCTAAACAGTTTTCAAACAGATTTTCACATCACTAGTGTTATGGCCTGGTTTAGAAGACTGAACTGCAAGACAATCTGCTTGGCTCAAAACAAGTTAAATGTTGTTTTAACACATTTCTTCTTTCATCTCTGAAAGGTAGGTTTCTTTGTGGCTTCTAAGTAGAAAAACAACATTTGGCATTTCAGCAAAACAGTTTTCAAATGCCATCTCTGAAACTGCAAGTGAGCTACTCTAATAAAGCGTGAAGTTACTGTTCCCTAGCTTATTCAATGAGTGTGGTTTGTGTAAAGACTCACAGCAAGGGGTAAAACCTACCACCACATGGCTACCATATTCAGAGACAAGACTTCCATGCTTTTACAGTAGAGAAGGGAGATATAAAGCTATGTTCCTCATAGAGTTATATTTTTAATCAAAGCATACCTAGCTATTTCCCTTAGCACTTCAATGGCATTTCTCTCAGAAGGAATTCCTTGATAGCCTTTATTAGAATTATCCAAGTCACCATCCACTGCATACAACAAGCAATATTTACAGCAATAGCACTCAGAAGCCTGAAGGAAGTTCAAGATACACCATGTTTGATTTGAACAGATGTATATGCTGAAAACATTCTTTCTAAAAATGACTCTGCTGCATTACAGCTGCAGTAGACGGCAGGAACCCAATAATCAGGAATTCATCTCAAGTGAAAAGACAAGGTGTCTCAAGATGAACAAGGCTGAAACCCCTGAAGTTGAGGGAAAGATGATGTATTTAAGGTCAATTAAACCCTCAGTTTTCCTCACATGAAAGACTCTGCATAATTACATATATAAAGTACCCTGGTAACCCCTTTCTTACAGATGATGAAAACCAGACACTTCAAAAATTACAAAAGGAGGTTAAGACAGGACACAATGAGTCAATCAGCAAAAGTAACCATATCTGAATCCTTTAGGATACAGTATTAAAATACCAACTAAGAATACTAAGGCATTTTTAACTTTGTTGGGTTCTGTAGCCAGAGTAGTGAATGGGGCTTACTGTAGCAAATATGACAAGAAATGGTTGGTATTTTCTAAAATCTTTAACTAGCACACAATAAATAAATCCTAAAGTACAAAATTAAATACTTCAATTTTTCCCTTACATTTTTCACAAATCCCTTACTGAGCTTTGCAATACCAGTAATACATCAGAGCTAGACCAATCTGTTAACATTTCAAAACAAAGCAAAAAATGAAAACCAAAAAATACTAAAAATGATGGCCTCTCTTCAGAAATTCTGTTGTCTGATAACTGTAGCCATTCAAAATGGTCTGTATGTTATAAATAAATCTTCATTATAAAAAGCACAATTCAGCAAAAGAAATTTAATGTATCAAAACCCTTTATACATTTACTGACCATCTACTTCAGCAATGAAAAAAATGTGCTCATCTTCTGTGCATTATGTTTTCTTTTGAAAACAAGTGCTGGCTGTGTGGACAAAGAGACAAAGCTGCTCCCTCCCCACCATCCCCAATATCATTATATTAGCACCTAACGGTATCACAAAATCAGAAATTGATGCAGATTTTGAACTCTAAATGTAGAATTGAGAAATAACGCTTACTGAGATGAGTTTCCTCTCACTTTGATTTCCCCATATTATACTTTCCCAAGAATACTTCATACACTGAAAAGCAAATGCACATGCCTATATTCATAATACTTAATTTCTGAGACAATTACTATGAAATAACACTGGAAAATGCTCTGGACAACTACCAGCTGCAAAGAAAGGCTCTGTATTTAAAAAATTGTTACAAGAAGGCTTTTAAAAATAAGGACAAATTTAAATATTTATGCACAACTGTATGCACACTTTTTAAATTGATATAAGAAATTTTATTAATTCTTAATACCCACTGATTATGTTTTCCTCTATATAAAGGTCATTAGACGGGAGAAAGACAGCTGTTTTTTGTGCATGTGTAACAATAAACCATGATTACCCACACATTGCCAAAATGACTGTATGGTTAAAGCTAGAGCCTCAGCTACTCTCTCATTTGCTCTGGAGTCCCCACTCAGACCTATCACTAGGCAGTTCCAACTGGTGAAAAGGTTATGAGGGAGTATAGGGAATAGGTCAAAGGACTGCAGTTTATCATGAGACAAAATAATCTTCCAGTCACGGTGACCACCTTCGCCAGCTGCCCACTTACCTAAATATGGGCAAGGAAGCCCTGCTTTATTAGTTTGCAGACCCCCCTCAAGCCAAAATTAACTGGAGTAACAGTAGGAGAACAGAGAGTGGTAAACAGAGCACGTTTGAAAGAGTTGGTTTATGCATCTCTGACATGGCAATGATAGTCATGTAGCGAACCCACTAATGCTGCTGAGACATGGCTCCACAAGCCTTGCTAGTCAAAACAATGAGTTTGTTCAGGGTGACACAATGGCATTGCAAATGCTGTGGACTATTACTCAGGGAACACAGAGCTGGGAAAGTAAGAAGAGCAGCCTCATTTTCATGGTAAAGTGAGTTGTACTCTGCAGCAGACACACATGTAAACTGAGTTTATGTAGCTCTAATTTGGCCAATTGCACCGTAACTCAGTTCTGATATACACCAAGAAGATTAGTTTACTCACTTGTCACTTAGCCCTAAAGTCAACCACCGTGTTCTGCACTGCATGTACCAGGCTCTGTTACACTTGAGAAGACCCAAGCTTTGAAATAACTGTGAGACTAGGACAGGTAAATAATAGGAGTGGGAAAGTATTAAACATTCACATCAAAGCTAAAGCCTTGATTATTGCTATTTACCATCTGCTGTAAATAGATGATCATGAAAGTTTTAATGCTGTGAATTGTCTTACTCAGCAGGCTAATGTCAGCAAAGGAATTTACATAAACTGAATTAAAAGGTATTTTTACAGAAAAGAGAACTGCAAGGAATTGCTGAGATAACACGAGAAAAAAATTACATTATGGATCAACAACAGCTACCTATACTAGCCCCAGAAACTAAGACTTCTTTGTTTTAAATAACTTCAAGAAAGTTACTTTTTCCAACTGTTATTTGAAAAACAAAAAACAACGCTGTCAACAGATCTCCTAAAACTTAGAAAGTACCTCAAATACTTTTAAATCAGAAATGTACAGCAGTCTTTGTACAGTCCACAGAGGGAGCAGAACACTTAATACTGTCCCTTACCAATTCAATCCACCTCAGGAACAATTGGTAACTTCTGTGCAATCGATGCCAGGCTCAGCTAAGTCACAATGACTACAATGGTTAAAATATTTCGTATAAAAAATAAAGCAAATGATGAGCTAGGTTTTTATTTACAGTACAAATTAAATACATAACTCTTAACATCACAGAACTGCCAATTACTATTTTTTGTAAATTAATTTTTCTTTTCATTCTTCTATGGGTCTGCCTGTATCACTTGGTGAAAACCGAAAGCAGTGCAGACTGAACGATAAATGTAGATATCTAACTGTCACTGAGTCTAGCAGCACGGTTTAGCAGCAGAATAGTTTCCTGTTCCCTTCTGTGAGCTGTGGGGTAGCTGGGAGGCAGCCTCTCCCTCCTAACTACACAGCCTCAGTCTCCCCACCCTTCCTGCAGTATTTAAATGCCCCACAACATCTGCTTCCATTTACTTTCCTTCGGAAAAGCCTTGCCATGCACATGACACCAGAATCTTGGAATAAAACATTAGACTTGCCGTTCACCTAAAGGAGTGAGTGACAAAAAGTTACTCATTTTTAGAATACTTATCAAGCCAGATTCAGGACTGAACATACAACTGCCAGAATTCTAATGAAACCATAGTCTGATCTGTTTATTCCATACCTTAAAAGCAGCACCTCCGTGAATAACAGACTTGATGAAAATCCCAAGATCAGCTCCGGTCTCCCGAGATTTGTTGCCTTTTAAGCTCACACCAAGTCCAGCAGAGCCAGAATCATTCAGAGGAATCTCAAAGGTCAGCTGCTCTGTGGTTTCTGGAGAAAGAACACTGCAGTTTGGCTCTCCTTTCTAATGGAAAAAATAAGGGTGAAAATAAGGATGAAAATACAGGTGAAAAGGAGACACAGAAACAATGCATAAACTAGTTGCATACATAGGTTCATGTAACAAGAAATAGTCCTATTTTCCAGAAAGTCACTCAAAGAAACTGTGTTACAACCAATAATGCATTTAGAAGGCATTTGGTCACATGATGCGGCTTAAAATGTTATCTTTAACAATAGCTAGCAATATGTTTAAATATAAAGTAGAATGGCTTAGTTTCACATGATATAAAACTGATGTTGCAGCAGAATAATAAAGACTTTAATTTTAAACACAGCTGCATTAAAAATTTAAGTCATAAAACTCTCACCATCTTTACATGCAGCTCACAAACTGTAATGACAGTTGTACTGTTAAATTCAATTCCCCTCTGAAAATTGAGTTACATCCTTAAAAAATTATCCCCCCATTAAAACTGTCTACAGAGGGAAGTTGGTGTAACAAAAGTGATGGTGAGAATTGAAAATGCAGTAACTTATTCTGCACTAACTCCCTTTGTGCATACTTTTATTCCACCCAGAAGTTTTTTACCCCTCTGGTAAAGATTGATCTAAAGATTTTTCCTAGATTAGATTACTGCTTACAAGACTGCAAAGTGAAGTGTCCACAGCTAGGGAAGATCAGAAAGAACTTTCTTTTACTGTACATTGTACCTGCAATTTTGTAGGGTTGTTTGTTGTTGGTTGTTTTTGTTGTTGTTTTGTTGTTGTTTTTAGAGTTAGAATCGTAAGATTAAAGAAAAAAAATCTAGCCTGAAGGATTCATACTGGCACTACGTAGAATAAAAATAAAAAAAGGAAACCTACTATAAGGTGTTCATAGAAGGTATTAGCGTAAAAAGACCTTATGAATCACATCAAATTGTATTCCACACTTCCTTATCCATATAACTCTAAGACAACTGAATAGTTTATGTTGCTTGTCATTTGGACATTTTATATTCTTCATAACAGTAGCGTAAAAAAAATTATTAATAAAAAAGGGAATACACAGACAAGCACAAGTTGAAAAAGATTACTGCAGTCTGTTTTCAAAGGCATCAGTCTTCTGTTCAACTATCATATAGAGGTCACATGCAAGTATTAGCTGGGTCAATCCTGCTTTTACCTAATGAGGAAGAATCATTTCCAGGGGCTAAGCTGCAACACTTACAGTATCAATGTAATTATCAACAAAGTTGCCAGAAATACTGATGCTTTCTCAGCAGCCTAATTAATCCCATATATTCTTAATTTATTATGAGCAGAAATTAAAATCTTAAAGCAACAGCAACAAAGAAAAACAATAACCACTAAGTACACTTGCATTTATTTCAGATGCCTTTTCACTGATGAGAAGCAGCTACTGTTTAGACTACATGACCCAGTGTCCTGGTTCCAGTTAGGACAGAGTTAATTTTCCTCCTAGTAGCTGGTAGGGTGCTATGTTTTGGATTAGGATGAGAAGAGCGCTGATAACATGCTGATGTTTTAATTGTTGCAGAGCAGTGCTTACACCAGGCCAAGGACTTTTCAGCTTCTTGCTCTGTCCCGCCAGCGAGCAGGCTGGGGGTGCAGCAGGAGCTGGGAGGGGACAGACCCAGGACAGCTGACCCAAACTGGCCAAAGGGGTATTCCATACCATCTGACGTCATGCTGAACAATATATAGGGGTGGCTGGCCGGGGTGGGGGGCCGGCTGCTCGGGGATAGGCTGGGCATCGGTCAACCGGTGGTGAGCAATTGCATTGTGCATCACTTGTTTCGTACACATTATTATTATTAATACTATTATCATTATTACTATTATTATTGTTGTTGTTATTATTTTCCTGTCTTAATAAACTGTCTTTATCTCAACTCACAGGCTTCACTTTCCCGTTTCTCTCCCCCATCCCAGAGAGGGAGGGGGGAGGGTGAGCGAACGGCTGTGTGGTGTTTAGCTGCCAGCCGGGTTAAACCACAACACCCAGAGAGCTAGGACTGTAAACCTCAATCCCAACATGCATCATGCTCATGTTCTTCCTGAAATGTAACTACATGGTATTAAGTCAACACAATTTGTCTAACTGCCAAATATAAAAATGACAGCGCTGACACTGATGGCTGTCTTGATGCCAGCACTCCTCTCCAATACCTGTGCTACTCATCTGTGTTTTTGTCTTTGCCCAACATAAGTAGACAATTCCGTTACAGATCCATCACTTTTGTTTCTTAGCTGTGGATACAGACACATTTTGAACACAGTCCCTGGAAAACTAAAAATTCATACTTACGTGTGTGAACAATACAGAATGGTTTGTAGATATTCTTGCTCTGACTTTCTTCAGAACAATCAGGGCACGGAAAAAGACAAAATTACCGGCCCTCTAACAAGCATTTAACTTTCTCATGGTTTTGGAGGGAAGATTTTAGTGCTCTACCTTTTGTTTTCCAAAATACACATATGCTTGTCAGTTGATTTAGAACTCTTAGATCAGAACTCTACAGAAATTGCACATCCTGCCTGGATGTGGACAGAGGAAATCCTTCTCAGGTCTCCTTAAGGTCCCTGACATTATATCTCTAGCAGTCCTTCAGGACGGTCTTTTACATATTACTTCAGTGGTCCCCTAAGTAAGCAGTTCCTGTGTGCTGCTATCCCCAGCCTGAAGGCCATGTGTAGAGCCAGAAACAGACCAGGGCTACTGTTTCCTGCAGCACAGGTCTGTACACTGCCTGAGATTTATTAGAAAAACTTCTGCCCTCTGAACAGGAGGGGTCATCCCTTACATCAAGGTCCACTACTAGAAGAGGAATTAGGAATTCTGCTGGTTAGGAATTCTGCAGCAGACCTGGTGAATGAAGGACCTTTGATAATTTGTCATTCACTTTCTAAACAGCTGTACAAGGTGTCCCTGGCAAAGTGTTCATAGTGTGGGGGGCTGCAGGGCAGCCTCTGTGAGAAGAGGCCAGGGGTTGCCCTGTGCCAGACACAGCCTCCACGACGGACCCACCACAGGGCACAGCTGAGCCCCTCACCCAAGATGGTGGCAGAGGGTGGAGGAGGGAACAAAAAGAGCGAGAAGCATCAAGGTCAGAGAAAGGAGGAAGAGGAGAAGGAGCTGCTCCATGGCAGAGCAGAGATTCCCTTACAGCTCACAGAAGCCCTGTGCTGGAGTACGTCCTGACAGGGAATTGTCAGGATATTCCTGACAGGGACTGCGGCCCATGGAGACCCCAGGAAAACCTGTTCCTGTATGAAGAACTGCAGCCTGCAGAGAGGATTCAGGCTGGAGCAGGGTACAAGTGAGGAAGAAGGAGCTGTATTGGGCATAATCAGAAAGAGGGGGTCACTGAATAGCAGTTTTCCCTTTTAGCAGCTCCTTGTTTCTTACTCTTTTCAACTACTTTGGCATGGGAGCCTCCACAGCTCTCCCCCACCCCAACAGACCTCCTCCTGCACCTGCTCTGCACAGCCTCACGCCTCACCTTCTGCATCTCCCTTTGTGTCTCCTCCTCTCGTGCCTCTCTGCCTGCATGTCCTCCTCTGCCTCCTGCCCCCATGTTTCCTCAGAGCCGCAGTACATCCCACTGGTTGTTGCACTCAGGTATTGGGGAGCCTGCTATGGAACTGGCTGGGACTGACACAGGGCACCCCGGCCACTCCCCTGCCACTAAAATCCTGCTGATTATGCCCAAGGCACCTCCAGGCCTATTCCTCTGCTTTAATCCATGACACCTACACCAGACTCTTGGCCTTCTTGTGTATGTAACACAGTGTTTCGGTTGCTCCCAGTACCTCTATGGGAGCAGTGTTGGGGGTTTGTTGCCACAGGACGTAAAGGCTCTCCATCCCCATGCCTACCTTTACCACAGCTGTCAAATTACTTTATAATGTTACCTCAGTATAAACTTGTATTTTATCTAAAACTGAACTTGGTCACGTTCAGATCAGATTTTAATGAGGATGGCTGAAGTTAAGCCCTGGCACAAAAAGCTATTGCTATGCAAAAACATTTTTGAGGAAGAGGTTACACAAGTCAACAGGTTTTACTTTTTCAAGTAAAACATATGTATTTTTTGTTAGCTTCTTTCTCAGAATCATCTTAAATGTTTTACTTCAAGCTCAAAGATGTACACTAATTTTAGGCTAAGTACTTCAAGCATTTGTTAATACAAAATTATTAAAAAATAAAGATGACAAGATCTATACACATCTGTCAAGACAACATATGAAATAAACCAGGCAGATGAGTCTGGTATTGATTAGGATGATCAACTCAAATTCAAGCATTCCCACTTGTACTACTGCTTGTCATACACCCACTTGTGCATCCCTGGCTGCACCCCAGGCCCTGGCAGCAGCGGTGGCCGCAGGGGGCCACACACTGTCCCCTTCCAGCAGCATGGGCAGGCTGCGTGGCAGCACTCAGCTCGGCTCAGGGCATCAGGAAACAAACCGGATGGAGTCCAGAGGACAGCAATGAAAATCTTGTTTAACCCTGAGAGAAAAAGCCTTAAAAAATGAGTCATCTTCTAAACACTTAAACATTTTTCTCATTTTTCTTTGGAGCCAACTTTGAATGAAGAAATACCTCACTTAAGTAGCAGGCAAGGACACATTGGGTGAGTCTCAAAGAAAACTTTTGCCATTGATATCTGGGGAAAAAAGACTGATGAGGTGGTCAGTTGAAGCCTCCCACTATAAACATAGTGAGAGAATATTACATGTAGTTTTTCAGCATAACTGAGTTCAGTTTTAAATTTTTATAAAATAAATTGTTGAAAGCAGAGTAACTGAAAAATAGTAACAAGCTGTTCAACGTTCTGTAACAGTTCCCAACTTCATGTAACGTAACTATGCTGTGCATTAGCTCTTGTTAATAGCCTACAAGATCATTGCCTGCATGCCTGGCCATGTCATCTATCAAAGTGGAGACATCAAGACGTATTCAGCAAGACGCCAGGCAAGTATAGTAAATCTTTGTCAGTACTTAGATTCTAAGAAAAACAGAGGAAACTAATTTGGAATACATAACATTTCACTACCATTTCCCTTGCTACAGTTCTCTGAGAAAAGTTTATCATACAAAAATTTCAGCAGATTTAAACAACTACTACTTTTACCCATTACTGTAAAATTTGCTCATCTACCATAAATTCCTTCACTACGTGTTTCTTGTTCAACATAGAGAAATTATCCTAAAACCTCCCCTTTTAATACTTATATTTGGCCTTACCCTAAAATCCAGCTAACACTGATTTAAAGTAATGCTGAACATTGTGTAATAGTACTGTAAAAGTTTGTTACCCATGAGCAAAGGTGAATAACATTTCAATGATTTCACAGGGATGGGTAACAGGAAAGGAGATACACATCTAAAAACAGTGAGTAAACTGTCTTGATTCACTTAAAATTTTCATGCCCTACTCACTGTATGATATCTGACAGCAAATGACTGGGTATTCAGTCTATGATATCTGAAGACTCTTCGGTACAAATACAGGACTGAAACACCTTTCTTCTTTATGGGAGAATGTGGATGGAAACAAAAAGGAGGAAGAACAGAGGAGAAAAAAGGGAGTAACAGAATCATAAGGTTTTTTTTCATCCTATACTCACTAAATAGTTTCCAACTATAATCCTGATACTAGCAGTCTTCATTTGCTCTTGAAAAGAGTGCCTTTTCAATGATAACCAAAAAGAGTTCCAGCCTTCCTTAAGTTAACAGCTCATCACTTAACTGCTTCATTTGGGCAACTGCCTTCATGAGTGATGGCCCCTGTTCCTAGATATGCAGATATGAATACTAAATGTTGCTAGTGACTCACAGAGCTGAATTCCCACTGCCTCCATTTCCCTGACGTTGCTAAAACATTATCCCAAGACATCAATACTTTACAATAGAGCAAACTCCATCAGCTGAGTTATGGTCTGGTAAAGAAAATCTCCTCCAATGCACTAAGCCTCAAATTCTATTAGAAATATTTCTTACCTCAAGATTATCCTAGAATTTGAATTCACTCAAACACAGAATGAATGAAATGAGCTACAACACAAATATGTTTCTGGACGAGGAAAAGGTTTTTACAGTTTAATGTTATAATTTACTCACTCAACAATGATGTTGTGTATTTTCCACCCCAAATTTATCATACCTGAGCAGTTCAGAAATTTCGTGATAGTATATCAATGAAGTTATTCCCTGCTTTTGTGTTTCGTTTAATCCCAGTACCCAGCTAAGCAGCACACAGCTGCTTGCTTACTGCCCCCAAGCAAGATGGGGGAAGAGAGTCAGAAGGGCAAATGTTGAAAAACACACGGGTAAAGATAAAGACATTTTAACAGGGTGAAAAACAAACAAGGAAACACCACAGCAAAGAAAAACAAAGCCAAGGGGAAAAAAACAAAACAAACATAAAAAACACAATGCAAAACACAATTGTTCACCACCAGCCAAACAAGGCCCAGCCCAGCCCCAAGCAACAGCAGCAAACACCCTGCTCCCTTTTCCTCTAATTTTTATGGATGAGCACTGTGTCATGTGGCATGGAAAATCCCTTTGATCAGTTGGGGTCAGCTGTCCTGGCTGTGTCCCCTCTCAGCTTCCTGTGCATCCCCAGCCTGCTCACTGCTGGGGCAACATGAGAAGCAGAAAAGGACTTGACTGTGCGTAAGTACTGCTCAGCAATAACTAAAGCATAGTGTTACCAACACTGTTTTTATCACAAACCCAGAACACAGCACCATATGAACTCCTACGAAGAAAATTAACTCTATCCCAGCCAAAAAAACCTGCTGCAGACACAGGCAAGTAACTCAATGATACTATTATAAATGAGAATTTTTCACATAAATCAAATTCCAGATAGCCAAGTGATGAGTCCTCAGGATGGCTAGAGAGCTTTGAGATAGACTGGCCTGTACTTTTCCTTTAAGATGGGTACATTGTAGACAGCAAAAAAGATTTTCAACTCCTAAGTATTAATAAAACATACTTAAGAGTGAAACAGATTAAAGTAAAAAAGACTTGAAAAATCAATCTCCACTGCTCACTTTACCCTTGCTCTGGGGATCCTTCCTTCAGCTCTGCTAAATTATAGCCTGTCAGCTTTCAATGGCTTCCTCAGTTGCAACAAGCTCTGATATGCACCTGCCTTTTCCTCTGCAGCCTGGCCATGTGTGTTCCCTGCTGTGTGACAGTTCCGTTCCTGCACCATCCAGCACTCTACATAGTTCCTGAGTGCTCCTGACCACTTAGGGAGCAGTCTCATCTCTTTCTTCAGTGTTTTTTTTGTTTGTTTGTTTGTTCCCAGCCCAGAGTACAGTCAAAAGAAGTCCAAGAAGTAATCTTTCCACTTGTTGCCCAGACTCAGCCATTAAACAGAACGGAGCTAACCAACTAAACAGGTACCATTCCTCACCAAGAAAATCAGGACAGGAATGTTTTCATTTACCTAGATATCTGCATGAAACTTCAGTAAAATCAATTCTGACAATTGTTGAATCTCCACAAGACAGACAGAAAAGTTCAGAAGAGTTTACATGAAGGTAAGAGAATAGTGAGAGAACAGAGTTTACTAGCTTTAAGAGCAGAAAACCTAATAATACATACTAAACAATCAGCAACAGAGATAGAAAACCTTCATTCAAGAGTCTCAGGATACGTTTGATTAACTGATGTTCTGCCAATAATTGTATTTACTTAGAAGCACATCTCTACCTCAGGTCTCTGATTTCTTAATTAAAAGGCTATAATAATGGATTCCTAAAGCATCCTAAAATTTTACCGGTATGTAATTGTCTCCAACCAATTCCCAATCTTCTAAAGCACAGACAAAATATACTTTTAGCCTTCTCTTATTCCCACAACACACAAAAACTGCTCAGTCACGAGTACAAACAGAATTGTAACCTCTGAAAAAAGTATTATGCACGGTATTTTTCCCCCTTCTGTTTAGTCCCTGGTTTTATCTATTCAATACTGTGACAATCCTCTGTCTGCCATGGGACACCACTTTCAATTAGTCCTTTTATTTAATCTTAACCACGCCTGTTCTCATTGACCACTGCACTTTTTATCTGTGGATTTATGATAATCTAATGCATATCTTTCACTGGAAAGGTTGCCTTATTTATCCCCATTGTTCTTTTGCCAAAAGAGAAGCTTACAAAAAAATTAGCTCCCACTTAAGCCAGGAAGGAAATAGCATTTGTTTAACACAACAAGAGACCTTTCAGTACCTGTCTGATGCCCTTGACCAACATGCTATTATAGTCTCTCAATATGCTGGCTGCCCCTTGCCTGGCTGCTCATTTCTGATAAGAGATGCCAACTCCCTGGAGTGCCATTCAGAGCTGAGAGCAAAAGGCAAGAGACCCAGGAGGGTTATTTTCAAAAGCTTATGAAGGAAGTAAGACATTTACATGCTTTTGCAATTATTTTCTGCAAAACCTGTAAAAGCTAAAGAGCAGTACTTAAATTGTGGCACCGCATAACTGTTAGCGGCAGAAAAGCTTGAAAAGAAGATACTTGCACTATTCTCTCTATTCTTTTCAAGAGCTTAGGCACAATTAAGAAATACTTTGCTGACAGTTCATTCACTGACTCAATATAAAATCTACACTGTATTTTGCCATAGATATACAGTAATGCTTTTGATAATAATACTCTAAGTTAATGCACTGCTGTAATCTTGTCACGATCTAGTAAATAACTGAAGTCATTGTTGCATGTATTCGTCTTCAGACAGATGCTTTCATATCAGCATCTTTAAAATCATCTGCATTCCACATTGCAATAAAAACTAAATGGTCACTAATGGCACACGCTAAGACAAAAAAATAACAACAAAACCAGCAAATCTGTTAAGATATATTATGCTGTACTTGGATACTTTTTAAATTAATGCCATACACTACACATTTATGTCATATTAGATAGAATGGTCCTGTTTTGAATTATGTAGACCCTCTAGAATTAGAGCTTTGAAAACTCACAAAATTAGATTCAATTCTTCACCCAAGGCACATACACTGCGTTTCATTTTAGTTATTTGATGTCTCAGGATGCTCCAAAAAATGGAGATCCTCCAATTCACTTGATAGCCTATTCAAGATCACGTGGCAAGTTTTACTCAAGAAAAGGGTTTGTCCTTGCAAAACAGTTTTGTAATTCTATGTGGCACTGCTCTTCAACCTTAAAAATGCAGTTTCATATAATATTGTAAGTTCCAGAACTGTAGGAAATGAGAGAAAAATTAACTAGTTTGGTCCTCAGTCAAGGTACACCACATTGTGAAAATTCCAAGTTCCATCCTAGATGTGAAGTTAATCATATGCTCAAGCACCCTACTGAGCTGGATCCTTATGCAGTTAAGTTACCTTGCTGGTTAGACTGGAAAATCTTGTCACTTGCAAACATGGAAAGCTGCACTGTATTTTCAGGGTGAATTTAGCGTTGCTGTTACTGTATACCTTTGGAATACACTGCAGGCAAACAGTTCACAACACTGTGATGTACAAATCTTACTTATTTATTTATTTTGATTTATTAGTTATTGTTTAAAGGGATGGTAAACAAAGTAGTAAGTAGTGTGATACTTTTATGTCTACTTCAAACTCCATATGCACAGATTTTACACTAAGTCAGTCCTAGAAAAACTTTTTTCACAGATTCTAAGGCAGAGACACTTAAAAACTTTCTTATGGTATATGGAACAAGTCCAGTGACCCTTGTAAAAGGCAATGTACTGCAGTTGCCAGTAAGATTTAAGAATTGCCCAAAGACTTTGTTTTTATGAAATGCAAATACCGTAAGTCTGGTTGGATGATTCTAAGATGTATAATGACTCAGTTTCTGTTAAGAGACAGATTTTCTATGCCTCTGTTCTGATGTATACATAATTCTGATTTCACAGATTTAAGTGGACTGCCAAGCCATTTTGGACAATGCCACAGCTGGGACTGATGCTATCCAGTCAACAGTTTTCATTTCCCAGTGCTCTGAGGCAGCATTCCTCAACACTTACATATCTTGGGCAATAATCCTATAAGCAAATACATTATCCTTTGGCATGAGTAGTAAGACGTTTTTCTCTCCTTATTTGTCCCCACTCTAGTTTTTACTTTACCCACAAGCATCAGAGGTTGTTGCAGGCAATGAGTGCTATGACCATAGTTTTGAGACCACCCTTTTAAGGTTCCTTGAATTTGTTGGAAATAGTAAGACTGGGATCTGACAACGAAAATACTGCTAGGTCATAATAATTTGATGGGCTTGACAAAGAAGGCAATAGTTGACTCAGATGCAGTAACATCGCTAGATGAAAAGCACAGTAAATTGTGTTGGTAGCTATATTGGCACCTAAAAGCATGTGAGAGCTCATTCTGACAGTGAAAAATCATTGAATTTACTTGAGAAAACATTCCTTAAAAATACTTCAATTACTCAAGCAACTTATTCCCCTTTGGTAATTTATGGAGTCCCACCAGAAGCCAGAAACAATGAAAATGAAGGGATACTTCTTGTCACACCTTCTTGTTCACTGTGACAGGAAAGAAGGTCCAGTTCCTTTTGCTGTGGTTCCTTCTAAATAGTCATCTCTTATCGACTTGTACTACAAGCAAGGTAAATAATCAGCTATGCCTCAGTCCATAGTTTTCAATACTGTAAACTACAATAAACTAGATTATGTATCTGTTCTCAGATACATAATCGATGAAAGCTGAAAACCTCTGAGGGCTGTGCTACACAATCTTTGCATTCTAAAGATATATTTTCACAGACACAGTCTGCGCTGATTTCTCAACTAATCTACATAAATAAAATCTAAAACCCCCAAATTAAAAACTTTCTCTGAAAAATTTCTTGGAAAAAAAAAACACAGAACTTTATCTATATTGTTTATAAAGTAATTCAAGATGGAAAATGCCCTATGTATTCATTATTTCTTTCTCTTCATTATGCAGAACAATTCAGGGACTGAATCTTCTGTGTTATTAAAATCCAAAATACGTATATTGACCTATTTTTTGAAAGACTTTTTCCCTTTGAATAGAGAGAACACAACAGAGAATTGGTACTTGCTGGAATCATTTTGTGACTGAAATTATTTGACCATTTCTGTTTTATCAGGCATTAGAATCACTGGTTTGACCTACAAAAACAGGTGCAAAAATGCTTAAGTCTATGCTGAAATCTCATCTATTATTTCCTGCACTTAAAAAGGCAAGAAACAATTAGAAGGAAGTAATAGAAAATAAGCTCTGAATATTAAAAAAAAAAACAAAAAAAAAGAACAACACTTGAGGCAAACAAGTTCTTCAGGCACAGAAGTTCAGGGTAGTGGAAGGAACTAATTAGTGGGACATTGAAACATAAAAGTTAATCAAACAGTGAGCAGGAAAAAATGCTTAACTGAACTTGCCTTTCATCACGATTCTTTCAATCCTATACAATAAATGTATAAAAGAGACTTAAGAGTTAAAGATCAACAGCTACCTTACATACATTGTTCTTCTTTTGGCTTTTGTTGTATAAATACTGGTTTGTCCCCTTTCCTCCATCATTCTTCAAGGATCAGGGAATATGCTAAGAAACTACAGAAACTATGATTACAACTGAAATTGGTAAGTTGAAGCTACCTATAAAGCAAGTAAGGTATATGCAAAACTTATATGATGTATGTGCTTCAAAAACAAATGCTCCCAAATATTTTCAGTGCTATATTACTTCTGGCAAGTGCAACACCTGGATATTTCTCTGCCTGTGTGTACAATATCCAAAGGCCTGAGGGCTCAGGGAAAAAGAATTAAAAAAAAGTATCTCTAAAATGAGACTCCAAGAATTGCATAGGGCCATGGCACAGAATGGGTTACACCAGAGCTGCTCTCATTCAAGCAGCTTTGCTTGTTTTACCAATATAGGGATAAAGGAATGGAAAGGGAAGAAGTGATCTTTACATCATTATTAAAAGAAATGGCACCTTCAGATCATACATTTTTCCCAGAGAAAGAACAAGATGCACATGATCAAAACACTGTACTTTCAAAACACAGTAGAATGGTAGTCACAGTTTGATGTGTATTCCATTTACTTTGATAAGAGCTGGAAAATCCAAACCCATTAAGATAGTTTCTCTCTGTAATATTAGCCATCCTTCAGAAAACAATCACTGTTGAACAGTTTAAAATCCAAATGCACCTCACAGAATGCACTAATCACTGGCCACTCTGTAGACTGCTGTAATTAAGTGAATCAAGATCTTCCCCCGAGTTTTGGAATCAGCTCCCTACTCAGCTGCTACATTGTCAACAGCTGGCACGAATTAGAAGGAACATTTGGCTAACTGGATAATAAGGAGGACAGCCTGTGGTTGGTCCAAATTCTACTTCACTGATCTGCTTCAATCAAAAAAAAAAAATTATTAGAACCTCCTTTTTTTTTTTTTTAAGCAGTAACAACACTACAAAGATTGGGTTTTCTATTTTATTCCCTCATTATGTGCAAACAATGTAACTGTACAACTCTCAGATGTTGCATGAGCTAGTGTAACTGAAGCCATAATTCTCTACAATTTAATAATGTTGTTTGCAACACTCATTCATCCTCACCCCTATCATACCTCTCTCCTCTGGTGTGGTAGAGGTTTGTTACTCTGTTTTTCTACTTCCTAGCAATTCATCAACATAGATCACAGTAACAAAACCCCAAAACTCTTCTCTTCATCTAACTTAAGGAAGAGGAGGTATTCGCCAGACCAAGCTCTCACCAAACAGCAGCTTTGTGATGTGGTAAAGTCATATTACATCACTACAGATCCACACAACCAAATGCCATTCTCCCTTACTTTGTTACATTATTTGCTTTGTGCCCATACAGCTGTCAAATTCTTTACAGAAATCAACGTAGGAACCAAGTTCTAGTGTAGTAATATGCTCAATATAGTTTTGTGCATATTCTCCAGTGGGTCCAAGCACCAGAGGCATCTTTGCCAGAGGAAGCTGTGGGAAATGGACAGACTTACTAGACGGTCTTCTCCTGCTCCTTACAGCAGGTAACAAGGAATCTAAAGATAGTTCCTCAGATTACACTCAAGTCCCTGGAGAACTGCTCAAGTCAAGAACAAGTCTGATATAAAGCAATTACCCTATTGCCAAGCATTAACAAATCTTCCATGTATTTAGATAAAATCTGCATGTATATTACATAGCCTGTGCATGCTGTTGCAGCTGTCCTTGAAAAATACTGGATTATCCACTGCCTCTCCCTCCAAAAACAAACATTTGAAATGCTGGCTTTTTTCTCCTCTTTGATCAAAACAGCACTGTAACTTTTGAGCTAGTAGAGGATTAGCCTAATGTAATATCATGGCTAAAGCTGAAAACAAACAAAAAAACTAAACTTTATTATTATTATTTTTAATTTTTGCTAAGACTACTCTCAGATGTCTCATGAATCTTAATGAGTATCATGTTAGTATCAACATCTGCTAGTTTAGTGCTATGTTAACCCATACTTTTGCCATGAGCTACCAAACAGATGTTGCTAAAAGGCTTTTAAATTTAGAAGGGCTGGTTCCATAAAATCATCCACTGTATTTTAGTAACTCACATTTGTATTAGACTGTATTTGGTTTGGATAACAAGAAACACAGAATAGTATTAGAATTCACATATCATCACTATTTCTGCTAGGGCCATCACTCTGTGCATCATTCTTTTGCAAAGAAAGCAATCTAAGCGAAGGTCAAGCCAACATGATAAATGTGGCTAGATTTCTAGATTTCAATCATGCCAGTCAAAAGTAAATCACCTTTTGAAAAGGAGTTAATCCTTGCTGTGGAGGCCCAAATTTAATAGCAGGCAATTGTGGAAGGTAAAAACTACAAACTGCTTTTAGATTCTCCCAGCCTGCTATATCCATGTACTTTACAGTGATTCCCAGGAGAATTCGGACTACAACAGAAAAGAATAATGTATAATGCTAGGGGAAGAGGAGAGAGAAAAGAAGAAAACACGCTTTAGAAAAAGTACACTTTCCAAGTAATGTGTTTTATAACTTAAAAACACACACAAAAAAAACCTGTTGAAGAGTCACCTTTACAAAAAAAAAAAAACACAAGCTTGCATTTAGAGGAGATGGTAGATGAAAAGAAATCCTAAATCTAACAGCTAATTCAGTACTTGGATCTCAGAAATTTCTCTCAGATCTACACAGACACTGACTCCACAGCTCAGGCGTTCCTAAGCAGAGCCTTACAAGGACAAACTTATCTGTTTTGGGAACTACTGACAAGGAATGCCCAATTAACCCATGACAGGGCTGAAAAATATTCTATTATTCTCCTTAAAAATTCTTCAATCAGAAAGGAAAAGGAAAACAAAAATAGTTTTTTTAAGATTGCTCTACTACAGGAAAAAGCGGGCATCAGAGGAACAAGAGAAGGGCTCACAGGACAGAATCTGAACTCCTCTCCAGCTTCTCATCCTACCAGAGGCAATGGACACCCTTACCGTAGCAAGGTCCAGCTGATAACAAGGTAACATGAAGAAAATTATTAGCAATGTTTGGTGAGAAAACATACTGGAGAATTTCTGTAAAAGACTGTAACAGTCTTAAAGCAAGATGACTCCTTCCCCCTTTTTGCTTTTCCTTTTAAGAAAAAACTGAAGGCGGTTTGTGTTCTTTAGAGAAGATAAAAAGAGACAAAAGCAGGAAATGCTGTCCTTCCTTTATCCCAAGAACTTCTTAATGAAAGGTCAAGTAAAGCCATCAATCAAGATAAGGAAGAGGCAACCAAAGAGATGACCAGCTTTGAGGGGAAACACGTATGTAACAGATAGCACTTTTACATTGATGTAGTCCTCCTATGACCATGTGAGACACAAAAGAACAGTTTCATGTTCACATTAAAAAAAAAAAGGGGGGGGGGGTGAAATTAAGCACTAGAGATAAGCTCTGGCATGTCTGATTCTCTGCTATTAAGTCAGACTCACAGCCAACAAAAAGTTCGCTTCCAAAACTTGTCAGGAACACAATGGAACATTACCCCTCACCACTCCACAGTTTGGCAACCTGGATTAGAAGATGCATCTCCTGGGGGCAGTCGCCACCACTAGCTTGTTACTGATAAGCTGCAGGACTCACTATATGACCTTTAAACTGTTTTAAAAGTTTGTTGCTTTTCTCAAAGAGAATGATCCACTTTCAGTCATGCTTGACCTCACAGTTACAAAATTCATGTACAATATTCCCTTGTGAATTATACTTATGATGTCATTCCTGGGCTGAAAATCAAATTTCATGGAATTCTATCTAAAGTGGATAAAATTAAATATAAATACTTCTGAAATACAAGTCTTACAGAGTTACCCTTTGCTAGCTTTCTCAGCCAACATCAGTTCATTTCTATTTCCTGAGCCAGTTTTAAAACATGGAATTGTTTCAATATCACTCTTCAGGAAAAAATAACAACGATTACCAGCTCTCGAGGTAGAAAGGCCTCCTCCTGACGAGCCACAATCAGACAGACTGTTTCCCCTTGCTTTGTGCTCCTCAGCATAGCTACAAGCTCTTCTTGGGTCCTGCCAGTGATGTCCCGTCCATTCACCTACATGGCACAAAAGAAAAGAGGATGCCATATCCGTGAATATGTCCTTTTGTCATTTTCCCCTCACCTAAGTCAGGTGTCATTCAGTGACTGAGAGCAAAGATAATTAACAACAGCTTCCACACCGTCTTCCTCTGACCCTGCACAAGTCACTTAACCTTTTTTCCTCATTTTCACCATCTGCTAAAGGAGGTCTGTAGTACTTACCCACCTTGCAGGGGGTTTGTGAGGCTTAATTAGTTTGTAAAGCACTTTGAAGATGAGAAGTACAAAAACAACACGTAAGTATTATTAAAACTGTTTACCTTAAGAGCTTTTTGAGGTTAGTAAGTAGAAATAACCCATTAGATAATGAGATTTTAAGTCACAATCTATCTGAAAATTTTAAAAAGACCAATTTGAGCAAAATTGCCTTAAAATGAGCACTTAACCACCTCGATATTAATCAGACTTCTGGACATGGCTGAAGAGGCAATACATGCTCTGTTTCTCAACTGATGTGTTTATCTGCTTTAAGAGCCAGTATGTTATCAGATCTCCCTTGTTCTACTGTCCCATGAACCTCTGTAAAAATAAACTTTTTCTAAATTGTGGTGTAAAAAACTTGCTGGCAAAAAGAACAAAAGTCATGACACTTTTTACCAAGGTCAGGAATTTTAATTCCATACATCAGTAGTATTTATAGGAAGTACCATATGTATGTTAAAACCAGTGATTGATACTCAGCAGCAGAAATAAAATAAATATTTATCCTAACCTCCAGGATTCTGTCGCCTGACTGCAAACGACCATCTTTTACTGCTGCACCTTTTGGTAAAATATTCTTCACAAAAATAGGACCAGGACCGTGTACTGAAGACTCTCTGGTAACAACAGTGAAACCAAGTCCTTCCGGACCTAGAAAATCAGACAAAAAAATTCCCAATGTAAGTTTTAACAAGCCAACGATGATCATTAAAATAAGTAATCAGTCAGGAACATATATCACAGACACTCATTCGGGCTATCTCTTAAAGAAGGAAAGCAAACAAAAAGCTGGAAACATGAGCATAATTTCTGCATGGTCTAGAGAAGAATTATATCAATGTCAGAACACACATGCTCAAATCTTTCAACAACTACAGACAGAAATACTTTTGGATAACCCACAATAACACAAGACAAACCAGAACTCTCATTTTAAAGAGAATACTTTTTCTGTAAATGGTTTTATCACCAGCCTTCACATTAACATCAACAGTCTATGCAATAAATCAGAGCAATTAGAATTGCTTATTTATGAGCATAAATATAATTTAGCAGTAGCTTTAATGTAACAGTGAAAAGTGGAAAATATCACATGATTTGAAGGCAAAAATTGCTGACTATATGCTGCTAAGAAGGGACAAGTGTTCTGAAGCTGCAGTAAGTGAAGGCATTTTACATTTGGAAATAAACAACCTGAAGTGTTAATAGAAAAATGTTTTAATAAATAACTAGGTAGTAAAATCAATATTAACAGTAAGTCACCATAATCATCCATGACTGGTAAGGTCCATAAAATATTTTTTCACTGAGCATGATTGCTACCAAGCGAATGGTTTTCAGACATACAATGTCAGTATCACATTCCTATCATATCTAAAAATATAAATTACAGTTTAAAAATCAAAAACATTACATCTAACTTGACAAAAATTCTGAAGTAGGTTTTGTTAAGAAAAAGCTGAAGAGTCCAGAAGTAAAAATGAGTGATTTAAGTTAAGAAGTAACAAAAATTAAGAAATGACAGCTTGATTACATTCAATATATGTTATAAGAATAAAGTTACAGACAGTTTTTAAAAAGGCCACTTCTAGCATCAGACTTAACTCTCAGTCAAATCAGAGACAGAAATTAAACAGAAAATGCAACTACTGATTGGGATACACTTAATAAAACACATTTTGCTGGATGTGCACAAACCTGCTATTCTATGCAAAGACAGATCCGCATGGAGCAGCAATTAAGGATATACACACAAAAAGCAGGACACTGACAGCTAAATAAATACAGATGGAAAGATAAGGTTTGTAGAAAATAAAAAGGGGAAAGGGTAAATGTGGTCAGTATGAAACAGTGCAGAGTATATTTTTAAACATCTTTTAAAAATGTCATAACAGCGTTAGTCAATTAGCAAATATAAATAAAAACTAATGAAGATCAGCAGCAGGAATTTCGAACTTTTATTCTGTACTTGGGAAAATCCCCTGTACTCGGCTCTGGTGAGGCCGCACCTCGAGTACTGTGTTCAGTTTTGGGCCCCTCGCTACAAGAAGGACATGAAGGTGCTCGAGAGAGTCCAGAGAAAGGCAACGAAGCTGGTGAGGGGTCTGGAGAACAAGTCTTACGAGGAGCGGCTGAGGGAGCTGGGGTTGTTTAGCCTCGAGAAGAGGAGGCTCAGGGGAGACCTCATCGCTCTCTATAGGTACCTTAAAGGAGGCTGTAGCAAGGTGTGGGTTGGTCTATTCTCCCACGTGCCTGGTGACAGGACGAGGGGGAATGGGCTAAAGTTGCGCCAGGGGAGGTTTAGGTTGGATGTTAGGAAGAACTTCTTTACTGAAAGGGTTGTTAGGCACTGGAATGGGCTGCCCAGGGAGGTGGTTGAGTCACCATCCCTGGAGGTCTTTAAAAGATGTTTAGATGTAGCCATTAGTGATATGGTTTAGTGTAGGACTTGTTAGTGTTAGGGCTGAGGTTGGACTAGGTGATCTTGGAGGTCTCTTCCAACCTAGACGGTTCTGTGATTCTGTGAAAAAGCTGAAGTATCTCTTCATATCGCATGTTGCCAATCAAATACCTTCCACGTAAGAGATATTTTAAAATCAGTAAGTCAAGATAACATGCTTCCAAAATTTACAGGAAAGCTGTCTGTTGAGAACATTACTGCTAACATTCCCCTACCTTCTGTAAGTTCTGGAGCTCTTTAACCAAAAATAACTTGCTTGTATTTTTCATGTCACTAGTTTAAAGTTCAAGTAACAAAAACACAGAAAAAAAAAACATATAATCACTAAAGACTCACCTTTTTTCAAGTCTATCTTTATTTTCTTCGCATTTTTTTTATTGCCAAAGCCCATAAGGGGAGACAGTGAGGGTGAAGATGATTTTCTACTCAGACGTGGGAGGTTGGGGCTCTTAGCTTGTTGTAGTGTTGACTGTACACCTGCCTCCAAGCTGCCTGCTCCAGAAAGATTAACTGGTTTCAGAGTAGGTTTTGGATGAACAGGAGGTGGAACCTTTGTTTTTGGAACTTCTTCTTCATTATGCAGAAAACAAAGGGGAGCAATAGCAGACTTCTCATACTGTTCTCGATTATATGGAGGAAGGACTTCCAAGATGACACTTTGAAATTTCATTGCCTGACGGAAGATGTCCTGAGCCCTTTAAACGAAAGGTATGAAAATTCACATAACAAATCAGAAAATATGGGCTAAGGTTTGAAGTTTTCACAGAGAATAAGATAAAAATGTATCTTAAATATGGACAAATATCACCTTCATATCTACAGTTCCTTCTCTAAAAAGTAAGCATGAAATAAGATTTCTATACTGCAGCATTTCCTCAAGTTAAAGGAACAGCACATCTGTAAGGATTCCTAAAGTGCTATGAAAACATATCAGCCAGAATTAATTAACTAACACAATTCTTCATGCAGAGCATCAGGTAGTGAAGTTCTGAGGGCAAAAGCTCTCTAAAAGACTAAAGTTACAATTTGCTACTTTTTCCAAGTGTTTGCCTGCTACGTTTTATTGTTGGAACAGAGGCACCGTGATTACCTAGCAATTGCTCTTGTGGATACATCTATCCTGAGCAAGCTCAAGACTCCAGTTTTTCCACTAGAGCCTAACCGTGCCTCAAATTCCTTCATTACTCCTAACGCAACCAATAGCTGACTTCACAGCAATAGAGAATGGAGGGATGGAAAATATGGGCATGCTCAGAAGAAACATGGTGGCTGCAAATGGTGCAATACAATAGAACGAGGGTATGGGATATACAGACATCAGAAGAAACCTGATGACTACAAAAGAGGCAACTGTTTGTGTGTTTCTACATAAATTCATAAATAACTAAGTAGATAGTACTCGCATCTTTCAAGCAGCAGCTTCTTCCTCTGGTAGATACTTGGACTTAAACAATGTATTTAAAGATGTGTTCAAGTACAGCACCAGAAACTGTGTTAGAGCATTTCATGAAACTGCTCCCCTTGACTTGATATACAATAACAATACAATGTTTGGACTCATGATTCTTTGCAAGGCAATTAAGACAACTTAGCCAAAGCAACAGTTCCCACAGCCTTCCCCAGATTTTGAAAAACCTATAGACTCAGTCATATCTGTTAAGATATGTTATAAACCTTGAGTTCTGAAGGAACAAAGTAGAACACTTTCTGTGCTTTTCTTTCTCATCTTCTGAGGGTTTAACGGAAGTGGACTGAAAGTCTTCCACATTGCAGAAGGCAACTTAAATAAAAACAGAAATACTGAAGAAATACTGAAGAACTTTTGGGGAATGAAAAAAAATCAAGTACTTCTGTTTAGCAAAAGGCAAGTCGAAGCGAAAAGTAATGGCCACATTTATTTTTAAATAGAAACAGAGAATCTTTTAGGTTGGAAAAGACCTCTAAGATCACCAAGTCCAACCGTTAACCAAGCACTGCCAAGTCTACCACTAAACCACATCCCTAAATCATGATGTCCTTTGAGAACAACTTACACATCTCCTACCTTTCTTTAGCATATCTGTCAGCAAAGTCAGTATTTCACTGAAATCTTGGCTTTGGATTTATACTTGGTTATGAAACAGAAGTCAGTGCTGAACGTACTTCTGAAGTAAACAAAGTTTTCTACACTGCTACAGTGAACAAGCCACTGCAGATGTTAACATCCTGAATGTACACCTAGTGCTTTCCCAGACCAACAATACTTCATAGTACATCCACCTTGCAGCTATAGCTCCTGGGAGGGAGGGGCTGTTTTGAGTGTAATTTTTTTGGCAACACGAACATGCTGAAGTCATAGCAAAGTCTCAACAGATGCAAGGGATACTTCTGCAAGACAAAAATGTCTTGTCTACACTGAGCATATATATGCACCAGTAGTCAGAGCAATTGCGTTCATTGATAGGAGACATGACTAGAAGGGAAACCTCAAACTCAGAGAAGAAAGGGAGCAGGAAGAGTGTTGTGAGGGTATTCTTCCAGCATCACCCTTGAGGGTTAGGTTTCAGTGAAACTTTAACTGCGCTATCCCAATGTGTCTGCAGGGGTTATAGGTTTTCAAGGACAGACTTCATCCTGATCTTAAAAATCACTGCATGCTCACAGCATAAGGATGTAAAGTCTTAACCAGGTTTCTCTCATTCCTCATCTTCATCCTTGCAAGTGGCCACACATGGCTACATGTTACAAGATAATTTAAAAACTCAGTTTCAGGAAATGAATATTTTAAATATATGAAAGAGAAAATATAAGATCTCCTACAAACAAAACATAGTGGAAATAACACAAGTCATCCTTTGGGAAAGTCTAAATGCAGTCTGCAGGGGCAAAATAACTGGATGCACTTCAAAGAGAAAAAATAATGGATGGAGAAATTTACATTTCTGGAGACCCCAAACGCATACTTTAAAGAAATAAGGGAGTCAATTAAAAGAGGTGCTAGAAGCTCTGCAACACAACAGAATGTAATTGAATAGATTAACAGCAAATGAAAAAGCAGACCAGTAGTCCCAATATATACAAATATTATAAACGTGGGAATACAGAAAGTAGGTTGTTGCTATTACAACTGCAGAAGAAGCAATCACCAGGAGCAATACTAGAAAGCCACTGCTGAAAATGGAAGGAGACAGTATGTAACAATCTCCGCTAAGTATTAAAACAGATTTTACGAAGATTATGAAGAAATGTCAATTTGAAACTAGCAAACATTTTGCCATCAAAGGAGAATCTACTGACTATTTCTGGGTCAGTAGTCATCAGGACAGTACTTCTTCACATCTATTAGAATTGCTGCATTTTTGTAACTTGGACTTCTATCAGGTTAGTACAATTGTATCTTGCCAGGTGAAAACTAAAAGGCATATTCATAAGATTAACTTCCGTCTGGAAAGGTGCTTTCTCTAGCCATTCTCAACAGTCAGGGGTAATGACGCAGAAGGTATTCTAGAAGGTAATTCAGGAGAATTCATGGGGACCTAAAGGCTAGGAGCTTGTCCAAAAATATTCCTCTAGCCCCCAAATGCATGTACTGTGGATGCTGACTCTGCACTGCCCATAGTTTTTTCCTCAGGTCCAAGGCCACTGCAGCTACACTGTACGATGGTAGATGAGAACATATTTAGCACCAAATATTCAGAAAGCAGTAACTGGAAAATTCATCAGAAGGAAAAAAACACAGCCACAGAAACAGGGGAATATCTACTACAGAACCATGTTGTTTTTTAGCAAAGCCTATTTTGCAAATATTTATCCCTAAAATTGAAATTATGTATTTTTGTCTAGAAATCTTGAACATTTCGCTTACTGTTCAGAAAGTTAAGCCAAGTCTCAACTCCCTTGAGATCTCAATAGGTTTTTGTTTTATTATAAACAATCACTCAGCTGTCTAAATATATGGATTAGAAGTTAAAAACAAATTACTATTTAATTACTACAGCAAATATCTGAAATTTGAGAGGCTATTTTCTTGCAACAATGTCAAATTAATTCATAGCCAATCAAAGCAACCTGTTACTTAAAGTAATTTGAGATGGATAATAAATGTCAACAGATTTTTCACAAAAGTCATAAAAGGTGAGACTTACCATTTAGCCCCACTAATCATAGTTTGACAGTACTAGTATTTCTAAAAACCTAAGTCCTAAAAAAGCTCTAGGCCCAGAAAAATCTAATTTCCTTTGAAAAAGGACATCAAAAATATGCTGCAAAGTTGATTCACTCTGAAGTTCTTACAAGGAAAAAAATATGAAGGCAATATGGAGAAATAACAGAAGAATTAGAAAGTGAAGATAAGTTTAAAAAAATGAAGTAATTTAAATTGAGTAACCAGAAAAGGTTTACTAAGATTACAAAAAGATTCTTATCCCCAGTTTATACCTTTTTTAGAGGTTTCAGAAAGAAAATCACAAACTTTCTTCCAGTTATCATTTTTTCCATCATTTTAACCAAAATAAATATTTATGGACTTAAACAAACCATTTCGATAAACTCAGCATCGTATAAAATCTTGTCTAGTTAAAAATACCGGTAAAACAGCACTCACTGTGCAAAGGTTTTATCTATGAGGTCCACGTGGTTGATCTTCACAATGCATTCATTTTCATGGAAAAGCCCATCACGCCTAGATCTACTATTTTCTTCAATACCACGGATAAAGAGTCCCAGCATCCTAAAAGGCAAAAGATTTTATTTTATTTTTTAATATGAAAACTTTCCTTATTCTGCTGGTATTAATTTATACCAACTAAATATATACATTTCTCTCTGCTTTATATGAGATGAGATAGACTGTTATGAAGTACTTAACCTAAAGGAAGAATTTCCAGTTCTTGCTTCAATTAACAAGAAGTGGACTACAAGAAACACTAAGAAAAACTGCTGGACATTAGCGCTAATCCGCATGCTAGAACTTCTGGAAGCATTAAATCTTGTAAGTCATACTTAGAGAAATGAAGTAAAACACCTAGATCTCCACATTCAGATAAAAAGTTGTACATAGTTTACGCAATACATGTCTAACACTAAGATTAAATTGCTCTGAAGAAAATCACAAATGGCTATCATGAACGGTTTAAAAGTTAATGTTCTAACTAGACTGTAATAAACTAAACCAGCAATAGAATTAGACAGAAATAACCAAAGTTTCTATGTTTGAGAAGTCTCTGAAACTTTTCAGTTCTCAAGACCCTATTGTGATACATGACAGCAATACCATTATTCACATTGTAGGACATCAGCAGAACATCAAAACCTAAGGTTTTGTTTGTTTTTGTTTGTTTGTTTGTTTTTGAAACCAGGTTATGTGCAAATTGAAAACTGAGGTGCAGCACAGAAACTTCTCATGATGCATTAAGTGAAGCAAAACTCCAGCGTGGCTAACTGCTAGGAACACTGGGCTATTCCTGACCTACCTGGAGTATCTGTATTGCAAATCACAGCTTAGCGTAGATATATCAAATGATATAAGGTCCCAAAAACCTGACAACTGCATGTTTGTGAAGACCTTTTATCATCCAATTTTATCCACTAAATTTCCATACCACATCAGCACAGACAGATGACCTTTAGAGACCATTTTCTATTGATTATACTCCATAAAATATTAATGTGCAATTTCCAACTTTGCCAGCACTCCAATCGCAAAACAGAAGTCTTGCACTTTTTTCTCAGATTCATGACTGCCTCTCATATTTAATTCCATTCAACATATTCACAGCAAGCCATTTCAAATGACACGATATTCATTGTTCATGTGTAACATTCTGATGTTAGATTTACTTTATAGTAAGATTTAAAATTGATATTTATGTCTAAAGCAACGTAGTTTAAATGAAAACTTGGTTCCAACTGAATATTAGGTCTTCAAAACATCTCGCAAAAAAAAAAAAAAATCACATCAGGATTTTCTTGCAGCCTGTGCTACCCTTCACTAAAGGACTGAGAGGGCAAGCAATGGTGAGGGCCCATGGCCCTACTGATGACAACCATCCAACCAGCTGCAATCAAGAAGCTACACACTTAGAACTAGTTCAATGTAATTACAAAAAGATAGAAACCAATAGAAGCAGGGAAATTAAGGAAATTAAAAATTAAGTCAGTTGCTATAATCTTACCTAATCCTACTGTGCCTAGGTGCTGCATTCATGTAACGCTATAGGCTTGCCCACTTGTCTAAAACCTATTGTGAGCACTGTGGTAACTGAGCGGCTTGAGTTACACATGCTATGGCAGCTGAAATTCATGACTCCATTAATTATTTCATACAATCTCAATTTTAGCATTGTTTTAATGCACTATTAAATTTTAATTTCCTTTTTTAACGATATCTAAGTGCTGCAGAAAGGGAAAAAATATTTCCATTAGTTTTGTAATTCCTATATAAGAGTTCATAAATTAATAAGATGTTTTAACTACCTCTAGAAAAATTTTGCTCTGCAGCAGCACTAGGTCTAAAGCCAGCATTACCTTATTAGTAGATAACTGTTTACAATTGAAATACCAGACCAAGTTGGTCATGGCCAATGTGCCTCCATAAATTGCACCCTGTCATTAACAGAAATAAAAGATGTCCTTCTGTACTTTCTCATCTTTGATGAGTTAAAATTTATTTAATTAAGCCTGGGTCTAGTGTTTAAGAGGTAAGAGTGATTTAAGTCACCCTAGTGCTCTTACAAAGATGTATGGTTCTGCCGAGGGTCATTACAATTTCAAAACAACTGTTTAAACAAGTAGGACATTTGTAAAAAAAAAACAAAAAAAAAAAAAACAAAAAACAACCTACAACCCACTACTGTGCTCTGAGGGATCCCCAAGAGCATTTGTAGACAAAGACATAATAAAATGTACACTATGCAGACCAAGGAACTCCTTTCTTTCATTATGGAGGTCTTTAAAAGCTACACCCAAAACAGCGAGATTTCAATACAGAACGGCATTACAGTTACAAAATTAGTGATTTTAACAGCTTGTGATTTCATCACATTTTGAAATACAGTGTACACACTCCAGCATTCATGGCATAACCAAACCAAACAACCACTGTCTGCATTTTGTGCCGGGCAATGAACACAAGCACCTTGCTCAAGAGAGGCAGCCTGCAAAGCCTCACACAACTCAGACCTCCTTCAGTTCCCATGCAAGACCAACTTTCTTCTTGAGACAGTGACATTTTTCCAGCAAGTGGTTATCTACTTTCCCCTTTGGCAAATAAAACATTCTGAAGGAATGTGGGTTCACTAACAACCACAGATGGCACTGAGAAAACATTTACATATACAGACCTTTACAAGGCAATTTAATCCTTCATGTTCTCTGTCCTACGTAAAAGTTGACAAGTAAAGAAACATTTAAGGATTAGACAATTTTTACTTTTGCAATAATTGGCTTTGTATTACAGGCAGCCACTTTACTATATAATAGTGTCATTTATGGCACTGGCAATTTCCCGTCTCTTATACAGGGCTGCCAGTGTCAAATTAACTCTCTGGCTAAGCCTTCGCATGTCAAATTTCAGTCCAGATGTTTTATTTATTTATTTTTATTTTTACCATTCCAGTTGCATAGCTTGGAAAATAGTTATAATGAAAATGCTGACACAGTCTTAACTACAGTACATCAATATGAGCATGCTGCTATAATAGGCTTTTGTGATCTCAAGAGACTATGTTAAATCATTTATAATTAAAGTAATTGTATTGTGACAAAGAAAAGTTCATGGTATAGTACACATTTTATAAATGCTATGCAACCAAATCTGAAAGGTAGCTTGAAAAAAATGAGGCATGACCAGGCAAGCAGATTTTTTTTTTTTTTTGACTTTTCTTGTCTGACAAGTCATTAAGAAAGGGCTTATGCAGAGAAATCCAATTGAAAACAAAAAACAAACAAAAAAACAAAATCACAACAAAATATAACCAACCCTGACATCTTAGAAATACATTGTTCTGCTCAGAGTCTAGTTTACTATTCAGAGAAGAAAAACAGAGACAATTAAAAGAACAAATATGAACAAATTGGTTGGTATTGTCTCATGTAACTAACACTAGTAAACATTTTGGTAATGGAAGACAGGGTCATAGACTCAAGTAACAATTTTTACATATTTTTAAGCATTTGTTCTTCCTTATGGTTATACAGCAGGAACTTTAATAGAACTGAAACTGAAATCCTTTCATTAAAATACTTCTTGAGCAATGCAGAAAATATCTTACCTTCCACTCAAAGATGAAAAAAAGGGCACTACGTGTATTCCCAAGGGTCCACCTTCCCCAGAAATCTCCACTGTTTTTGTCATTTCACTAAAAAAAAAGCACAAGAAAACATCTCATATGCTTCTTCACATAATTTTCTACCTTAAAAACAAATTCTAACCGAAAAACAAATGATTTGATGAAATAGCATAAAGTATAGAAACGATATTACACTCAGAACTCACTAATATATAGAAAATCTGATGAAATTCAAAATGCCTAAAAATTTCTTTAATCTTTCTTTAGATTAGGATTTATGTACTTGGAAAAAGAAAGACACCAAACACTAGACAATTTCCTAAGTGCATCCTTTAGTAGATTAACCAGAATATTTAAAATAAGCTTTGAAGTCAGGGGATACTTCATTCCATTAAAGAAATTCTATTCTACATGTTCTAGAAAAAAAGCAACTTTTTAACTTAAGTTTCACATTAGCTGCTTCAGTCAATTATCCCCATGTGGACCCATTATGAACATGCAGATCACACACTAAAGACATCAAACAAATAAGCAAGTTAATTGAATTATGTTTAAGTATCTTGCTTTCTGCCCTGTGTTGCATACAACCTCAGACATACACACACACAAAAAAACATGATCAAAATTGCAACTCAGCCCATTTCTTCAGGAAGTTTCCTTCCTCAAAAAGCATTACCAATAACCTGTGTATTATCTCTGACAATACAACGAAAATTTTTTTGCTGTTTCATGGCTAGGTGCCGTTTCTTTTCCTATTGAGTACTTTACACTGCTAGCCTTGCAGTGACCTTAGTTCTATTCTGGGTGATCACAGTTTGAAAAGGAAGGTACTTGAATTGGCTAGAACTTCAAAAAAGATCAGAAGGGGGCGAGTTCTACATTTCAGTATGGAATTCCTACCTTCTGTGCTAGTCTACATTTACCGTTACACCTCCCTCCCCCCGAATCACACCGAACAGCAACGCTTGGGATTAGTGGCCAGAGGAAAGCTACTGGGTATTTCCCTTCACATTAGGAATACTCTAATCCAGTTGAACTGTAAAAAGCTCTGTCTATGCCTGCACATCAACCCTACAGTTTCACCAGTTCTGTAAGTGCTGAACTGAGTGACCACTTTACATAGTGCCCTGAGTTACAGACGCAGTCAGTCTGATCTAAGTGCAGGCTGCTGTTGAGCAGAAGACTGACATTTCTGCAAACACCTTACAACAGATCTAGAGAGTGCACCTCTACAAGATGAGAAACACCTCCGACTCCTTCCTTCCCCCAACGGTGTTTTCCTGAGCAATAACTTCTGCAGGGATCTGCTGACTGATCGCCCTGGCCTGTGGCCTTTTGATTCGATGCAAGAATGGGCAGAAGGGCACGGCTGTAAGGGCAGAATCTGTGACCACCCTTGAAGGGAGGCCCTCGTTACACCAGACTGGGCATTACAGAAAAACACACGGTACACCTAAAACAAGGGAAACAACAATTACTGCAACTGATCTTAGACAAATTCTGCCATTGCTTTCTAATAATGTAATACTTTTATTTTTAAAAAGCTTTTATCCAGTTGTATAATGATTAATCAGAAGCAACTTGCCCTTGGTACAATGATTCTTATCTTGCTCAGTTAAATATGGAATGAGAAAATAAACTTATACAGTTTTGAGAGGGTTTCTGTAATTTTTTTCTCCCCAGAAGACTGACTGGAATGAATTTGTATTCCACATAAATGAAATGGACAAATCCTGAACAACAAACCACTATTGATCCCGACATAAAAGATTTCCATTTTACTATATCTATAACACAGGCATTATCAGCATGTATTGCTATTTTTCTTTCCTGTATTCCCCCCTCTTCATGAACCAGGCTTGGAAATCCTGACAAAAATCTTCCTATGAGGTTTTTTTTTTGTTTTTTTTTTTTTTGGTTTGGTCTTAGTAAACTTTTTTTTTTCTAGTGAAACTAAAAACAAAGAAAGAAAAGCTAGATTCCACTCAGGATTGTTCCCAAAATCTCAAAAACACACATGTAGGAAGCTAACTTTCTTTCAGGTCCACCTTCAATTTCCATCAATTCTCTTAATAGACATTAAAATAGACATTAAAAATGTCATTAAAATGGCACTTGTATTATCTTTTGAACTTGTACAGAACCAAAACATATAAGGGAGTTAAGTCCTAAAGGTCCAGAAAATATTCAACAGTAGCAAATGGGTTTTCATTTGTAAAGGGAGAAATTTAAATAAATCCTGATTGTCCCCAGATAACCCTGTGTTGCTTAAGGACTCCCGTGAAGAGTTGTCTTCCTAAGCAACGGTAAAATAGAGCAGTAATTTTCTGAGGGTGACCACGACAGACAGGTTACCTGTCATCTTAAATCAATGCACTTACAGTTATAAGTCAGCTCAAGGCCAAGGATAACATACAAGTTTATTTTTAAAATCTATTCACTAGGAAAAATTGGTTTCTTCCTGAAAACAAGTAGCATGCAGATCGTTTGTTACTTTTAAAAACAGTGACACATCCTAGATGTACTAAAGCACTAAATATCCAGAACAAGAGGACACCACGTATATGTATCTAAAAGGTACTTTATATTTCAAAATGAAAAAACTACAACTCTGAATTACTTTTCACTCCCAAATGTGGTTATTATTTAAACCTAAAAAGAAAACTGCCCTTCACAACAACATTAATAGACCTTAGAGGACATACTGTTTTTATATCATACCTATGAAGGCCTGAGAGTTTAAAATAAATAACTAAAGCAGGATATCTGGGATTGGGCTTTGTTGATTTAGAAACCTCAAAGATTAAAGACTTGGAAAAAACTGACATCATCCACTCCTACTGTCCATCTTCCAGCTGGTTTCATCTGCCCAAAAGAACAGCTTAACTCCAGCAGCATACTGGGCCACACTGACTTGCACTTTAAACTACAGTGGCAAGAGAATTGGGGAATAGGTGTGGGTGAATGAAATGCTGAACAGGATGAGCTTTAAGTTTAAGGATACTAAACTCTACAGGCACGAGGAAGCCCAAGGTGCTGGGACTCTGAGTTTGACAGTCACGTTAAAAAACTGATAGCGAGTGGTGGGGGAGAATGCAGAGCGGCTTTCCATATTTTGGTTGACAGCTTTCATATTGACATTGGATGGATTTTCTGCAATATTCAACACATTAAAAACAACCTAATCCCCAAAGAAGAAAAGCTAACTTCCAAAACTTAGTAACCTACTTGTAACCTATTCCTATTTTCAATCTCTCCTCTACATCTCAAATGCATTTTGCACTAAGTGAAAAGCCAACTCTGACCTATCAAGTCAGTATGCAAAGACGTGGAGTCCAACTGCAGGCTAGGGATGAGAGGCCAGGAGCATCAGTTCACAGGTGAGCGACGCACAGAGCATCAGTGCGTTCTCCAGGAGCAGAGAGAGATACTGCCTCAGAAAATCCTGTCCCTGCCGGGTTTGCAATGCAGTAAGTACAGGTATGTTCTTACAGCAATCAACATAAGTGAACTTTTTAAAAGTGTTTATTTCAGTGAAACTAATCAGAATTGCAAGGTTTACCCCAACTAGAAACACTGCACTGCAGCTTCTTCGAATGCGTGCTGGTGTCTCCCTTCCCCTCCGCTGCTGCACTAACCGTGTCTGTGGTCTCAGCAGGGACGGCACCTGCCCTGTGTTACCTGCCTGCTGCATCCAAGGCCACAGTCAACACCATACTATTGATTTTTAACCTGAAGAAGCTGTCGTCATTTACTATGTAAATTCTTCAGTGCTGGATGTTTATTGATTTCTGCCAGATTCTTTACAGTCTATCACATTTGGCAGGAAGGCTTGCCATGCATATTATTAAAAATGCTGATGAGTACAGTTTAGAGAAAGAAGGTCTGTGTACGTGTGTGTGTAGTGAGCATGCACAACAGTCCATTGTTAACACAGAAAGCAAAATTTAAGTGGAGCGCTGCATATTCAGTGGCCATCAGTCTGTTCTTCACACTGACAGTGCCCTTGCCGTCAAATATTATAGCTCCCTCTCCTGAAAACTGCATCAGGTATTACCAATTTGTCAAATACACAATAGGGAAAGCTTTGACAGCTGAAGGCTCCTCTACCAACTATCCAATAATACTGAAGAACTGACCTCAGCCGCTGAAACGCAGATTCTTAAAAGGGACCTCTCTCCACAGGTAAATGTTTTGCAGTTTTGCAGTAGGACTTTGTTTGCTAAGGGGATTTGACCTTCCCAAATTACCAACGCTAGGAGGATTTTGGTAGGATTTCTCTTTGAGAATGCAGTAAGATGCAACCTACAGCTGATTATTTTTTTTTAAACATATAGAAGACAGCACCTCAGAAAAAAAAGTTCTTTCTACATGGGGCAAAACTTGTCATCATGTGCACGTCACAAGGATCTACTGCCTGAGTATTAAGTATTTATCATCCCAATAGCATATTCTTCTCCATTTTATCCCTATTCAACACCTGCACATAACTAAGCAACAAGCTTTCAATAGATCACTGAATTCCTTGTATATTTTTAAGGGTACAGTTAGCAAGCTGCTGTATTTGAAAAAAAAAAATCTCAGCACAGGATGTCATGTCCCCCGTTGCAAACAGATAAGCATAGCTGACGGAAATGTCACTCAGATGCAGAGAGCTCACTCACAGGTGAAGTTACTGAGCTGCTCTTCTCTGCTTGTCCCTCACACGTGCCTCCAGCCCCAGGGGCCGATGCTGCCATTCTGGGGAGGAGAGAATCCACCAACAAGGGCTGCTCGCATTTGTTAGAGTGCACAGGCTATGGGTGATACCACGTTATAAAGGGAATTTTTAAGAGGAAGTACACGCAGATCTATTCAAATAAAGAGGGTGATGACTGTCCATGCACTTCTTTCACACATTACCAGTCAGTTGCTAATGGTAATGAAGTATCTGTACCCATCTTTTTGGAGAAGGCAGCCTAACTACAGCTGCCAGAAAACACATTTTCCTCCCACCTCCTACCCCTGTTTCCATTTTTTCCTTCCCCTTTTAAACCAGATGCTCAAAAGTTCTGATGAAAATGACTTGGAAACTCTAAAGAAGAAACTGGAGCTGGAGATACTAAATAGTGTGAATACACTCAAAGATAGATGTAAGTCTGAGCAATATCCAAACAGCGATGGAGAGTACCCTGCAAGGAGAGGAGAAAATAATAATGTGAAGGGTCACAAAGGAGCTTTCCAGGCACAGCCAAAACTGCTCACTTGCTTCTAAGAGAGTCAGGCATGTTTCAGCTGTTCCATTCCACACGGGGTGGAAAAAAAAAAAAAAGGAAAAACAAACAAACAAACAACAACAAAAACACTCACAAAAAGTTTAAATATTTACTATGAAATAATGTCATAATCTTCCAGTTTCAGGTTTGAGGAAGCAACCAATCATCTCCTCATATCTAAAATGTGTTAATCTAGTAAAGATGTCACTGCAATACAGATTTTTCCCCACTAAAATTTGTTAACTCTCACAAGATCAGCTGTCTATAAGTTTAAAGACAAATCAGACAGCCTGCAGGCACAGGTTTTTGTCTTTTTTTGTTTTTTAATCAAGTTGTTCCACTTCTGTGTTGTTAGACTACTGCAAGACACAGAAGGTGGTTAAAAAAAAAAAAAAGTAAATTACAGAGAAGAAAAAACACTGCCGTTACACTTTAATTATGTATCTACAGTGCTTAAACCAAGGAACTAACCCTGACCTCTGCTAAAAAGAAGTGGGAAGACAGCAAAACAGAACATAATGGAAACACGTAATGAATTATCTATGCATAAATTACTCTTTCAGTTCCAACTAATCCACTGCTATTAAGCTAAACATCCACTTCCAAGCAGATACAAGTTTCCTGTCTCTTAAAACTGTCATTTTTACTAAGAAACAGAAGAAAGGTTTCAGTATTTCCATGTGCACTGTCCTACAGGACTAAAGGTTTTGGGCTGTAACACACTTCACTCTGATTTTTGTAGAGTACTGAGACCCCACTGTTCATTTAAAAATCTTTCAGTCCTCATCTAGAATAGGCAGCAAGGAAAAATACCAAATTTTCTACAATGATGGTATTAGCTTGGCTTCTCTTGTTCTGAACATTATCTTTACCAGCAAACACAAAATAAAAAATCCACCTTCACAAATTACAAGAGGATTATAATTAGTCCTGCTTTTATTTATTCCATTAAGAACTGCCAATAACAGGCTGTTTCATGTCTTCCTCCAGCAAAGTTCATCTCTCAGAAGGTCATGTTAAATTTTTCAGACTCCTGAGGGATACAGTTCCGAAAAGTTTCCAAGTACTTCTACAGTGAAATGTTTTCTAGAGAATCCAGGCAAGGAAATTTCCTTCCTATTAGCTTCTTCATAGAGGAGCTAGAAGTCCTCCATACTGCCCATCATTTCATTTACCCAATGTGCACCTTTCTAATTTTAACTACTTAATTTAATGAACTGATTTACTTCAAATGGAACAGTTTTCCTACTTGAATGAGAATTATAAAGTAAGCCAGGTCTGAAGCCTTTCCCTTCAACTGACCAGGTTTCACAATCATAAAATATTAATCATGATGTTCTTTATTTTGCTTCCCTCTGAAATACCCATTACTGGCTACAGTTAGAGAAGGGACATTGACCTCAGATAGGCTGCTGCTCTGATGAGAAGCCTCAGATAATTTTCTTAGGTGACTAGGTGCTATTTTATTTAAGTGCTATAGGTCATAATGATCAAATTCAATGGCAGAAAGGAGTATTTTCTGGTAAAAGCAGCAGTCACAATAGTGGTTTTCTTTTCTTCCATAGCATGGAGCAGCTCTCAGGCTGAAATATTAGTTTCATTATCATCATTAAACTTAACATGACTTATTTAAATGAAGATATATAGTATCATGACTCAGTGGTCCTTCATGGCCCTAAAACCTTTGAAATATAACAAGACAGACACCTGCACAAATTATAATTTACTTATTTTCCAGAAAAAACAGCATGAAAGGAACCAAATTATATATCAAGATGTTACTTACATTTTTTTGTGGAATTAACTGTTTTCTTCATTTTATTAATAAGAGCTTCTAATACAAATAATTAGTTAGATTCAATCAAATTAAGATACTAGTAAGACAGATAGATAGTCTCTAGTGATTGATTCATTATTTTTTCTTTATAAAACAATTCCTCCTAAAGAAAATACCTCTATAAAACAGTTTTTAAAATAACTCCGCACTTCTCTAAGGAGAAAGCTATACAACAGCAAAATCACTGCCTTAAAATGTATATTCTTTAACTTTTAAAATTCTGGTAAATTTCACAGAAATGCCAACAAGTTTTACAGAACAGTGTTTTCTGAATTCCCCCTAACTACACTGTTTTAAGAAATGAGAATGTATTGCAAATACTTGAACATATTACATAATTTTTAGGGAGTGGAAAAACAAACAAACAAAAAACCCAACAGCTCATTTTATCAATACTTCCAGGCAAAACAGTGTTTTAAAAAAATCTCAAGGTACTCCTCTCCTCAGGCCCCTAGGATGCACAGCAAGTTATATTTTGGTAGAACTATTTCACTGGAGTTCTGCATTTAAGGAAACTGCTCCTCTCTATATTGCTGTTGATGGTTTTTTTTGGTCAGTGTTTTTCTTTAATTCATTAATCTCAATCCAGATTATGATGAATCACATACCTACAAAAAGTTACAACCAACACAGAAAGGTTCTTGGGAATACATTGTTCTGACTAGTTTTTCCTCTGCTCCCTGTCTGGTTCAGCACTTTGATGCTCAGTCATTGAGTGGGACCCAATCTATATCCTTTGTCATTTTTCCTTCCATACTCCTCCCTCCAAGGGGGTTTGCATATTTCAACAAAAAATTTGAGAGAATTAGGTTCATTGAGTGTTTTGTGATATAATAGAGAAGACCTGTCCATTTCAGGATTTGAAATATAACACAGACGTCTTGTCATCCTTCTCACTGCCAAAGCTTCTGATGACACCACCAAAATACAAGTGAATACAACCACCATCTTCTGAAGAATCTCAAATATAAGCAATAACTTGGTTAACCTGATAAACCCTAATATGTGCTCAGATAACTCCTAAGAGAACTTAGATGATCTAAAACATGCTAGTAAAATCATAAAGACAACAATAAATCTGAGCATAGCATGAGCAGAGCTTGATTAATCCACATAACAAATTAACAGATCAAGAGACAAATGAGCGCATATATTTGGTGATGAATAACTACCTCAGGTGAAACAAACTGTAGATGACTTGAGCAAAATTATATAAAGAGAAAAAAACATTAGCAACTAAGCTGACTAAGTTCAATGCCTGCATGATGAACACTAATCAGCTAGCATGTAACTTAGAGGCCTGGCAGGTGCAAAGAAGGCTGGAAGAGCACTCCAATTCCTTTCCATGATGAGACCATTCTAAAAATATACATCAGTGACAGCCAGCAAGAGAAGAAAGTACAAAATGGCATACAAAAGCAGGTGACAAGGAGGGCTCAGAGGGGAAAAAACGCAGACAGATGAGTCGAGAAGCACAACCATACCAAGGTGAAAGAATCTCCCATGAAAGAAATGAAATGATGACACACAGAACAAGACTAAGAAATTAACTCTCTTGTATGGAAAAGACTGATTTTTATGTGCTCTAAAAGGGAAGGTGATCTCTCCAGCAAAACCCTGGCATGGGCCATAAAACCAGAGTCCCTGCTCTGACAGACTTCCGCACATGCTTTGGGTATAGAACTTCATGCCTCTTTCCTGGAACCCCATCTATAAAAAATGGGAATATTAGCACTTGTTTTTTCTCAGGTATTTGTGAGGATAAATGCTCAAAGATTACAGCATGCAGATATTATTCATTACACTGTTTTTATTTTATACTGTTTTGACAAACAACTATGAGTTGCAGAATTACACTAAATGATTATTTGCTTTCCTCAAAATTGAAATGGAAATTTATTTTTGATGTCTTACCTGTCACACACACATCTCCCATATGACACTTTTCTTTTATTATATAACATGCTATTATATCACTACAGTTTTTCAGCAAACACAATACACTGGACAAAGTGTGTTGAATACCTTAATTCCCTTCCCTACTCAAAAAGGTTATTTTAGCACAACCTTAATCTCCACTCAAAACTGAAATTTAGGCTTAGGATGGGACAGGAGAGTAACAATATGAAAACACTTTGCTTTAAATTTGCCAGGTCAAATCCTTATTATCAACACTGAGGATGTGAATGGCCTACTTTGTGATACTATACACCAAAATTAACAAGTCAGGCTGCAGTAACAAATGTAAACTGTTTTTTTAAGCAGTTATTTAAAGGTTTGTGGTGTGTTTTTTTGTTTGTTTGTTTTGTTTGTTTTTTTTAACTTCAGTTCAGCCATTCAAGATTTTCCTTGTGATTTCAGGAACAATAAACCCCAAAACTAAATATTAAACTTGTTGAGAACACCTAGTTTCTTCTTATTTCAGCTATACCGCTATCAAATTCTACTGTATTGGCTTCCAAGCCAGATTATATATTTACTTAAGTTCCATTCAAAATTTGGACTGGTCAAAATAGAAGGTATTTCCCAAATTAACAATATGAACCCTACCACCTTCAGTTCTAACAGCACTAGCCATCTCTGGTCTGTTGTAAATGAAGAGAGGAAATAGATGCATTCAATCCGACTACCCTAGTGAGGTAATGCACAGGGAAATACTGCAAATATTAGCTATAATTTTCACAGTGTATAAACATAGAAATAAAATCTACTACAGTATATAGTGAAGTAATAACCTTACAGAGGTGACATTTTAACTGAAAAAGATTGTTTTAGGATTATATGGTTCAGCCAAATGGTTATTTCAGATATAACATACTACGCAAGAACATCCTCTATCTGGAGACATTAAATACTTGCAAAATTGCAAACCAGTGAATATACAATAGTATCATACCTCCATCTTACCCTTATACTGCAAACACAAGTAAAACTTTCCATAATCGCCAACCGGGGTAAAAGATTGACATGTGCAAATAAATTCTTCGGTATATGCACTGAGTGAATTTTTAGAATGGGAAAAGGGATGAGGAAGAAGAGATCATGATGATAACGAGCACAACACAGGCGCAGGTGGAAGAAGTCAGTCTTGACTTGCATATTGACAAAACATGCTCAAGTCAGTGCCGCACCGAAGATGTTCCTACCTGACAGGGAGCCGGGCCCTCTGAGATGACAACAGTTCTGTAGGTCCACTGAGGTTCATCTCCCCATCCTCAAAGGATCCCTGGGAAGCACCCTGTTGAGAGATTTCAAAGCACATTTTGAAACTAAGCACGTATTTGTGCCTATAGAACACTGACTGTGTGGATATTATTGAGCCAGTGCTTGAAAGAGAAAATGAATAGTAAGTAACATCACCCCCTTGACAGGGAGGTCCGAAAGGCCCATTTTGTATGGAGCGTTCGCAACAACTTTCACAGAAATGGGAGGGCATCTACACTCTTGTTTGCTCAGTCCAGAGTCCCACCACGCTTCCACTGACATTCTGGTTCAATACGCCAGAAGGCCATTCCCACCACCTCTGGGAAGAGAGGAGTGAGATTTTGCATCAAGGCCCTGTATAGTCAGTAGATTTCCTCCCTTAACTTCACACAACCTAACAGGACATTCAGAATCTCTCAACCCACTGCAAAAAGACAGAGTGATTGATGAAACTAGTCACCAGCCACCCTGGACTTCTGTAGGGCAGGCTATGGTATGCTTGGGCACCTGTCTTTACAAAGCTGCTCCATGCTGACAGGGAACACCTCAAGCTGAAGGCCTCCACAGAGGTGGAAAAGCTACCAATACTGTTTCCTCCCCTGCCACCTCCTTGCTTATGATAGATTCCCTAAATCTCAAACAAACTGCTTTTTCTGTCCCTTGGCAGCTTTACTCTGGTAAAGACATTTTCACATTAACTTCACAGAAAACGAAATTATGGAATGACTTGGCCAGGCACAAAAATACAGTGCACACAGGGACCTAACATTAATGCTAACGCTCTTTAAAACTATTAACTTTCCTTTCCTGATCCTTAGATTCTTCATGTTTGCATTTTTTTCCATACTGGAAAAGGGAAAGAGGTACCAATGAGATAAGACCACTGTCAGCAGGTGATATATTAGCTTTAATGTACTGTACTTCATTGCAACCCTCACGGCAATAATGTAAACACAGCAAAATCCGTAACAAAGACCTTCTTTGGAGAGGTCACTTCTGCCAACTCTGCAACAGGAATATAGCTGGAAGACATAAATCTTCAGCTGTCAACACACTAAGAGAATTCAGTTCAAAGCTTGATCTTAACTAGATAAAGCCAAAAGTTAATCACCATTTTTTGTTGCTACAGTGGCACAATTTTCCAATGTATATACTTGCCATATCAAGTTGTGTCAATGCAAATGGTAGCAATTTGGAATAAATTCCAAACAACTAAGTTAACTAGTTAGACAATCTTATTTTCTACAAAAGCTTTATGGTGTATATTAAAACTTCCAATTTCTCTCAAAAGATGGATCTACTCAGAAAGGCAGCTCTACCCAGAAAGGCCACTTTACAGGTTTGGTGTTTTCAGTCTCTCAAAGATTTGAGAAACTTATTTTCAGTGTATAGGCAGAAAGAAAGTTGTAGGGAGAGGGGGCTGCTTTTGTTTTAGAAAAGAATCATGACCAGCCTCGCAAGCAAACTTTTGGATTATAAATCAAGCTGGATTTCTGTCCCTCCTTTTCCCTCCCCTTTTGTTCACTCACCACCACCACGTCTTTGAACCTATTATCTTGGCAGCAATTCTCTTTGCATGTTAATCAGAGCACAAGGCAACAGAGTTGGCTTCCACTGCAAAGCCAGTATAGCTCACTGAAAGTAACTTCTGTCACTAATGGAAGAACTATTTGAAAAAATGTGTATTGAGCGTATGCCATCTCTTCCAATCCCTCTTCACAGTGGAACCACACGTCAAGAAGCAATTCTTGTTGTATGAAGCATATTCCATACTAACCTCATAAATCACAAACTCAACCTCAAGCAGCAAGTTAGCAACAGAAATCTGACACACAGCCTTCATGTGTTGACTTCATCTTGAAAAAAAGACAGAGCCTTGGTAGCAGCAGATGCCAGAAGGAGACAAACCTCATTAACTCTAAGCTCCCAAACCTAACCTTTTTTAGCTAACCAGAGAAAACATTGGTACTACAAAGGGTATTCATTTTGGAAAGTTGAAAATAGCCAAACCATGAGCAGATTTTGGGGTTGTAAATTAACCTGCCTCTTTTTTCTTCCAGACATTGGCTGCAAGACAGTGCTGCTCAACGCATGAGTGAGAACTTGCTACTCATGCCTCAGAACAGTTTTTCTATTTAAAACTTCCCTTGCAGTCTACTCAAGTCTGCACATGCTACATTACTTCTCTATTTCTGGGCTTTTGGGTACTGTTGTTTTTGCTACAGCGAGGTTACATCAATAGTTGTCCTCCTTCCCCCTTTCCTTGGGTAACTGAGATTTCACAGCAATGACAAATATAGATACCAGAACATGATCTCATCTCATGTTTCTGCTGACTGATTCACAGGTTTAAAACCCCATTTTTGATCAACAAGTCTAATGTCATACTTGGAATTAGATTTATTTAGTCACACAGCACAATGTTGGCAAGTGCACAGCTACACTGCAAGATAAGTAAAAGGTTGTTACACAAAGATGGCAACCAACTGTTCTTTTTTCTGCTAAAGGTAAGATCTGCAAAAGATGTCAGCAAGCTGGAAAATAAGGTTGTTATAGCTATTAGGGGTATCAGACCTCCAATAGAGGTCTTCAAGGACAGATTTTAAAATGTGTCAGGAATGTTTCAGGGCATGTTTATTCCTGTGTTAGAAAAAGTGGTCCAACCTTGTGAAGTGCCTGACAGCCGCTCATCTCCACTGTTCCATAAGGGAGAGCTTCAGAGAGGAATTAGAGGATGAAATCTGGAGTCTGTAACTTCAACTACAGCTTTTTTTTTTTCTTTAACATTCAATGGTAAAGGCTGCTAAAAGAGTAGTTATCCACTCCTGAGCTGGACCGCTGAGTTTTTACAGACTTCAGAAATACCACAGGGAGGGTTCAGTGTCATACTCCCCTCCTGAACACCATCCCCAATTTTTATTTGAAGGCATACAGTGCTCACACACCACAGATTATGGCATGCTAAAATCAGTAAATACAGTTAAATATATTTAAAGTCTTAACTTATCACAGAAACATGAATCATAATAATGATTCATAATCATAATCAGACTCTCTGAGAATGACATTAGAGTTCCAGTCACGTAATAATCACTACAAACGGACAAATTCCTTTTATACTTCAGCATTTCATTAGAGCCATTGTAAATTTAAACAGATATCTCCTGCCCAACAGGCTGAATGATAGCAAGCCAACGATGCATAACTATTAGAAGACAATGATCCAAAACACACAAATTCTTAATATCTTGTTAATAAAGATCAATTGTCAGTTTTTCAATAGCAGAATTAATGACACTGACTCCCAAAACTTTACTCAAATTCAGCTGCCAGAGTAATACAACAGAAATGCAGTTTTCAGTTAGGAAATAGGTGTAAATGCAAAAAAGTATGGTAAACAGAAAAATCAAGAAGGCACATGCATCTAAGAAAAGTGGCATTATTACTATTTTTTAATTTATTTACATAAGGATAATTTTAATTAAGCATTTTTTCTTAGGGCTGCAAAAAGCAAATTTTTCAAATTAGGACTGAAACAGAAGAGAGGGATCCTACTAAATAATAGCTCTCTGCAAACAACTATAACCCAAATGCTTGAAAGTATCTCATATTCATTACATGACAGTTCTTGATCTAGGCAAATGTGTATGTGTAACAGTTGGAATAACAGAGTATATACCAGTAACATTTTCTATCCTGCAAATGCGCACTGTATTCCCAATTTAACAGTCAGCATGGATGGTATTAGCTCCCAAAACAAATATGCTGAAATCAGTAGAGCATCGGAGCATCATACTGAGATTAGAGTATGAGAAATGCAGAAACATGTCCCCTCCCTCCCACTCCCCCTTTTTTTTCTCTCTTTAAAATGCTCCTTTTACAAAAAAAAAAAAAAAAGAACCTATCAGCTTAAATAAAAAATGAGAGTGGCACTTTTGAACGTAGAGATTAAAGTATAGGTTTCTGGCTAGAGAAGGAGAAAGGGATAGACAAAATTAGCTCAAAACAGTCAAAGCTCCTGTTTTGACTTCAAACAGAGGGAGCAGCCCTGAGCAGCCAACACAGCAGAGGGCTGCCTGACAGCAAGGCCACTGACCAGCCCTGCACTGTGTTAGGCCATTGCTCTGCTTTTCTGCTATTGTCACAACTAAGAAAAGGTATATTTTCAAGTCTTAGAAAAAAAAAATCTGCACCTGATCAGCTTTCCAGCTAAACTCTGGTTACGGTGTAGTTTTCCATTATCTTTTAATTCAAAAGAAATTTTTCACTGAGGGTCTCCTATAGCAATATTTTGTAAATTCACTCAAGAGTACACTATACCACGTTGTCAACATGACAGATCTTTAGAAATAGTCAAGAGCCACCAGCAGGCATAGAAAGGCTGTTATTCACCTCTCTGACAGACTCCCAATACTATTCTTAGGACAAGATGCAAGTTTGCAGGTCATTCCAAACCGCAGATATATCGCATTTGGAAAAGCTATGTAGCGGGGGGGGGGGGGGGGGGGAAGGTCCTTTTCTATTTAGAAAAGGAATTCTTATTAAACAATAAGCAGCAGTAGACAAATCTCAGAACTAGATGGGAAGTTTAGAGAAACAGTAACTCTGTGTAAACAACTGGAGAACATCCTGAGTGCAGGGTATACTTGGAGTATAAAGCAGTCATCAAACACTAACCATAAAATTGAAGGAAATAAATAAGATCTATTAATAAGAATTACAAATGGCATCCACTCAAAGTCTGGCATATCCCAAGGGAAAATATCTTTATTTCAAACTTTATTTTAATGGCCAAGTTAAAAGTGAAAATATATGCCTTAAGTTCCAGTTTATAGTATTGTATTCCCTGAGGAGGTCAGGCTTTTAAAACAAAGGAAAGACCTCCAGACCCCGCAGCAGAAGGTCACGGAGCAGAGCGGCAGGTCGCAGAGCTCGCTCTCCCTGCTTGGCCAACGTGGATCCTCCTCCAAGAAGGTTCAGTGGCAGTTCAGGCCCTACCAACACAACAAACAATCGGATGCAAAGAAAGCTGTGGGTGAAAGGGACACTAGTTTACAAATGCAGGAAATGTCTCATCTACTGCTCTCACAACAGACAACCCTAATTACCATATTTAAAAACTGAGCATTTTTAGCAGCACTTTCAGGATCATGTGAGCATTTCTGACAGCCAGAAAGAGTTTAAAAAGCCACAGCACTATTTTTAGCTTGAAAAATCCACACTTTCATAAATATTCCCAAACTGATCAGTAGCCGCTACAAAGGTGTTTACCTTTACTTACAGCAACAAACACAACAGCTGACATTGCATACCAAATACCCCAAACCATCTGGCTCAAGGAACGCATGTAAATGCTGGGTTTTGTTCCATAAGAATATAAACAGGCACAGGGTTAAGTATGTTAACCTCATTTGAACCCACGTTACACACCTCTTGATTTAACATTCGGCAGTTAGACCCGGGGCTGGTTCCAAGCCCTGGCAGAGCGCAGGTGACCGCGTGGCAGCCGGGCCTGCTGGAAGGCCGCAGAGGTTGTGAGCGCTGTGGGGCTCCCGGACAGCTTGGAAGCCCGCTTCCCCCACAGGAACCCAGGCCTTTTGTTACCATGCTCCTGTCACCCTAATATTGTAAAACGAAGAATGCAGCAAACCACAACTTTCAGTAGGTTACACAAAACCAAAGTCACTCATATGCTAGACAGGAAAATAAAGTTTTTGTCAATATCTATCTGCATTTCATCTGCTTACCTAGTTACCTGCCCACCCACACAACTTTACATAATAACCAAAAACACTTCCTGAAATGTATTTGTAAGTGGAATGGCTTGGTACTGCAAAAGCTAGTATAATAATATCCCTTTTAAAAAAAATCAGATGAAATTTAAAATATCACTTTCCTTTTTTGCTTCAAAGTGTAATGAAAGAACCAGCAAATACTTTTAAAACTAACCGATAATAGAAACTGAGTAAGCTGTTCAGTACGCTCTTAAATGACATTACAGAGCTTGTCCGAAAGAGAAATTTTGATCAGACATGCAAGCTGTCATACTTAAACAAGTGTATTTATAATCACAACTGATTTATCTAAATTTAAAAATTCATAACCATCTAAATCCCCACGCTATCACTATCATTGCTATATCATGCACAGAAACCAAGGCAAAACAGGCCGATAAAAAGCTGCTAAGCTAAACGAAAAAATATTAGCATTTGATACTGTGTATTCCTTACTTTTCCAGCGGTCTGCTTGATTTAAATCACTCTGCCTCCACAAAACGTGATGAGTATTTCTAAACAGCTTACAATACTTCCTTTTCACTTACTGATTAATCTACATCATGCTCTTGACTATTCAAAATGAAATTCATTTTAAATGGATAATTGATGCAATTGTGCAGTATCTGCAAATGCAATTAATCACTTGCTAAAGACGATTTTTAGGCAGGCAACAAATATAAAAATAAGAATCATGCAACTTCTTTCTGTGTTGTCAACTGAAATGTATTCTGCTGGACTGGTAAAGGTATTTTTCAAAATCAGAATAGCTGTACATCTTCGGATATTTTTAACACAATATGCAAGTGGATTCATGTTTAATTAGCACAACGCAAAGACAAGCTGTAATACAGTTTGGCTTTCAGCAATTACATGACAGTTTGAGGAACCATAACAGCAACATCTTCCCCTCTCAACTACCAGTGGGTGCCTTGAATGTTGTAGTGAGCTGGTCTTGGCACTTAAAAAGATATTTTAAGCCAAGGGCATAAATAGACGTGTTCCTGGGAATCAGTCTGGAGTAGATTAAGAAATTATTCCACTAAAGTGTTTGCTACCAACTCTCTGCTGAGGGTTATCCTCACGGCTGAACCATACTTGTGGACAGCATACTTAGTGTTTGTTCTTCAGTGCTAACTCCTTCCCTGGCAGGTCTACCTACTCAGTGTGACTTCACACTGGGGCAGATTAGGTGTAACTGAACCACATGCACAGTTCAAGTGATGTACTCCATATCATTGTGCAAAGTGGGGCAGGAACATCTTAAGGATACATGGCCATTTCCAAAATGATTGTTTACACCTCAGAGCAGTGGTCAACAACTGCTGCCAAAACAGTGGGAGGGCACACTGGGAACAGTAAACAGGTCTCTCTCACACCCAGAAAACGGAGAAGAGTACCTCATGGGGTTAATCATGGGAAGCAATATCCTCTACCCTCCTAATCACCACTGGTCCAAATTCAACAGGTACCTTGAAGCCACTGCCTTGTACCTGGGCAAAATATTGTCGATATCAAACACAGCTCCCAGGGAGTACAGGAGTCAGCATGAACCAAACCAGGAGAGCCTCTGTTCTCTGCGGACAGAAGTGACACCAACCAGCCTCATACCTCTTAACCTCCAATAAGCTCTTCTGGAAATGCTCAGCTTTGCGGCATAAAATACACTTTGCCAAAATCAACCTCCAAAGTGTCCTCCCTAACCCAATTTGTTTCCAGTCTTAACCATTAAAAATGTAGCTCATGAACCTCCTGAAACTGCGTGGAAACAGCAACACTCCATTCCTAAAGTCATGAACAAACAGTAAAGTCCTCTTTTTAAGAGCAGCAAGGATTGGTTTAGGCCTGGAGATCAAAACCGTTGCATTTAATTTTGGTCATGAAACTTTCCAAGAGTCCTTGGACGATAAATTTCCCTCTAACACCGAGTTAGAAAAAACGAAATTTCCACTAGCTGCAACAGTAGTGGAGTTCACACCTTTATTGGCATTTGGTTTACATGGCTGAAGGGAAGGAAGAGGTGCAGCGAGAGTGCCTGTGTAAGTACTTCCTTTTGTGAAAGGCTCAGAGGAAAAGAAAAATGAGAACTACCACAGTGAAGTCTCCAGAAGTAGCTTTCCTGCACATAAAACTCTGGACTTAAGCCCAACATTTTAAGAATTTCCAGGGTGAGGTGTGAGCAATGTATTTTCCAAAATAGTATAAAGCAGCTTTTAAAAGCATTGATAGTATATTGATAAATATTTGGATTTAGCACCTCTACTGGCCAAGAACCAATTCTTGAAGTAGAAGGAAATTTTTCAGGAGAATAAAAAAAGTAACTACCAGAATCATAAGTAATATAGTAAGTGTTCGCAACTTTTAGAAGCTGTCAGTATTGGAATAATTACTGCAATGATGGAGGTATGTGGCCAGTCATACGACCACTGGAAACTTTATAACAGACAATTATTTATTAGCCCTCCTTCCCATTTATCATGTTGATTTTAATTGCTCTTGCTTGGGTGAGCATTCAAACATATATGTATGTTACTGAATGCTTCAATAGGGCCTTTCATGACTAAAAACACATTAGGATTCTATAAGGCCTACAGTGGTTTAGAAAATGAACCTCTATTTTCTTAAATGAAAAAGTGTCAGGGTCTGCCCAACATCAGAGAGAAATCAGTTGACCAGTACCTATAGAAAGAGCTACACTCAATGTTGAGGTTTTTCCTGACTGAAACTATATTAATAGGACAAAGTAGCAGCAAAACCAGGCAGAGAGTTTTGCTGATTTAAATACCCTTTGTTTGTTTCTGAGTGTGTCTACATGGTCTTTTGAAGACCAGAGAAAGATCTCTGCCTGTACCGCAAGGCAACTAGAAACTATAGGGCAGCATTAGCAAGTCACTGTGTGAGTTAGGTTATTATTTGTGTCTCAGAAAGATTATTAAATTGAGCTCATACATGCTAAGAACATTTAAAAAGATTTTGGCTGACCTAAAGCATGAGTACTCTTGTGCCTAGTTGTTAGAAATCAAGTAGATAAACCCTGAGATTCTACTAGTGTAATGTTAAAATATTAATATTTTATTTACCTCCTAGTGTTTTAATTAAAGGCTGTATTTACTGTCCAGAAATCTATGTCTCTCTTATTTACAGGGACCATTTAGCAGTGCTATCGGCAATGCAAGAAAGTGAAGAAGTAGGCGTTTCCAAGAAAAAACTTATAATTTCTTCTGTATCACCCACTTGGAGGCAGAATCTGTATTCAAGAAAGTACACAACCTCTGGCCATTTGAGCTACTATACAAATTATTTGGGGGCATTCCCATGGCAACGAGCATCATTTTAGAAGTGTTCATAATTAGCACCACAAATGCACATTAATCTCTTCTCTTGGCTAGAAACTGCCATGGTGCAATTAATGATATTGCAAAAATGGGAAAAAATCACATTTCTGCAAGAAAATCCAGCAAATTTTCTCAGACCAAGAGACTATCATATTATCTTCCCTAGCCTGACTCACTATTTCAAGCCTCCCAAGATCTTGAATTGACAGAACCATTTACAAAAGATTTGCAAACTATAAAATCCTCTCATTTACGCAAAGAGGAACTACTTGTATTCCTTTAAAAAAAGGAAATCTTTGAAAATGAATACATTGCAATGATTTCTTCAAAGCATTACTTAGTCAACATTTAAAATCTTATCGAAGCTTTCTTGCATATAATTCCGCATCACCATTTCGCCCCAAAACAGAATTCTACTTACACCACATAAAACTACTAATTCTGAACACCTGAAAAAATACATATATATATATTTACAATACAGAAAAGAGAAAAAAATACAAATGTAGTTGCTGTATCAAATCAGAACTTTCTTCAGCCACACCAATGTGCAATCAATATTATCTTAAAGGCTGCTAAAGAACATGTTCCATCTAAAAGCTTGGTGAATAAATGACATTCTAGCCTCACATCTCTATTCCTTGCAGTAAATCCTGTATTGAATTTAGCTGTCTTTCTCAATCCAAAGGAAAGTTATGGATATGTGGGAAATCTCAATGATGCTATCATTGTCTACTTCGATATTTAGAGGAAAAAACAGGGAGAAGAGGGAAAAGGAAGCATGTAACGTATAGCCTGAAACAAGTTAGGTTGGTGACAGAAGTCCATAGTTCTGTTGATTCTGCATCAGCAAGGAAAACCAAATCATTACCTTACATCCGCCTGCCTCAGCACTGCTCACAACCTGAGAGCACTGAAGTCAACTTCTGTCCAAGATCAGAAAACTGCACTCACTGCTTTGGAAACCAAACAGTTGCCTCAGTAAAATGCTGTAGTGGTGTAAGACTACCCTTTACCTTGCCTTAGAAATCACTCTCATCATTAAGTCAGGACGACGGTCACTTCAATAACCCATCCAGCTGACACTTTGGAAGAGACCCAGCTGCCCACAGTGCCCCCACCTCCTCAGACACACCTTTTTCCAGCAGCACAGCGCTACCAGGCAGCACAGCCCTGCGCTGTGCCCAACCGCCCCAAGTGCCCGCGGCCTGCAGAAGGAGTGTGAGGCCCAGCCCGGGCACCGCTCACCTCCTCTGGTGGCACTGGCTGTGTCCTACAGTCTGCTTCCTCCGTGTACAACGTATGCTAATAATTGCTAGTGATGTTACTACTGCTCCTCATATGGGATTATCATAGTGAAGCAACAGCACTGATTAATCAATTAGTATGGATTCATTAGAGAAGAGATGAAAGATAGAGCAATGTAATTGTGTTTACTGAACAATGGATGACAGTGTGCTTAAAAGCACAGGCTTTCTAATAATACACAGCCACCTAGCATGATATATACATAACATTATGAATATTTAGAACATTTTCAAAGCAGAGCTAGAGAAAGAACAATCAGAACGTGAATGTGTGTGTGCAAGTAATGCTGGAGCCTGAGGAACGCAGAGGGGAGAAAGCACAAGACATGACGCAGAGGGAGGTGAATATTTTAGCTTTGACTCCTTTGTAGAACAGCTAAATCATGACCTGCAGTCCAGTATGCACAGGTGTTTCTGCACAACACAGTAGCCAACAATATAAAGAGTCAAAGATGTTTCAAACATTATTAACCACGCTGTGTTAAGCCAAAGAAAATCAAAAAACAGCATGCTTTTCTAACTAAACACCAACACAGCTCTATAAGAACAGAAGCATCTAGAGTAACATAGAATTTTTTTTCTCCAGATGTCTTAGGTGCGCATCCTTTACTGCTTGCCCTTGACAGAGGCTGAACATTGAACTGACATTAGCAATGAAAAACCATGAATACCAAGCTCCCAGACACGTCTCATGTTTCGACCATATGATCCTCTTTAAGCACTAGTTTTATAGTTGAAGATCCCTTCCTCTGTCTAATGGTAGTATACAGACTGGCCAGTAATGGATATCAAGAGATGAGAAGAATTAATTTCTTGAAAATATGGTGCAGTATAGAGGTATTGAAATATATCTCATGCTGCAATCTGAAATGATAAAGACCAAACAAAAATGTAACAGCTTACAGAAGAAATGTTTTGTAAAAAAGCAGTGGTAAAAAACATACCCTCCATACTCCATGAAATCCAAAATCTTCACAGAACTCAAAGATCAAGATCCCATGAGAGACCCAATCTATAGCGTGACAAGGATTTGAATGCTCTCAGAGACCCACTCATCCAGTGTTTTCCCAAGACACTGCCACAGCGTGCCAGGGAACCACAGTTTGCGATTAGCACAGAGCTTCCTCAGCTTGGAATGCAGCCCTTCAACACAAGGTACTAAAAATTACATTGCTTGTTTAGATTAAAGACACTTTTATTCCTTCTGGGAGTTAAGTATTCCCCCCTTAACTTTGTGGGCTGCAAATTTATTTACTCTCCAGTACATTCAGGCATTGAGTTAATGAAAGACTTATCAGCTTGCTTCAGTCTAAGTGGCTTACTGGTAACAGTCTGAGCATCATCCTGCAGCCATCTAATGTTTAACCATTTTCTCCCTGCTATAAGTGATAAACTCTCAAAAGATAGTTTTATTTATGTATATATAATTTTAAGTTGCAGGTGAGGTTCATCCAAAATTGTCTCTGATCACAGAGACACTATGAAGTCTCACAACTTATCTCCATACAGGAAGGAATTATGTCCTTTGGAAATCCTCACCTCCCTTTGGCTTTGGGAATTTTCTGAATCAAATTCTCAACAAAACCTGCCCTGACACTGAGGACAAAGAGTCATCATGACAACCTAAGAACAAACCAACACAAATCAGCCTTGCCAGCGCTCTATTTGACAGGCAAACCCTAGCATTTTGCATTCTTTAAACCTAATTCTAAGAAAAACCTTTTCAGAGGAAAACCAGGTCATCAGTCCTTAAGAAATTGCGAAGGGACCATGGGAACATCTCAACCTAGACAGCACCAAACAAGTGAATAAGGGTTAAACGTTGTCTGAATCTCTTCAAGGAATTGAGAGTTGAATGTAAGAAAACACACCACCCTACACAAAGCCCTTGATCTTGATCCTAATTCTCAATGGAAATTAAGACAACCGCGTAGCATTTTAATTCTGTACAACAGTATACAAAACCTTATTTTAGGATCTAAAATTACAGGCACGGTGGTGTTACCCTGAATTTATGAGTGGATATTATTAATAAATCTGAGTTGACTCCTATGAGTCAAGACATTACTATCAGTGGCTTATCTTAAACCTAGCAGGTAATTTAAACCAGAGGCGGATCACCTTAGAGTATATTGTTATTTCCAACAAATCCTTATGAATCATAATGGTATTTTCAACCTCTCCTAGGATTTTGAAAAGTCATCCAAAAATAACCTTTCATAAAATGATCTGGTTTCATGTTAATTATTAACTACATCTTGAAATAACAGCACTGGTTAGTAAATAATTTGACAGCACTAAAAATTGCAGTGGAAGAAAACAGGATTTATCACATGGCTGAAAGAAAGCAGGGTGAACAAAATACGTTCAAAGATGTATTAGCATATTCACTGGGAATAAAACAGCACAGTAATAATAAAACCATATAGATTAAGATCAAGATATAACACTTTCTTTGCACTACTGATCATATTATGAGAGAGCAATATTGTACAGCAAGAGCCCTCAACGGTGACTTTTTAAATTATTTAGAGAAAATAAGCAAAAGGGAATCATGAAGTCAACTTCATTTTCACACTACAAAGTTGTATTTATTGACAAAACTGCTTTTTTTTTTACAGTTATAGATGGGCTTAACTACACTACAGTTTTTGATTGATAGCAACATGCTTAATTGCAAGGACAAATGTCAGAACACATTGCTGCTCCTGAGGTGAGCACAACAGGTGACATGAACAAGTGAATAATTCTCAGTGAGACAAAAAAAAAAATAGCATAAGCTATTAACTCTTCTAATTCTTGTATGTGTTCCTGGACAAACATGCCTTTTTTCTCTAATTTTTCTCACAAGCAAAGTGAATTATGAATTAATGTGTGTATATATATACACATACATATAAAGGCTTACACAGTGACTTCCTGATTTTTATTTATTCCTATTTTAAAATAAACATTATCCCTTACACATCAGTGGTTTCCTATAAACAAAATATCCCCGAGGCATGTTCAGTATATAAGTGATTACCGCAAAGTGGAAGGTAGTAACAAGCATCTCCTTGCATGCTTTTATATAGCTCCATCACTTCCTAACCTCTCCACAGAAGATGTTCAGGCTGGTTTCAGATAAACAGAGAAACTACATACTAAGACAAAATGGCTCTCTCATTTCCAGTTCCTTCATATGAAGGACCCTGGGTAATCTACTGCCAAGACTCCAAATCCAAAACTATGGTGCGCACAGCAAAGTGCAAAGTAAAGTCCCAAACTACTTTCCATACTCTACAGCATAATGAACACAGCGAGGCACAGGGATGCTGTACAAGTGCGCAGACATAAAGCTTTCACTTCAGTATTCTACGTAATTGAGATTTTTAGAAATATTTTGAATAGTTATTAAAAAAAAAAGTTTACTTTCTCCTTTTTGGGTTAAGAAACTCAGAATTTATGCAGTCATTTAACATTTAAAAGACACTGGATCACATTCAGCAAGATAAAATGTGAAAGCTTTGCTTTATGAACCCCTTATTTCAGCAGCATTGCCTTCTCCAAGACTGCCACTTATTACAGCTCACGAAATAACAGAATCCTATTAGCACCGTGCTTGGTAACTGCCTTGGATTAAACTGTTTCCTTCTCTTTGTTGATGTTTGAGTCAGTTTGTCTCACACAATGAGTGAAAAATAGAAGAAGGTGAAGCAAACTACAGTAAAAGCTGTTTCGTGAGCCAACATAGTGAAGGTGCTCTTGAAAATAACGTGACTAACAGACCTGTTTTACGTATAAACAAAAGTAGCCTATAAATAAATCTTCAGGCAAGCTACAGGTTCATACAAACCTCTGATGACTTCTAGGATACATCTTTCCTGTAGTTTGTCCCAAACTGCAAAACCCATTCCTCAGATTTCCTCATTTTACTCTGCTGGCTTTTTTGTTTTGTTTTTAATGCTACATAGGAGAGTAGAGGTCAGAATTAATAATGTGATTTGTGCTTGTGACATGCTGAAGAACATGACAGGTGCACAAAGGAGTGACAAGAAGTCTTGGTACATTTTGGTACTTTATGATGTTTCTGAGCTAAGGCATACAGCATCAGATTGATTTAATGATTAGCATATCCTTAACTTACAATTTCCTTGACTTTTTAAGAAAAGTTAGGCTTTAGAACTTCAGCACAATAAGCTTAGATACACAGCACAGACCAGTTTTTGTTTCCTAGTTGAATATTTCAAATATTATTACTTATGAATAAAACCAACATGAATTATCCAGGTCTGATTATAATCAGAAATGCTCTTCAACCAGAAATGCTGGAAGAGTAGCAACATTTCTACATTAGTTGGGATGGAGAATTGGTTTTATTTTTGCTTGCTTGCTTTTAAAGAAAATAAAATGACTTATGCTAATTTCACTGAAATTTATTATTTAGAAAAGCAAATTTATAAAACATTTTGTACAGTGAAGTTATCACACAGAAAATAAGCTTTTTCTGAAGACTTTATAATTGTATTATAAAAATCCAATGCAAGCTGTTAGACTTTGCTTGCAGCTTTCGTGTATCGAGCACTACTAATCTGCATATTTAATGGCTCCAAATCACTGTAATGTATTCTATGTACTCAAATGTAAAGACATTATCTTCTCTTCTAGAAAGAAAAGGTAAGAATAGCTCCAGTAAGTTACTTTGTGAGGAAAAGAACAAGGTAGACTTTCTGAAGAAAGGCATCTCATTTAGATAAGAACTTTGCCAAATTCAAAAGTAAGTGAAGAAAGCATTCACTGCTTGCTTCTGAAAAAAAAACTTAATAGTCTAGGACCCCTGAAACATGGTACACCCTGCAGCCACAAGCAATACATCCTTGACAAAAGTAGCTCCCAGCGGAAAAGAGGATCATGGCAGGAATGGCATGTTTTCAAGTATCTGTGCATAATCTCACACAGGGCTTTAAATTTCAGTATAAAAGTACAATGAATTGGGCTCAACGCTTCAATAGGAAGTACTGTATACATGAAACAAGACAGTGGAATAACAGAGTAATACTGATCTGTGTTGCTAAAGTGATGTGCTGCTGCATTTTAAGTTACTCCAAACTTCTGTGCAATACACGCTTGCGCTTGTACAATGGCAAGAGAGCAGTTGAGCCTAGAGATGACAAACAGAGGGGCCTGGGTTGCTGAATGCCAGCTCAAAAACAGATTGAACACTGATTTTCCCTCAAGCGTGAGCTGTCCACAGCACAGCGTTGTGAGCACAAAGCGAGTCTAGTTTCTAATAGAAAGAGAAATGAGCTTTCCATTTGCCACATCCTCTCTCAGCAAATAACCCTTTTTCTGTTTAAACGGTTATAATTTTCAACAGCAATACTAGAACTTAAAAACCCAACCCGAACAACTTCAGGGGCAGCTAGACTTGATCTGGACTGAAACGCATGTCGCCTCTGTGCATAAATCCCTGCTGCTGTATCCAGCTCCAACAGCCACAAGTGCCATCAAGTCTAGAAATCACAAGTGCAAGGACCTGGGGAGCTAAACACAACCTGAAAAAAAGTTTGAACAGTTCTTTCTGCTGCAGCCTGAACCATCTTATGTCTTTGTAGCAATCAAACAGGAACTGTTTACCATATGAAAGCAAATATTAGTTCTGTTGTTACGGCTATTTGGACATCTGATAGCCTCAGGCAACCCAAAGGGACCCCAACAACAACAGCTCAACTTAAAAGCCAAAGGGCAGATACCTTTGAAGTAAGAGATGACACAGAAACAGGAGCAGACCTTGAAGTTCGGACTGATGGAAAGAACCTGAGCACTTCAGAGGATTTTTAATTCATCCTCACAACACTCTGGAAGGCAGAATAGGCATGGCTGACCACCAGTGGTGCTAAATGCCAGAGAACCTAATGGCAAAACCTTCTTCCCACAAACTCCTCCTCTAGGGAAAAGGCAGCTCAGCTCAGAGGGGCTCAGGGCTGTGGCAAGTGACACTGGGGAATGACTTTTGTTGGGTTCTTGATTAGCTTGCAGAGAGCATAAATTGTTAACCTTTTGTGAGCTGATTAAGTTCTATGTATTTAAAAAAAATGCTCCACTAAAGCTACGTGATTGAGCATCTCTGTAAAAGAAAGCATTAGCTGTTTACTGAGAGGATCCTACTTCACAGGTAAGGCTGAGATGCACAGGAAAGGGTTGCACCCTGCCACTTCAGAGAAAGCATGCTTTTCTGAGCAACTGGTGCTTCTCAGTGCTGAAAAGATTTAAGCATGTATAAACAGCTTTATGAGAGTGTAAAAGCTGTTACGTGTTACACGTTTTCACAGCTGTTCTAGGGACATAGAGTTGTCATTCCCCTTTAAATCAAAAATTAGTAAGAACTGTGCGCCCAAGAACTGTAACAGTGAGACCATTATTTGTCACCAGTATTTGGTAGTTTATCGCTGCAGACAGCGCCTTCAATCTGTGGTCAACAAACTCCTGTAAATTCCTTGACTACTTTTAGAAGATCCTAAACTTTTAGAAGATCCTAAAAAAAAAAAAAATTACTGAAGAGCTAGCTTACTGTCTGCATTGGAAAAGTTTTGAAAGTCCACAAAGCAAGAAAAGGAAACTATAAGCCATAATTTGGATTATAAACTGGTTGGCATTTCTGACACTGGCAGAGATGTTGACTTTTGTGTTATTGAATGGACAGAAAATTCTTGTGTTTTTCTGTTGTTATTTTTCATAGATATAAAACTGAAAAGCACCAACGGCTGCTGATGGTTTTCCTCCTGGATTCACTTCAGATTTATTTATAGCAGGGCTTTCCACCTTTATCTGCAAATGTCACAATTGAGCCAGTGACTTTATATAGATGCTTGGTTTAATAACTACGGCAGATATGGCACACGTTCTGCTTCTGCCCCTCTCTGAAAATAAACAAAACTAATCAGGTCTAAAAACTAGTTTATATCTCACTGTTCATAGCAAATAGAAAGAGTTGGGCACAGATAACCTAATTTTCACCTGTTTCTGCTTACTGCATATACACTAACTCAATTTAGATTGATCAGCTAATGTTTGCAGACTTACTACAGAGGCACAAGGGTACTACATCCATTCAGCTTATTTTTTAAAAAAAGGCACACCGAGATGAAATGTTGTTCACGCTCCTTTTTTAATTTTATTTTAGCTCTTTGTTTATCTCTTCACTTCAAAGCACTTCCAATATGAGGAACAGTTTCAGTGTGACAACTTTGTAAAATTAAAATAGAAAAAATGTGCCAGCATCAATCTGCTTTACATTGGAAAGCACAACAGCCTTGAGACAGAAATGACGACTTATGAGAGTGAGCTATAATGAACCCAGAAGTGCTATGTGCAGTAGGAAAAATGTATTAGACTAGAGGCTGAATGCTCCTGACACAATTTGTCTTCCTCAATAGGCGCCTCCTGTTCCCCAGTCGCAGCGTACGGTGAAGTTCAACTCCAAAAGCAAGGGAAAGTCATCAATACGAAGCCGCACAATTCTGTTTGCTGGCATTTCTTATTTGAATTGAGGCTGCCTGAGGTCCGAACGGACAGAAGCGCAGCACAGAATGAAGCTGAGTCCGCAGGAGGCCTCCCCCATGGGCAGCACGGCCCCGCCAGCCCGCTGCAGCTGGTCCTGGAGGCTGGAGGGGAGGCTGGCAGCGAGGCCAAGCAGCAGTGCTGGCACGAGGGGCCAGGTGGCAGCCCCCTCCCAGCCCCACAGGAGGTGGGCAGCAGAGTGACAGCCCAGGGGGGCTCCGAGCCTGCAAACAGACTCCCCGCTCCCACATCAAGGCAAGACAAGCACAGAACCAAATATAGTATTTCAGAGGGAGGTTAGAGATACCAACAGTATCTCTAAAAAAAAAACAGTGCCTGGGAAGCTGAGCCCTAAAATTTCAGTGATGTTGGAAAATAAGTTTTACTCTCTAACGAGTTATATTCTGACTCCTTTGAACAGACACTTTTCCATTATCTGAATATATTGAACTAATTTCTGTTCTTTTCACAACAATGTATCTGGGGTGCAATCTTAATTCTCTTACAAGACACTGTCAGCAAAGGGCACCGCATGAACGCATATATCCTATATATGCTGCTATGTGGGCAGCATCACCTCATATTGCTTTCCAAAGACATGCTTCCCCACTAAAAAGAGCTGGTGGTACGCTCAGCACAGAGACATCCCTCTGCCTTCTGCTTGAATAAAACTATTTTTGTTCCCCTAGGAACTGGTGAGTGCTATGAACTTGCTTTCTAACTCTTATTTGTACCATTATGTTATTTACCAGAAGTCTAAATTTATTATTTCAACTATTTAAAAAGCAAAGGAAACAGATTATAAATTGCATGTGTCAAATCTTCTCATTTGATTTTTGCACTGCAAACTAAATAGATGTATTTGCAACCCACAGTTGCCAATCAGCCCTAAATATTCATGAAATACTGGCAGCAGTGGAATGGAAAGCTGGACCTGAAGCAATCTCACAAATTATAAAGAAAAACACTGGAGTATTTTTGTGGTCACCCTGATAATTATATCACTAATAAACTATTAATATCAAATAATTTAACAAAAATTAAATTACAGTAAAGCTGAAACCTTCATGTTAGACCTGTGCTTAGAAGGTAACTGGCACTAGACTGTACAGAAATAATTTTAATGCAACTAATATCTATAATTTGGTGTTTTATATACTTCTTATAGTATTATGAATGTATAATTGGCAGCAGATTCAGTTCCCAAAAGTGTTATAATCTGTTGGCATAGTGCCATACTTTAAAAAAATTTACATTTATTTACAGGAGCACGCATCTGGTTCTAATGAACTTGCTTTACCTGCTAATATCAGTGTTTGCATGACTGGTGACATTAACAGAATAGCGTCATCAATGTGCCTCTCAAAACAGCCATTTGAAAACGACAACTACACGCAAGCTAGACATTGAAAGGTAAAAAGGCAGAAAATTGTAGCCAGGCATTAAGTGATCATTTGGTTCAGTGTTTTGTAAACCCAAGGATAGCTTTGTTATTATTAACATGGTAATCCTTAACTTTAAAGTATTTCTACTGATGATGGGTTCTTGCTATGTTCTCATGTGCTTTAAAGAAAAAAAAAAAGAGTTGCCTGCTGTGTATTAACTAGACTATCAATCTGACCATAACAAATTATCCACCACAAAGCACTCTTGCTGGCTGTTTGGATACATATATAAGGGGTAATCCAGGCAATTTCCCTTCTCTTCTGCATCACAGGATGGAGTGCTTCCCATTTTCACAGGGAATCAAAGACAGACAGGATGGCCCAAAGACTGTGGTGGAGCCACCTTCTTTTATCCCAACAATTAGCTCCGCTATTTACTAGTTTACAGGGTAATTTCTAAATAATATTAAAAAGTATTTCTACTGTAGAAACTTTTCTAATCCTTGGTGACTCACTCTGTTCCTCTGAGCCTCCCTGGTAGGAACCTGGGGAGGTAATATATGCCTAATATGCTCTTTCACATTTTTTTCCACTAGAAGCAAAGTAGTTCCTGGTTTGAGCTGTTCTTCCCACTGCGCAGCACACTGCCTCCATCATCAATATTTTCCGGATATCTTTTGTAGAATATTCTTCCCTCAGAGATAGAGTTACTGTATTCACTCTGTCAAATGCAAATCTGAGAGCATCAGGAAGGCACACACTTCGCACGAAGGAAATGCATATACATTTATCCACATAATGTACATTAGCCCCATCGGTTTCATAGCTGCTAAAAAAATCTTCACCACCACCAATAATTAAGAAACAGCACATCTTTGCAGAAGCACGCAGAAACACCTGATGCCTCTGCAGCTACTGCCGATGCCTCACAGATCTAAGGATTCCTGTGCTTTTAAACCCAAAACAGTGTTAAGAAATTCTTTGGCTAAATGGAATATCCGTACAAGAACATGGTGACAAATCTGTTTGCAATCTCAGGACTGCAGCATTTCACAGACGTGATTTATTTAGATTATTTATTTTTAGATGAAACACCCATACTTTGGCTACTTCTTTTGAAATCAAATAGGAGATACGTTTATTCCAGCTGATAGAGTTTCTTGTTCTTTGTGACTTGAAATCCATTTATCTGTGGGTTTTTGTTCCCTGGCCTCTCCTCCTTTTAACATCCACGCAACCTCTCACAGAAGTGTTTTATAAGATTCCCCCTCAGAATACGCCTCTCCTGCATTAGAAGCAGAGACTTCATCAGGGCTCTTAGGAAAGGCATCCTAAGATGAGGATGCAATGAAGAGCAACTGGCCCGTGCTCAGCAGCGCTGCCAGCAGAACCCACTTTACCCCCCAAACAATGGGGTAAAGTCCAAATCTTCTGTCTGATTTGCGGCCTGCTGCTGGACAGCCAAAGATTCCTGCAGATTACTGCAGAATGGCATGGTGGGGGGTGGAAGCAGAAGGGGAGTGGAACTGAGCTCCAGATTTAGAAGCCTTTGCCTTGTTTCTTAGACTGAGGTAAGGCCAGCTGAAAGAGAGGGCTTTCCTTTTGTTTCTGTGAAGCTGACAGGTACACTGTGAAATTGATTGCTCTTGGTAATTCCAAAAAAGCAGAAGAAAGGAAAAGGATGTGGCCATTTCATCTCCACAGGTATTAAATGCATAGTCTTTGCAGATGTACCACTACTTAGCTCAATGGAGCAAGCAAGCCACCAAAAACTCGGCAACTCTTTTATTTGAAGTCCAAGTTCACGATGCCTTATTTAAGCCAGTTGTTAAATAGACAATATAGTCTCTCCAACCAGAAGAGTGTCTATAAGACACCACAGTGTGCTCTCAGCCCAGTCGCACTACATGCTGCGGCTCAAACACAGCACATACCGTATTATGAGCATTCCTTGGGACTAGTGCAAGCAAGAAGGCTGTTTTACTTGCATTATTGAGACAGAAGCTTGGGGATCCGTATGTTCTACCCGAAACCTAGATTAAACCAAGGCAATATTTATTAGTAGTATGTTAAAAATAAAGAACTGAATAAATCACAAACCAATACCCATCTTGGTTCCCAAGCAGTAAAAAAAATAAAAAAAAATCAATCTTTGGGAGCAACTGTTCTTATGTAAGATCACTCTTGAGTCCAAAATTTTTTGGTTTCTTGTTTTTAATAATATTGTTTGGGATATGTAAAACCTTGAACTTGCAAATACACTTTAGAATCTGGAATACAATATAAGAACAACAGTGCCAGATCAGACCACAAGCATGCCCCTCTTTGGGTGTTCAGCACCAGCATACCAGAGTGCCTCGCACAGACGGTTGTTGTTCCTGATCGTACAGAGGAACAGGGACAAAAATTTGCTTTTGCAGCAACTCATCAGCATTTATTCTAGTTCTAATCACTTCCTTTTTATCAGACAAAAAAGGAAGTTGAGATGCTCATTCTAGATCTTGAATCTCGCTGAATCACCCTTACCATTTTAATCTATATTCACAGTGACCTCAGCCTTCTATTCCCAGCTCCAACATACCAAACACACGCAATACCCGAGGTGCACAGCACACGGAAGTATTAGAATATTCCTCCCTTCATTCCACTTGTCACCATAAGAAAGTGCTTTTAAGAGTATGGAGTAAATCAGGACCTACTGCCATTAAAAAAAAAATTGTGAATTTGCATGTTTCAAAAATGATGATCTGCAAAACCTGTATATTCAGATTAGCTGAGATACCTCTACACAGGAAAACAAATCCTTGGATAACGTCTTTCCAACAGATAATTCAAGTACCTAATGGGCCCCTTCTACCAAAAAAAAGTGGGTAAGTTACTGTCAACACTAAGAGAAACACAGCCACTGGCCTCATTTTCAGAAACACAAAAATATTAACTAGAACAAGAGCACAGCCTCACAAATCTGTGCACTGCAAGATGATGTATTAAAAAAAAAAATCAAAAATGAGTTTTTTCCTAATGTCACAGCAACATTTTGGCCTAACTAGGTATCAAAGATATCTGCCATTATTCCCAGTTGTCCCCTGGGTTACTGTGCTCTCAGAAAATGGTATTTATATATTTAATGGTCTGTATTTCAATAGGACACTGACTGAGAACCAATTTTATTTTAGCTAAATGTTTCTAGAGCTTGACAGTAAATGATATATATGCATGAGCCATGTTGACTGCCATCTTCCACTTTTAATTTGACTGTCAGACATACAAGTAACTTGCTAATGTTTCCTTCCAATTTCAGTGCAAGGAGCCTGTTGCATAAGCTGCCTGCTAAAAGCTGTTCCAGATGGAATGACAGTATTTCGTAGGACCCCAAAGATGTAGCTATAAGAGATGAATATGTGTCAGCAGCATTGAAAGCATGACCTTTTTTCCTTTTTTGTCAGCAGTTCTTATTTCCACCCTATAATTTCTCCACATTCTTTGTAAGATAGGCCACGTGGGAAAAAGAAAGAGTTTAAGTCTCACAGCCATCTTCCATCATCTGCAGTCACATCTACCTGACTACACAAGGCAGAGGACAAAGGAGGAAGGTTTATAAACAATCAGGCATCTTTGAAATGACAGTCAAGGCCCAAAATTTATTTTAAAAAGGAAACAAAACTCAGCCCCCTACTAACATAAGTTCCAGAATGATGGAGAACTTTGATGGCTTTCATAATAGATACTTTCTCTCATGAATATTCACTGAAAAGCCTGCATTCCTCTCACTGGAAACAAGCTTTAGAAAGCAACACATTAACAATGAATAACATTTTACTGATTGTACCATTATTACTGATAATTTATATAGTATATTAACGTCACAGAACAGTCATCATTAAGTCTTATTAAAAGAAATCACAAAGTCTACTTATCCTTCTTAAATAAAAATATGTAAATTACACCCACCGCTCACCTTGCACAATACAGGTAAAACAATACACTTGTTCTGAAGGGTAAGCTGTGCAAGGAAGCACAAAGAAGTCTTTTTCCCCCGCACATACCTCTTTGCGCACGCAAAAAAGGAAATTACCACAGGGCACTTCTGTCCTGTTTCAGATGATCAATTCAGTGCTCTGAAGCATTACAAATATTTCGTTTAGATTTCTTAGTTTTTCCTCTACAATATACAGTAATTTCCTTTTCATGCCGAATGCCACAGCACACGCTACAAAGGCAGTGGGGGGAAAGCAGCGCAGGGTGGAAAAACAACAGAGAGACTCACGGAGGAATGGCTTTTGTTAATTTGACAGCCCTCAGCTAGCTGCATAGCGGGATTTATCAAAGGTTCAAGGAGGCGCGGTTTGCTGCGGCGTAAGGCTGCCACGCAGCTCCGGTTTGTGCAGCGCCTCGCCCCAACAACTTCAGAGCTCCCTCGCTGCAGATGTCCCTCTGATCAGCTAATCAGACATCAAGAGCGATGCGCTGGCAGGCTCTTGCGCTGATGAGAAGTCGCACAGCATAAACAGGCACATGGTAGTTGCTTTAAAAACTGGATTCACCCAGATCAGAATTGCCTTTCAAAACCCGACACTGTTCAGAACTGCCCAGGTGAATGACAGAAAGTTCTTTTCAGTCTCCCCAAATCTGCGGTTCGGTTCTACACAGCAGTATTTCAAGAGCAGGAGTTAAATTATTAACGGCAAAACTTCACAAGAAAATAAGTAAATACCTTCCAGAACTTAAAAACCTCCCTGGTCTGAAAGACAGGCTGAGACCACGTCACTTCAGTGAAATGGTCTTGCCTCTACCCTGCAACAAGCACTGTAACACCTAAGATGCGTTTCCACTCCTGCTTTATTAGTTGTCAAATTATAACACATCAAAAGCATTGGATTTTGGGCATTACAGGTGCACCGTCCTTCCAGCACTGCTTCCTGACACATTACTGAATTTCCCACCACGGCTGGCTTCCTTCACAGCCCACCTCCCAGCACCACCTCACCACAGGACACTTTCCTATTGAGGTTCTGGCACGTGCAAAGGGGACAGAAATTAAACCTGCTGACCCCGTCAGGGTGGGTAAACACAGCAGACAGAAGTTCTCTCTCCAACAGACTGACGATACGACCCCATTGCAATGCAGCCTCCCAGCTCAGGAAGCATTATGAACAGCCCGAGGTACAAATCCACAACCACTGCTCCAGCACTGAGCCAAAAGAGACCTTTCGTGCCCTGCCTTGCTTTTAAACTACCTGATTAAATGAAACAATATTTTTGGCTTTTACTTACCATGAAACACCCAAACATTTTGAAAGTACTATTGATAACCTTTACCTCGAAACCAAGCTCTGATTGTAGCATGACTTCATGTTTACATACGTACATAAAACAGCATGCAAAAGGAACAAGCCGTGGAGCTCCATCCTTACGCACGCTCACATTATGTTAATCTGCAGACTTTTAATCAGAAAGGGTAATACGTTACAAACACAATTAATGGCCAGAAGAGCCAGGGGAGGTTTCGACCCTTTTTAACAAGGGCTTGAAACATAAAAATGTTCTGATTATATATGAACCTTATACAAAATTGCAAATTATATGTCCACAATGCATAAAATACAGTCAATTTCAAGTCACGTTTAGGTAAAAATGGAAACTGGACAGAACTGCTGGAGCAGCTCTTCAATTGATCCTACATCTCATTGTATCCTTAAGTATGGATAAATGCAATTTAATCAGCCATTCCTATTGATTAACTCCAAGTTAACCCAAGTATTTATTGAAGAAACATGCAGCTATAGAAGAAAAGGAGGTCATACAGAATGTAGCAGCCCCATGATAATCAGCGGGTTAGCAAGAGGAGGTGAAATACTCATCCCTCCAAAATTAATGCAAAACTCCCATCAACTTAAAAGGGACCACACTCCTCAGTCTAAGACTTCATCCATCCTGAGTTTTAAGAGAGTGGAGAAGTCTGTCCCTGAGCAGAGAGAGAGACAGAGAAGCAAAGGTAATAGCTCCAGAAAGGGAAGTTCAGATGTTTTAATTATACCATGGTAATTACTACGGTTCTACTACGGTTCAGTAGACTGAGGAAAAGCAGCAGAACGTGATCTCCTCCCTAGAAAGTTCAATAGCGAACCTAACCGCACGCCCCAAGCCAGGCGTGCTGCGGCCCATTGGCACCTGACTGGTGCCTGGGCAGCGGCCTCCAGCCTTGGCCTGGGCAGCCGGCACCAAAGCCCAGCTCCACTCCCCGCGGCACACTGGGCTAGCGCTGAGGGAACGGCCGGAGGCGAAAGGAGGCTTCCTCCCTCCCAATGGCTTCAACCACCTCAGCCCCGCAGCGTGGCCTCACTCGGTGGGAGATCCCCAGGAGAAGGCTTCACGTCCGTTGCCAACCTGACAGCCTGAAGCCAGGACACTCACAGCCAAAAAGCTGCTGGGCTGACACTCGGCTACTGCCCGAGCAAAGCTCAGAGTTTTGCAGAGGAGTGCATTACGCTAACTACTCTTCCCTGAAGTCCTCTCTGGGGAGGGAGGGAGGAAGTCTGCATTTCTGAAAGCCTGGCCAGGACACTACGATCATAACTAGTCAGAAGAGGTTAACAGTCACCTTCATAAATTAACAAATTCACTAAGAAATACCTTTTCTTTGATAGCATATTTGGATTTTTGCTATCCCCCTTTTTCCCTGATTACAGTCTCTAGATTTTTCTGTGGCAGCTATCATGATAAGGAAGGAAAGGTCTGGATGAAATGAGAGACTCAAATTCTGTACCATCTGTTAAATGACTTCCAGTCTGAGAGAACAGATGCTGGACTTCATGATCAGATTTTGACTGATCTAGAAACATTTTGCTAATTGGGGCTAAAACTATAGCTAAGACAAAACAAGTGTCAGAGGAAAACGTGAAAGAATGGCTTAAATTCATCTCAAGCTCCCTGGTCACTCAAAAGACATGTCCTTTTGGTAATCATAATATGGCATGAGACTGCCTTCCTCTGAAAGAATGTACACCAGGACGACATCTGAGAAACGAGTATGAACTCGGATCAGATTCTACAAATACTGTGTACTGCTCAAATGGTTCGTCGGGTTCATCCAGTTCTCCTGAACCAGGCAGCAGTTTTCTTACCCCACTGCACATTTGTTGTTTTACTTGATGCATTACCCTACTGCACATCTGCCCTGCACTCACCTGGAGACAAACCAGTGTTGCCCTGATGTTCATATGACAATCACCTCTAAAAACCTGACCACCTACTGGGGTATCCATATACATCGTGTAAGACAGCATAACCAAGAGCATTTCTACGTAATACCAAACTAATGGTTCTGTAGTATCAAACACCAAAATGCCCAAAGTGCCAAGAACAATTAAGTGAATTATAGAACACAGATATAATTTTATATTTGAAACTAAGATAGCTATGGCATAAATAATACAAATATGTAGTTTTTACTGTGTATACTGAAGGTAGTTTACTCATAGTTCTGATTCTTCCAACTTGCATATGAATGTTCACAAGCAGCTTAATTAGAAAAAAACATGTGGCAAAGCAAATGTAATAATAGCTTTAATTTTTCAGCTGCAATATACAGAACAAAAGAAAATTCTCTGAATACTCCTTTAAAGCTTGTGTGAAAGAGCACAGCTATGTTCAAAATGCAGCGTTGTTTGTGCCATGTTTTTTCATTTGTCAAATATCAATTCTTCCTTGTGTTTTAAAACAATCTGTACTTAATTTAAGTTATTTAAGCTTTTTATGCTTCCCAATACATTATGCCAAAGCATATTTCAGTATGATTGACGATGAGAGTTTTAGAAATAGTACTGTTGCAAAAATAAGAGCTGGTGTAATGTGTTTTGCTGTAACAGATTTTCATTTTAACAATAAAAACTTTCAACCTTCTGGGACTTTTTTTCCCCACTTACACAACATTTCAAAATCTGAGAACCTTCCTCACTCTTGTTAGCTGTCCAGCTTTTGCTGTTAACCCTACAGCTGACAGAGAGATGCTCTGTATTTTAGGCACAGAGGTTTCCTTTAGGCCTAGAGAAGTCTTGTGTACTGATACAACTCAGTGAAGCTGTGTGAGCCTTCAGCCTCCAGATACAACTGGAGTCCCCATATAATTGCATTAAAAGGGCTTATTGCTGCCAATATTAAAAACCAACCAAAACAAAACAAAACAAAAAAATGTCTTTCTCTCCCTGATAGTCAACAACATAACATAAAATACTTTCTGGAATGAAACAAACGATTTCACCATTTTGTCTATTTTTTGTTCAAGTTACAAAATACCAGTATCAACACTAATCTGCTCACTTGACAGATTTCTCAACTTTGCAAACTTTTTTGCAACATTACAGAATTGTTCTTTGTACTTCAATTTATCAGACTAAGCCAGTATTTCTTGAATATGTAAGCACTGGCAGCATACACCTCAAGAAAAACCTCTCAGCTCTCTGACAAATGACACAGCACATTGTTTAAGTGAAGCCCCTAAAACACCATAATGTACTTAGAGAGTCAAGAGCATTTTTAAATTGCACCACTCTGCAAATAACAGAAGACACTGTAAAACAGGATGCATACTAGGCATTTGGATGTGCCCAAAGCTGACCAAAGAGAAAAAATGAACAGTTGACTAAAATCCTGTGTTGGTCTTCTGAATTCCAGTCAACACTGAGACCCATGAAACGTCATTTAGATGCAAGTCACCTGACTTTTTTTTTTTTTTTTTTTTAAAAAAACTTACCTCATTCTTGTGAAACTAATGGAAGATATGGTCTTAAATGCAAGATCTTCAGCTGAACCGGTTCCCACCTCCAGCATTAGTTAGTTTTCCAGTTCACTCCTCCTGCTCCCTAATGTGCCAATACAGCTGTTTGTGGATTCTCACAGCATTAACAAACTATGATCAAGGCTGAAACATCTCCCCATACCAAATGAGGAAGCTGAGGTTTTGTTTTTTCCTTTTTGTTTGGGCGTGTGGAAGTAGGAATGATACAGATCAGTTCCAACAAGTGGGGACAGGGACCGAATCAGGGAAGGTAAAGGGGAAAAGCCAGATGTTTCACAAGGAAAGAATATGCAGGTGCACCTGCAACAATTAAACCAGTGTTCATTTGGCATAAAGCAGTGCAGAAGCAGACCCAGCAGAGCTTTCTAGGCAAATATCAAATCTACCAAAAAGCTCTGTTCTGCTTGATACACATATGTATCCCAGCTGACACATTAACAGATTCAACAGAATTTCACCTTTCTGCGTGTAGTAAAGGAACGCCTTTCCCGTATGCAAACACAAAGCTTCAGGCCTTAAAAATGCAAAGTAAAGAATGTGGCCTAAGTGTCACCAACACAGTATCACTTTCAGAAGATCAGAAACAGCCTGCTATAATGTCCAATTAAGAGTTACCGCATCCCCACCAATTATGGGTTTGCTTCCATACTTACTAGTGACAATTTTGCACCTGAGTTTGTCCTCAGAAGGGAAGAGCAAGGTTGTAAAACAGACGTGGGAGAAAGAAGAGACCATGCAGGATAGTAGCAGCACATCAAAGGAAGGCAAAAATGTCATGGAAAAGGCAAGGGAAGCATAAAAAGGTTCAAGACTGGTGATGCATATTAAAAGTAAGTACATTTTTTCCCCACTAAGCAATGATAAACCGGACAATAAAATGCCAAACAAAGAAACGATTACTAAAAGCACAATAGTGCCTTATGTCGCCATTAAGCTTTATGTAAATACTGTACTGAGAAAAGTGAACCACTGTTAATTGACTATATCATCTAAATGACTATATCACCCATTTTATGCAGAGGAAATTCTCTCCTTCACAGAAAATGAGTATGATGCACTTTGCTTTAGATCCAAACACATTTATCTTATTAAACAGCTGTGTAACAACAGGTAAGAACAGTTTTTGCCTTAATAAAAAGATGAGTTAAGTGGACACTTACTGCTGCAAGATGTTTGAGACTGTGGTCACTGGGATGAGAAGCACTTGGGTGAAAGTCAGCAGGGGGGCCCAAAGCTGGATCACTGCTCCTTCGTACCAGAAGCGGCATGCCTGAGAGGCAAAATGAACAGCAACAGGTCAACAGTACTGCAGGAAAACAAGGAAGAGCTCCATGTAGTTTAACAGAGAGGTGTACAGTGGTCAAATACAAGCTTTCCTGTGCCAATACCCATCTGGTGAATTACTGGATTTGATGGAATTGTGCTATTTAGGATGTGCTGAACTACAGAAATTAGATGATTTCAAGCTCTGTTATACAGATTTTTATCAGTGACCTGATAAATTAATTAAAAACTGCTGTCAAACAGGAGAAAAACACATGTTCTTGGAAAAAACAAAGATTTGCAGTTATGGGTAGCTACATGTATTATCAAGTTCTGAAACAGAAACCATACACTTGATATCAAGAATGACTGCAAACACCAAGAACTGGACTAGTATTGCTAGTTTCTACAACTGGCAGTGGCTATTTCACCAGACCTGAACAGACTCTAAAGCTTTTCACTCCACGCTAAGAACAGCTCTCATTGTGCAGTTTTGCATTAGGCCCTGCAAAGTGGGGTTCACAGTCTCAGTTCAACTGGTCCTTACTTTCTTCCTGGATATCTCCAGAAGCCACACTGAGCAACCGCTGCTCTCTCCCATACCAATTATACAAGCCCACATTCAGCTCTCTCCAATACCAATTATACAAGCCCACATTCAGCCTGTATGGAAAGTCACTTTGAAAACAATGCTATGACAATACATACGGTCATAAATTTTATTTCCATGAGGTCACCAGATGCACTTGTCTCTTGCACTACTACAAAGTAGCAGTATTACTACTTTGCCTTCCCAAACCAATGCATGTAAATACATGTAAACCTGCTGTCCCCTCAGACGGGGTTCAGTGAAGCTCCCCTCTATTCCTCCCCTCCTTCCTTTCAAGCCAGGGCTGCTTCACCAGTGGCAGAGGTTCCACAAAACAAGGCAATTGATCAGTTCCTTGCCCATGCAAATACAGACATGGGCCAACAGCACTCATCTGCAAACTCCAGTTTGTTCCTCACAATTTCCATGTTCCAGTTCACCATTTAAAAAAAAAAAAAACTTCACCAATTCAATATTATTTTATACAGCCTTGCTTCTCCTCATATGCAAAACGTTGCCCACCATGACTTTGCTTTTTCTTACAGTGCTGTTAGACAGCTTTAGGTTTTTGGGCCGTGTGTCTTCCCAAGTATGCCAGTTTTGCCCTGTTAACATGTGACTCATTCCAAATCTCAGCAGAAACAGTATCTTGTTCTTTTGTCTGTAATTCAGCACATCTTTGCCTTTCAGGATGGATTATTTAGTGGTACAACAGTGACTTTAATAACAAGTACAGCAATAAAGTATGATTACCATACATCAGCAGTGTCACTGAGCATTATAGATACTTCCCCCTTCTGTGGTGAGTAGTGCTCATGCAGAGAAACAGCAGACCTATATTTAATAATACATTTTAAAAACTATAAGCATCAATGTAATTATGTACTCAGTTTTTTATTGGGGTAAGTCAAACACCCATACAGCAAGTGATTCCATCACACTGTACTAACAAAAAAAAACCAACCTCAAACCAATACCTCAGCTTTAGGTTAATCAAATAATGTCCAGCTGTACATTAGCAGTCCCAGTTAGCAGTTCCAGTTTAGTTAGATATACAAACATTTTACTATTTGCATATAAAAGCTAAAGCCAGAAAGTGTTGAATTTTAAGACACTTCTTCAGTACAATAAATACTTACTCTTTAAAATCATTCTTTCCCTGTATGAACAAAGGGTGTCTGGTGACCTGCATCCAATTTTTAGTCATTCTTCAATACAACTGTTTGAAAACAGATCTTGAGACACTTGTATCATTCAGCATAATATAATCTCCAAATCCTTTTCATATAAACATGAACTCTGCAGAGAAATGCTCTTGCTGAACTACCAGAAAGCCAGCTGCATTGGCATTTTATTTGTAGCTTTCACAACTGAATAAGCCATATACCAAATTCAAATACAGTGCTGCTTATACTCTCAAAGCCATCATCCCGACCACTCTTCTCATTTCTTTCTTTTCCCATGGGGAGAAATGAACAGTAACTCAGTTTAAAAAAAATAAATCCCTGCAGTCAACTAGAAGACAGGAAATAAATACACCGTGTAAAATGATAAGCCTTTAAAAATACCCTCACATGCTTCCAAAACCAGTTCAGCGCCATACCCATTCTGCAACATCAGTCACCAGCAGTGACCACGAGAAACTTCTTTCCAATTCAGTAAAAGACCACAGAACCATAACCAACATACCGTGAGAAATATTTAATCATGGCCCAATTTATAAAAAAAAAAGTTGATTCTTGCAATTAAATTAAGCTAGGACAAAAGCAGACACTGATTTGGTTATTCTTTCAGGAGTCCTATAAAAACACAGTAACTGGCTATTAACCTGAAAGCCCAAAGCATAGCATGGGAGCAAAAGTTGCATTTACCTTCTATGTGTTACCCTGAAGAAGTCTCTTTTCAGGAAAGTCACTGGAGGGGACCTTAATCAGAAATGTACAATCCAACTCTTATGCAATTCCAGCTCACACCATTGGCTGGGCGTGCGATGCTGCACTGTGACAGAAGCAGTACTAACATTTGCCACAAGATTTGCATAGTGAATAACAAACTGCACACATAGATAAGCACCCTGACAACACGCACCACATACATGGCCCATGCCCACCATACACGTACCTTTAATTTGTTCATCACTGTCCTCCTTAGACATGAGCTAAAGGTAATGGAAAACCACCACTCATACCATTTGTTATAGACGCCACAGAGAAGTTTACTTAGGAGATACTCCCATCTGCTTTCTTTTGTCAAGAAACAATGTTTTCTTTTCCTTATTGCTTTCCTTTTGTTGTATTGCGTTTCTGCAGTATTCTACCCATGCTCTGGCGTTTGGGCTGAACATTTATAATAACCATTGTATGCTAAGACAGAAAAAGTATTTCTCTTCCCTGAACGATGAAACACAGAAAACACGTTCCTTTCTGCATACCAAGTTGATCATACAGACACGCTATTTATAAGCTCTGCTGTTTTATTGCAGAGCAGCACTTTGTACTTTAAACTTCGGAACTTGGTTTAAAAAACTAGTTATCCTCATCTTGCTGCATTGCAGCAGTAAGTTGCAGACAGCGGAGATTCAAACACATGAGCCAAACTAAAATTTTATTCTCATGACAACAGCTTTTAACCTCAATTACTTCAGGGGACATTTCCCCCCTTTTCAAAATTTTCAGGGTACCTTCTATCACAGTACTATCACGTTCTGCGTGCGCATGGGCAGCCTTACTCACAATGCATCCTCTCTGACAAAGCTGAGGAGAAAGTCCTACGGTTTCCCTTCCTTAAGCAAATCTCTGCACCACTGAGCTTTAAGCCATGCAGAGCAATCCTTTTTCCTTTTGCTAGCATCACCTTCAAAGATTAGTATCTACACAGATTCATGGTTAACAGTGTATTTTCCCTGAACTCTTATGTTTTGGAAATATTTTTTTTTTTAACTGCAAATATGGTTGAAACAAGCATATGGTAGAAACCACACTTAGACTTAAATTGGTTACATTAGAAAAAACAGAAGAGAAGTTCTGCCATTTGTGCACAATTAAAAACTGAAAGCTTGCATCAACACAATGGCAAAAGAAGCATCTCCATGCCGGATGTAATCCTATTTTCTTATTTTGTTTTTAATTTTACTAAGAAGCTGTACAGAGATGTTAACACCTACCCTGAACAGGAGTGCTTTCTGCCTTACTTCAAAGCATTTGCACTATTTCAGTGGATCAAAAAAAAAATCAGCACTTCAGGTTAGAAGATGGCTGCCTAATTGTGGGTTTAGGAACACAGGGCAACCTCAGACAAATAGCACAAGGTTTGGATTTCAGGAGCCCGACGTGGTTGGGGGTGTCCGGAGCTGTAGCTGTCCCTCCCAGGGTCCCCCTAAACTCTTCAGGGTCTCTAGGCTCTGAGTTCTGGCAGCAAATTGATGCCTACATTTAGATAGCTAAGTATCACCCGGAGTGACCGGGAATGCAAACAGGACAATTCCAATCCTTCCTTAGTTTTCTTTTGCTTTCAAGTCTCCTTGCCCAGGAAAGCACAATTTACATCTAGCTGAAACCCTTTTATTCTCTGGGATTCAGGCTGCAGGCTGCTGTCACAGGGCCAAATTCAGAAAACCAAGGAAGACAACCAGAGTTTTTCACCCACTAGCATTTTCTGTAGACTGTGCTATCTATAATGCAGTCTAAATTACATATTAAAAATTGATTTTGTCATGGTTTTGGGTGCAAACACACTGAGGTGGCTTTTGGGTAGGCTACAGATTGAGGAACATAGGCAATACATGCACATGTGTATAACTGCATCCATTGCAACTCCCTAAAATATTGCGAGGTCTGTTTGCTTTAGCCCCCCAGCAGGGAAGAACTATGTTTGAGAAGAACTAAGGATACACTTGGATGGAATACTGTAAGTGGGTAGAAAGAGACTTACAATCAATCACCCACACAGTTAAAGTCATAATTTTAAATTCTGCTCCTGCATATAAAAATACTGATTAGGGTGGGAAAAACGCTGTCCATCACATGTGGATCAAACTGTCAGGTGCTAAAGGCCATACCAATGACAATTACTCTTCTGCCTGCTTCCGCATTACACTCACTAGGACGGACAGACAAATTACTTTCCCACACCTGTATGTGTGTCAAAATATTTTTTAGAGCTCATTTTGAGCAAATCTCAACAAAATTTCAAGCCAGCTTTGAAGCAAAACACTGTTAAATGGTACATCCGTACACACGTGTGTGAAATTGCTCTTCAACACAGACAGCTACGGGCTGGAGGATCCCCGATGTGCTGACCACTGCCACACAACAGCTTAAGTGGAGAGTCAGAACGACTTTTAAACTGGTCCTTCCAAACAATTCAGGAACTTACAACACAACATTACGAGCAGGATAGTAATTTATACTCAAATACAGGAAAGGTCATTAATATATGACCATTTTTCTTCTCTTTGTCAGAGACATTTCACGTTAGCAGGCTTGCAGACAGCTCTGCCAGTCAGGGCTTTTTGAAAGCTCTAAGTCATCAGCCTGAGGAAATTCAGTCACCCTCAGATTTATTGCTTACCACCACCTGAGGCACCACGTAACGGCTCTGCCATGTACTTAAAGTGTACCTGACATTACCTTGTGCATTCTACTTTGCGACAGGACAGCACCACTTCTTATAATTATTATTATTAATCAGATAATGCTCTGACAGTGTGACTTCTGTTTAAAACTAACTCAAATTGCTCGTAACAGCAACAAAATTGAAGACCTACAGCTATCAGTTCTGCCTGAAGTGCATACTGCATTTTTTAAATTCCCATGGATAAAAGATTAGATTAACAAACTAGGGTGATGTAACAGCGAGACAAGTGACTTAAATCTACAAATGCAGAACAAGGTATTTCCCCATCACTCTAAAGAAAGACTACTTTTTCTTACAAAGAAAACAAAAGCAACCAACTGCAAGTAAAACCCAGTAAAGGCTATAAAAACAGATGTTCTGGGGTGGACTTGGGTGCCATGAATTTCAATGGAATGCTTTTCCCTGTTTGCACACGATGGAAAACATTTAAGTCAGATTTTATTTACAAAACACACAAACTGTTCCTATAGTTGATGACCAGAAGGACATTTCTTTGGTGCTGCCATTATGAGAAATGGGGCCTCATGAAACAACTGGCACGAGACAAGGAAGAACGGGGGGAGCCGCAGCAGCATCCCCCAGCGCGGGGATCAGTCACATTGCCCGCAGCAGGTGGGTTTTGCCAGCCTGGATTCTAGCAAAACTCACGACTCTAATCCTCGCTGGGCCGACTGATGAGCTTTGTGAGAGCAGAGTGGCACTGCTGACAAGAGCCAGCGCTCGCCGCTACAGGCCCGGCTCCTCCTGCTCTTCTCTGGTGAAGCCCCTGTCTGACCCACGGCAGTATCGGGCATCTTCTGGCTGATCCACACCCTCCTGCTCCCTGCTTTGGGCATAGGGATTAAAAATCAGAGCAGCTGCAATCATTTTGTGCCTTTTATCATTTGAAACAACAAAAAAAATAAATCTATTTTCTGTTATATTAGAACTTCCCTAGGCACACCTGAATTGTTTTCCTTTCTTCTTCTTTTTTTTTTTTTTTATTAAAGTAATCCCTTCCAAATAGCATTCACATGTAAATGGAAACTAAACTTTACATATTCTTAAAAACACCAATAAAAATGGTTTCTTGTTAGTCTTCCAACTTGCTGGACACAGCAAAAAGCATTCATCTTACTAAACAGACTGGCTTTTTTAAACAGCATATTATCTGAATTTAAATCAATCATTTTAGGCTAATATATCCTACAAGATTTTAAAGCTAATAGATCTCAGGCTCTCACACCTCATTTTTATTCACAGATTGAAAGGTGAAAATAAGCATTTCTTCTATTTCAATTCCCAACCCATTTCTCAACTTCAAATGAAATACTTAATGAACTGTACTAGTTGAATAAACTGACACAAAGAAAATATTCTCTGCACCTGCAAAAGAGGCCATGCTGCCAAAAGCTGGTTTAGCACTTCAGCTAGCATCAGTTACAGGTGCTTAGGCAGTGACTTTTCCACAGTTCAATGGCTTGACTTTCTTTAAAAACTTTGGCAGCTAAATTGTACAGCCTGAATATCACTTCGGTAGCACTTTATTGCTGGCAGTGGAACACAAATATATTTTTGAATATCTTAGTGGTATACTTAGGAGTATAACAATTTAAGGCATTAATATACTTTTCAGTAATACTTAAATATGGCTTGTGCTCTACATATATAATATAAATATATATGTGATCTAAATTAAGATTTTTTTTTTTTTTTTTAAATCTTTCCTTGAAAGTAATTCCTATTATGATTATGTTGTATTCTGGTGATGGTAAACCAATTTTAGCCTCAAATGTCAAACTTATTCCTGCCAGGTTAAAAGAAGACATTAAGATAAAATAGTGAAACTTTTGCAACTCAAGGTGTCTGGTGAGGTTTCAAGGAGCGACAAGAACACACGTAGATGAGCTACACCCAGTGTGGCCTAGCACTCGGCCAGCCCATTATCCCACACCTCACTGTGGTCAGTAGCAAATGTTCAGGGAGGGGGCATAACAGCAAGGACAAAGTGGCGTATGCTACCAGCTTGCATAAATAAATGTTTGAAAGACTTCCAAATCAGAGCAGCATCCAGTCTACCGTATGTTAAGTCTCCAATGAGCCACTTCCTGTGAATTTGTCTAATTCCACTTCACCTCATTGATTTTTGGCCCGTAACACTGAATTACAGAATTTAGCTGAATGCTTCACAAAAGAGGTAGCTTGGGGATGTTTTTCTTTTTAATCTGTTGAACGATCATTTTGTTTGGTACTCCTAGTTTTTATGTGGTGAGGAAATAATCATCATTCCCTCTTAATCCATCCTAGTATTTAAAACAGTAAGATGGCTGTTTCTATAGGAAAGTTAAGAATGGACACAATCATCGAAAGGTCATTTTTCCCTTTTAGCTGGAAGACTAAAAACAGTTGACCAGAAATACTGTACAAGATTCATCCTCATCTCAAATCTAGTGAGCACAACATTCTACTTTTACTTAATGCCCATAGTAAACTGACTTCCCTGTAATGAAGTAGTGAGTTACGAAGAAAAAACACAAATCAGCAGCCACTGTGTCTATGGGAAAACTGTGCAACATATTGGGAGGGAGGTGCAGCTTTTGCCAGCTACATTCAGGAGAAATAAATACACAACTCTCCTTTTCACTTGGCTGAGATTCTAGATTTCTGCTTTGAGAAACAATCAGAATCTCAAGTGGCACTTCAAAGTAAGGAGCCAAAAAAATTAACTATCATCTGAGGCTCTTAGAAGGGTAAATAAAACAGAAAGCAATGAGAAAGAGCCACGTGGCAATGGGCAAACTTGCTGAATCATTTAACTGTTACTTGTAATTTTTCTATTGACAACTTCTGTAAAGATGTGTTCATCCGTATACTGGAACATATTCATACGAAAGCAAACAGCTAACAAAACCGTTGGTGAATGAACAATGCAAAACTGTGTAAAACTATATTAACTTGGTTTCTTAAGAAAAAAAGGATGATTGTCTACCCCAAGACATTTATTTGAAGTCTTATTTTTACCTTGAATAATTTCCAACTATCATTCGGCCAAGCTTAGTAGGCTCATTTTCAACCTGAAATAGATTTCACTATATTGCCTCTTACCTGGTAATGCAGCACCACAGAGATTTATGAATACACACGCACACCCCCACACTCCTTTGTACCGCCTAGTTCCAGAGCGGATGGAGACTGTACCATAGTCATTCAGTATGATATTACACTATATCCTTTCCAAACCTCCAGTTGCAAATATTTAGCTTACTTAGGTGGGTTGTTCTGTTTGTTTTTAAGCAATATTACCTTTGAAGCTAGCTATGCATCACAATAATACACAAATAATCACACAAACAGCAACATCGCAAAAGCAGTAAAATAAGGAAAATCTTAGGAAAACCACTGAATAAACAAGTATCAAAAAGCACTACAGAGTTCTGTGATAGAATTCATTCCATCATTCTGAGCCCCATTCATCACCATCCCCCAAAACCGTCCCTGAGGCAATAAAAGGCTAGAAATGAATATTTTGGCTGGAGAGCTACTTCAGAAAAATGTGGAACTTGTGATGGAAAATATTTTTCTCCTTACTTACCATATTTTCAAGGGAATAATTCCTTACCCCAAAGTAACATATATTAAAGCAAGTGCAAAGGGAGTAGTAGCAAGGGGAATAATGGATGAGAAAATCACTGGGGAAATCAGAGGCAGAGGGGCTATTAGAAAGAAGGGGGAGCCTCTTTGATAACCTACTATGCACATAAATTTAGTACTTACACTGGTACTAAATTTTTGAGTACAGGGAAAGGAAGGGCAGGCTGGTTTGTTTTCTAAACATATAAAAAATACATGGTATTTTTTATATATTTATACGCGTATATATATATATATATATAAATGCTTTATAGAAAATATTACTGTATTGTTCTTGCTGCAATATAAAGATAAACTTCAGCTATGCTGGTGCAAAGCTCATTTCCATGAATCAAGGACAACTAAGTAATACCAAGCTTAAGTCATGAGGTCAAAACATACCAAGCCTGCACTCTGACTGAAATGAAAAGTTATCTTCAAACCTTTAGCTTGCCTGAGAACAGAAGCCATTTGTTTTAAGAACACAAGTAGACTTTAATTGATCATCACAATTCTTTAAAACCAGATTAAACCAAATGCCACGGAGGAGAAAAATCCATCAAGTCCAGTGGCATCCTCACAACACCTGTGACAAACTGCACAAAGCAATGCATGATGTCACTGCTGTAAGAGCAGCTGTTGCGCACAGAGAAAGAATAAAATTATATTTGCTTAAGGAAATAAATAGTATTGTCTCAAACCACAGAAGACAGCATGTGCTTCTACAATGCTTTTTTTTAAAAAAATTAAATACAAAATGTTAATTTCCCCTGAATTGTGCAGAAGAGAATTACACTCAGTGTACTGACAAACATCAGTACACTCTGCCAATAAACTGACATTGCAAGATTAAGTTGAACAAAATAGCTCTTATATAAGAAAAAATCTTTCCTACTTTGAAACAGCACGTATGCTGTATACAAGCAATAGCAACATTTTGTCAAATGAATAGTTTCAGTTCATATCTGTTTTCATAACATTAAAAAAGCATAATCATACGTATTTCTCTACTTAAAAATGCACTGTCTGCATATCCACCACACCGCATTTCAACACCAACTTGAAAGAGGACTAACCAAATATATGCGGCTCACAGTGCCTCCAAGCCTACTTCAATACCTCCACTTCAGACCAGCTGAGACAGAGAGTAAGGATATCTTCCCGAGTTCTGAAGTCACCCAGGAAGCGTTAACAGCCCTTATCTCAGTGTAGGGATCAGCTCTGCCAGACCCACTAAGGGAAAGACATCCAAACCATGACTTCAGCCTGAGTTAGAGTGGTCAGTACACAAAGGATATCAGCCACAAAAAAAATGTGGAAGAAGTAACCATCTAATAAAAATATATTTCCCCCACCATTGTTATCTCTATCTAGCTAGTAAGGACTTTAGGATCAGGTATAACATACAATTACCTTACCTGTATCAAATACACAATTCATTAAAAAAAAAGACAATTTGAAGGCAGTATCTTAAGTGCCTTTTCTAAAATCTGTGCTGATTCTCTCATGCTTGAGGATGACAGCACTTAGTTGTTTCACATGCTTCATGTTTCATCAGGCTCCAAGTATTCTCTGAGCAGATCACTCAATGTTCACTGTTTCTACACAGAACTCTGTATCTGGTTTCACAGCACACAAAACATCCAACAGAAACTAACAGACAGAATAGTTCCACAATCTGTCAATTGATTAAACAATGGATTTCCTACATATCATCCCTAAAGGCCTTCTGCAAAAATACACTCTAAAAGGCCAAACACGTGACAGCTCTTGAAAGAGCTTCACCATGTAAAGTACCAATGCTTGCTCGCTATGTATATATTTAATCACATTCTTGTTCCTGAAATAAAGGTAGCTTTTAAAAATTATTAGTATTTATATCTGCTAGCAAGGTTGAATCAATTCAATAATTAGGCAGCCAGACTACTGTGGTTCATGCATCAATGATATTGATGCAACCACATTCTCCTATCTCTTCACATATATTTCAATTTGCCTCTAATGGATATAGGAACTTAATTTAAGGTACAGGGACTTATACAGGAAAGATAAAGGCAAAATTTAAGTCTAAAGAACTGTTACCAGTGATGAAAAGTCCAGAAGAGGAAACAACTACATTTCAGACTCCAGACCAAGATTACAAGACCGACAGGTAGAAAATCTGTTTTTATTTTACACTAGGTAAATGAAAATCTGGAAGAGAACCATGAAGACAAAACAGATTATATTTATGCTCTCCGTTTTAAGAAAAAAGCACCCATTTCAAATGTATATCAGTATAGCACTGAAAATGAAGTAGAAGCCGAATTGGCTGCTCTTAGCATGCTGTATTTCATCTCTAGACTCCATAGTGCAGGGATTCCATAAATGCTACAAAAACTGAATGATCTGGTAGCTTAATGGTTAGCTCAAGAGTACTGGCATTTAACTGTTTCACATAAAATTGCGTTAAGCTGAAATTCTTCTTCTCTCCAGCCTTCAGCTTGTGTTTAACAGCATAGTAGAAAAACTGCTTTTAAGCTTTTTTTTTTTAATTTTAATATAGTTCAGAGATGCATGGACAACAGTGTACTACTACTAGTACATCTACTTTCCAAAACATGCTAAAAACATGGATTACACCACATTGTTCCAAAATAACCAATAAATGACGTGGCAAACCATTCAAAAATCAGACCTTTAGCCACAAACTTTTCCATACATCATGGCTATCAAAATCAGTGAAGATACATAAAAGATAAGAACTTAATTCTTATGACAAGAATAAGCCTCTCTGAAGATATCTTCATATGAGAAACTCCTGTGTCATTAAAGAGATTTTGCTATATTCACCAGAATATAGAAAGAACCGAAATGACCCATTAAAACAGAAATTTGAATCTAAAAAGTTTCATGCAGCTTGGATTAAAATACTTTCTACAACAGAAAAAAATGAGCACAGACTTCCATCAGCAGTTATGTTATGCAGCCTCAACCAATGAACTTCATTAGAAGTTTTATTTTAGCTCATTATTTTATCAGCCTTTTCCTTTAGATTGCAATTAAAATAAACAAGCAACTGAACATTCCAGTTTCTGAAATCAAAACCAGACTCCTCTACAACATGAGTAGCACAACTAGAGGTAGTTTTTCTATCTTTATGCCACCCACTTACATTCAGAAATTTTATTGCACATCATTACAAGACTGCCAAGAATATTCAAGAAATACAGGGTGAATTGGGCAACGAGCTCTAGTGAAATGCACACAAGTCTCTCTTGAACAGTATTCATTTGCCAAAGGCTGTCAGTATACTACTGCTTTACAGACAGAGAGGAAGAGGATTCACCCTAAGTAAGTTTTTGAAAGTTTCCATATCTAGTATCCAGGTGACAGCTTAGCCCACTCTCAATCCAAGAAAGTAATTAAAACTGCTTTGTGTCCAACTTACAAGGCTCTCTCCCTTTTTAATTTGAAACCAGCATTTGAACTCTTGGCCTCCCAGGCATGTTGAAGCAATGCAGGGGACCAGAGCTGCAGCACCTCACGTAGTGCGCTCTGATCTAAGAGGGAATTAAACAGAAACCTCTCCCAGTCACAATTTGCTCACCTGGAAGTCAGATAGGCAAACAGGACTCTGTTGTGCAACTTCTTCAACGACAAAGAGATGAAATGTTTGCAACCAGAATCTCCAAAACATGGGACACGCTCAGGTAAAAAAAAGTATGTATGTATATTTGCACACAGGTGTTTACACTCATTAAACCGATATTCTTAAACAAAAATGGTATTTTTTCCCCACTGATTTTCTTGTCAGAAAAACTGTGAATAGGTTTCATCTCTTGAGCTCTCAGATTATAATGAAGGATTGTCAGTAACTTACCTGCTCAAAGAAAGGAGAAGAAAGATCCCAGCTATATGGATGGGCTTAACACAGAGTAAGATAACAAAGCTCAGGTGCAAATTCACTATGCACAGTTACAGCGTTCAGCACCAATTGTTCAAAAGCACAACTTTTGTCATTACAATTATCTTCACTGAAGCATAAGGCAAATAATCGTGTGCTAAAAAAAACTATAAATACTTCAAATCACGAACAGAAAAGAAGAAAAAAGTGATACATATTGGTTAAAACTGGAAAATAAACATGCATGATATACATACCCAGTTTTAGGGCAGAAGGAGTCACTTCAATCTCTCCCCCAATTGGTTGAAAGGCAGCCAACTGAGCCGCTACCTCTGCCTCAAAAGGGTCTGGGCTACTTCTATCTGCCAGACTGCCGTTGGTGCCATCACTCTTACGGTGAGGTTCTTCCTCATCATAAACAGCAATCAGCTATCAAAACAAAAGAAAACACCATTTGTATATTTAAAGTATTCCCCAAATTTTCTCTTATACTTTTAATGCAAAAATTATCACTTACGGGAGTACAAAACCAACAATCTTACTTGAAAACAGCTAACCATAAGCATACAGATTTAGGAAAGCACATACATCTGTGTTTAAATACATAGACTCCAGTATGACTTGAGTACATGCTTCAGCACTGCAGTGTGCTGGCATGCTTTTCTCAGAATTAGCATGCTATGATTGGGGAGCATCTTATGTTGTTCCAAAATATTTACAGTTGAACATACTTAAACACACAAACCAGTGTTTAAGTCTTGTGGGTGGGAGCGCATTCTATTTTTTAAAATTGTAATGCTACTGACTGACACAGTGGGCAGAGGTAGCACAGCCATGGATGCTGTATGGAGTACACAGATAAAGCTTTTATTTATAATTACATAATAATTATGTTCCAACGACAAGTTCTATCCAGCACAGTGACAGAGGGTGGAGCTCTGTTAATCCCCAATCCTACGCCTCTGTAAGAGTGCAAGGTACACACACACACGCGCGTGCTTGTAGGTACCCACCATAAATCTATCGATAGCCTCTTCCCATTCCCTCCTGCAAGCTTATACCAGAGACTTCACTTCTGAAAGCTGGCCTCACTCACCAGTTCTTTCACAACTTCAGGCCAGCAGGAAAGCCACGAATAAACATGGACAAGCTGCAAAGTCTGCTATCCAAACTCACTTTAATGATGGTGTGAAAATGATGAAAATCACCAAAATCATTTTTCCTCGGCTAGCCTGGCCTACAAGGAATTTTGTCTTGATCCCTACTCATATGTCATCAGACAATGTATATTAAGTACAGCTTCATCCACAAGTGACTCAGACACATATGCTGCTTGCTGTTAGAGTTCCAGGAGCTGGATAAAAGACAAAAGGATGACTTCCCAATGAACCTACACAAATTACAAGACTGGCTGCTCCCAACCAATGAGACACTTGACATCCCAGAGCCTTCTCTAGGAGGGCAGGAGATGACTGCAGCAGCACTTTTCCTGCCCAATGCCTTATGTAGCACAGCTCTCCGACCATACAACGACAAGCACTTTGCCTAGTAAGTACGTACAAGTTATCTATACCTTTAGGTATCCATTTGTTTTGCTTTTTCTGAACTCCTTAGGACTTACAAAGTTTTACTTAGCTAATACACCTGGTTAGGCAATGTCAAGACGCATGTAGAAACAAAGTCTAAAGGATTGATTTACTATGCTGCCTCTCTCTGTTATTTTAAGGGACACATACATACTCTCTCTATAAAAATATTAGTAGATCAGATCTCCTTTGACACTTCCAAGACATGTGTCAAAAATTATATCCTGTGATAAGCAGCATACCGAAACAAAGAGACAAACATTTAAAGGACCTCATTTGCCTAAGGGAAGAAATGAATGTATTAGAGGGAAAGGAAAGGAAAAAATGCAAACAAAAATCCTGAAGGAAGGATGCTTCTAAGGAAGAAACTGACATTTTCAGGTCTTTCTCTCATTTATAATTTGGTTGCTAGAAATGTGTCAGCTCATATTTACCAATGCATATTTCAGAGGCGCACAGAACCCCTTAAATTATTAGGTAGAAAACTGGTTCTCCTTTTTCATATGGAAGCTGTTTCCTTTCCACAGCCAAATAAATAGCTCTTAGAGCACACAATTTAGTTTTTATTTGTCCAAAGCTTATGGGAAACATTAATTTCAGTACCAAAGACTACACTCCTTGTACTTTATTACTGCATTGCAAGAAAACTACCCAGGTATTCACACCACAGTCACCGCCACTCCATCTCTACGCCTCACAACTACATACAGCCAAAAAAAGCACATTTGGAGCCAGACACCAAGAGACCACGGCAAGAAAATGACGGTACCTCTTGTTTGTTATTAAAATGACTATCCATGTTGCTGCTGTTATGGAAGTCCATCAGCGCTTCTTACTACTGTCATTCCTCAAGTGACTGTACTGCACAGCCAGGCACTATTTTGACAGATTAAAAAAAATGGAAACGTTTCTTAATGGTATGGAACACACCATTAATTAATTAACGCAACCTAAACAGAGTGAGGAAAGGAGATACTGTAAGTACTGAATGCAGCGGTAACAAAGATCTGATATCTTTCCTCACCAAGGAAATAAAACTGCCATTTGTTTTCCAAAGTGTTTATTCAGGAGAGAACTACTCAAGACCACAGCTGCAGGAGAACCTTACCAGTAGCAATCCTAACAGTATGAATATACCACAAATCAATCAAACCATTCCAAATATCAGCCTCAGCCTTTCAAAGGAAAGGAATACAATTAAGGTTATGTAAATCAGTTATTCAAAAATAATTGTTGTAATTGACTTCTTGTTTCCAGTATGGAAAATTTGTTAATTGGAATAGACTGTAAACCCCTCCTGAAGAAAAGAACTTTGGGACACATTAAGAAGTCTCCCACAAATCTGTCATCACGTTATTTGCAATATAAGTTCAATATTTACAAATATCAAGAGTTCAGTAGGCCAGCTGATTTTTTTTTTTGACACAAATCAAGATAGTACTCTAGACATTTGTGAACTGCAGAAGTTATGAACATACATGTGTTGTGGTTTTATATGCTTGCTGTACTTAAGCATCTCAGTTATTTTTTTTAAATAGTTTATTTAAAGAACATACCAATTCTTACTGTCAAATATATCTATGTATTTCTGTACAGTTGAAATAGTTTTATTGCATATTGTTATAACATCTATTAAAAGGAGTTAGACTTCTACAACCTGCCATCTACATAGATAATAAATTATCAAAAGTTAGCACTTCCATCATTTTTGGTTATTGAACTCCTTCCTACTTATATTGACATAGCAACAACATGAGGTAGCAATAACAAATGGTGCTATTTGTTAGCATTTTCGTTAAACCTAAGCATGGCAAACTTATCACAATGCAATTTAGTAAAGCCAAATTCTAATTTTGAATTGTGTCCTATGGCACTGCTCTTTCAATATTTTATTGATATTCCAATTAGGAAACTTGAAGAGAAGTATAAGAAAATTATGTAAAAACATATGACTTTATTCCCAAACACATAGAGCAACACTCACATTCAATTTATATCAACTCTCCTATAAAAAAAAAAGGTGGGTAAATAAGAGAAGAGGAAAATTATGGTCCCGAGTGAAGGGGTCCGAATACAAAGCAGCAGCCTGTTTTACACAGGGGCATCGCTGCCCACTGGGAGGCAGACAACTGATGCAACATTGCATTTAAAACTCCCCGCGAGATGAAATGTTGGCATTGGTCACACGCCGCACACACGGGCAGCCATACAGAGAACTGCGCACTACTTGACAAACCTTGCCTTACAGCGCTTGCCTGTTAGTCCTGGAACAAGTGGCTTTCCCTTGCCCTATGCACCATTTTAAATAAAAGGTTTTGTAATTAATCCGCTTTTCAAACTACACTTTTGACAACTAGATTACTGTTAATACGGTTAAAGAGTGTGTATTTTACCAGCTTTTCTGTGCTGAATTACAAAACAGACAACACTATTTCCTTTCCTATCCCAAACACCACACATGTACACAAAGCTCTAGGAAAAAAGGGATAAAATAAAAACTTGCTTGCAATTAAATTAATCAGCTTTCAATTACTGTCAGGATAAAATCCCTAAGACAAGTTCCCAGTCATAAGCTAGCACCAGTACGTGATTGATGAGATACGACTTTCAACAGCTAGAATGATACATTCAAAAGCACCAGGAAGAGTTAAATGCTCAACACGTACAGAATTTTTCATGTAAGTTGGATGGAAATTTTTCCTCAATTTTTCTACACTCATAGCTTCTATTTCTTCTCTCACTATGGACAAGGGAAGCTAGTAAAATTGTCCATTTGTTCAAGACATGTTTGTTTACCGTCCTGATACTGCTACTTCATGACCTCAATTCTCATTTAAGACAAAAACTTGTATTTTTTAATATTTTTTTAAAACTGTATCTATACTTCTGACAGCCAGTACTCCTATGGGAGTGATAATTAGATACTTATAAAATGATGTTGAAAAAATCTATTTTTTTTTTGTCAATTAATAAAGACTTTTCATACAGAGCACTCACATCTCCACAAAAGAACTGTTCAGAGGGGGGTGAATTAACAGCTCAGCAACTGTTTCACTAAGCTTCATGACATATAGAGAAATGATGGCTCAAGCTACAGCAGAAAATTAAGTTCACCACGGTATCATGTTACCTTGCTCTCTGACCCCTGAATTTGGGATCTGTAGGATTTAATTATGTATTTATCCCTGCACATGTATGACAACGATAGAAAGACACAGGGTGTTTCTATATGTAACATGTTGATGCCAACAAACGGCTAAGTTCAAAATGAAAATAAAAAGATCAGAGGTGTTTGCACCTGCAAGCCACCAGACACACACAGATGGAGGCAGGCTGCAGCCGACAGCAGCTGAAAACAGCCTCCATATGGCCAATGCAGAAAGGAGAAGGGATTCCCACCCACCCCCCCCCCCTTTTTTTTTTTTAATTTTTTTCTTTTCTTCTTCCTTCATGTCTTTCAACAAGGTTGTGTGTTGGGCCAGGTCAGCCAACTTCCTGCCCTCAAAGACATTCAAGCACCAGCAACAACACATGATGAAGGCAAAGTTACCTCTTCTGAGAGGCCATCTTAAGTTCAAGATCCGACCTCTACGCAGAGGCTGTGCTGACCTGTCTTGCCTCCTTTGCCACCTGCTGCCTCCTGCCACCCCTTCGCACAAATGGGGCCACTTTCTGGACCCACTGGGAGTCAGCTCAGGGAACCGAACCAGGAAGAAAAGCAGCTCTCAGCCTGCACACTGCTTCAGCTCTGCCAGCCACACAAAGCAAGCTCCCATCAACACGTGGCTGGGTGGCCGGCTCCTCAGCCCATCGCAGGCCACAAGGCCGCAGTAACTGCGCCTGGCTGCCTCGTTTAACAGCGGCAGACTCTGTGGAGAGCACACCCATGTAACATGTGTGTGTGTGTCGTGATGTCTGAGCGCAACAGCAGGACCGATGTTTCCCTGGTTCTTTAAAGGAGCTGTTGTTCTCCCTCACAGATAGACTTCTACCCTCCACATAACTCCACAAGGGGACAAGAACATTTTAGATAAGACGAGATCCATGTGAACAAAAAACTTCAGAAAGGCACTGTGGAAACTGTCTCCACAGTGTCTTTCTGACAGAGTTCCACAAATTCATTAACGTAAAATTAGATTTTATATATTACTTATGAAAGACTTCTGTTCAAATGGTTAAAAGATTAAACTCTAGTAATGGTACAACAGACAGAACTAAGGTAATTAGGGTACCTCACAAACGGATAAAAGTGTTATGTAATTTTTTCAATTTAAAACTTTCCTGGAGCTCTACAGCCTTTCTTCAATGTTCTTTCAAGGTATTCTGGCATATGCTGATAAGTATTTGAAATGGTATTCTTGCAAAATAGCTTGTCTTGGAATTCCTTTAACTTAAAATAAAGGCTGTCAAAGAAAAATACCCATGTACACACCATATGGCAGCCTTCCTTCACACCTACGTATGAAAACAAATTATAGATATGTTACAGGAAAGCTATGGTGATTATCCCATCTTGTTTACCTACATGCCAGGACTATATACACCAAAGTCTCGTTCCAAAGACCACCTGACACTTTTCCTACTCCTCCTGTCCAGATTTCTTTGAGTATCATCTAAACGTCGCCAGAACAGAATCCTACTGCACACGGTGCAAACACCGGGAGGTTCTGCTCTCCAAAATTTGCAAGAGTTTCTTAACAGCCTGTTGTAATTTCTTGTTTACTATCATTGCTATTTATTCTTATTTTGGGAAGGTCCTCAACTAGTCTGCGAAGGTTAGAAAAACTTTATTAAGGTATCATGCCTGAGAAACCCCATCCGTGCATGCTTTTCAGGAATTCTAGCTGGTGTTTTATTTTTTGTGCATGTGTGATCAAACTGAAAGATATCCTCATCTTCTGTTATTCCACTGTAGCTGAACAGGCAGTGTTCATTTTTTTTTTTGAAAGGTCACAGCAAAACATCTACCTGATTGATGAGACCTTACCCACTTTCTTCTTCCTGTCCAACCTACCCCTCCGTGGGCCACGTGGCTGTACTTCAAACAATGCTGCTGATTGGGTACTTAACATTGATATTTGTGGCAAAGTTTGATGAGCCCTTCAAGCATGACTGAGATGTAATTTTTTAAGCCACTTAGTAGCTACTTGAGAGCTGTTACAGAGATCCATAGTAACAATACAGACATTCCTTGAGGGTTGACTCTGGGTAGCTTCCCTGGCAGATATAAATGCTAGTGCTAAAATGTCAAGGATTTATAATTATGATGGCGGATGCATAAAACACATAAAACAAGCCTTATTAGGGTTGATTGAAGTAAATACACCAAAGGACATTTTTCCTTTCTTCTGTAAAAGATTCATGTTCAGTGCTATTTGTAGCCTGTCATACTCATTATGTTTTCATGTGAAATAGCTTCTGAGTTTTGCTAGATAACAAATGCCCTTTGTTTTCATTCCTCCTCTATCCAAGCGAAGAGCAAATGGAATGAGGACTTGAAAATTCACAAATGATTAGTTCCTTCCTGGTTACCTTGAAGCTGACTACTTTCACCTGTACAGACTTTACAGAGAACTAGCTAATTTTGGAGAGTCCATTTAAAATAGTGCTATAAAATGTAGTAACTACTATTAAAGACTGCATGTGTGTATTTGTAAATAAGCACTTGAACTGTGATATTTTTTCTAAATTCCACTCCAGTGAGTAGGACAAACAGAGCAGTTTAGGTTGGAAAGGATCTCTGGAAATCACCTGGTCCATTTTTTCCACTGGAAGTAGGGCCATGCTGTCATTTAGCTCAAACTTAAAAGTTGGCTTAGTTTGCTCAGGGTCTTGCCTAACTCTCTTCTGCACATCTCCAAGTACAGAGCTCTCAAGTCTTTGGCTAATTTGTTGCGGTGCTTGAACACTCTCATGAGACAGAAATGTTTCTCATACCTAATCAGTCTCCTTCATGGCAACTTAACACCCATTACCTCGTCTCCTCACTGTGGACTTCAAAAAAGGTGAGGTGGAGTCTTCCCTACAGACAGTTAACTTGCTGCAGACAGCAAGAAGATGCTCCCTATTTGTTCATTCGCCCTCTCCCCACATGCCACACGTTCCAGCCCCAGACTGTACTGGTGGCCTGGTGCTGAGCTTGCTCCAGCAAGCCGATGTTTCTCTTGCCCAAAGGAGAACAAAACAGACAACCACCCAGCTCTGGTCTCACAAGTACTGAACAGAGTAGAGGAACTGCTTTCCTCAACTTGATGGCTACACCTCTGCTAGCCTGCTAAATGTGTATGTAGCCTTCGTAGCCGCAAAAACATGCTGCTGACTCCTGCTCAGCTTATTTTTCACCTGGGCCACTAGGTGCAGGCCCTTCTGCAAACCTGCTTCCTGTCTACAGATATGACCCTTGCCATTAAACCCGAGTAACTTCTATGAAATCAATTAGGTTAAAAATTAAGAAGTCAGACCAACTACCAAGCCACTCTTTTTCCCTTGCGCTCTCGCTGATTTGACAGTATGAAATGGGCAAAAATAAGTTTCTGCTTCAGTCATAATTACTTAATGACAGCATACAAATTAGCTATTTGTTTTTAAATGGCTTTGATCTTTTTAAAGGACACTATGGGATGGGACAATGGAACTTCGGGAGTAAAAAAAGGCACAAAATACTTGAATTGTGAAACCCATCAGAAAGTGTAAAACCATCTGTACAGCACAACACACACGATGACTTTCGTTAGTAGACAGGCTTGATAAATCTTGGGATGTTGCCACACGTCACACAGTTCTCACACTGTGTTTCTGTCTGTGCAGAAAAACATTTCGGTATTTACAACTGCCAAGAGTCCTATTCTTACTGATGCCTAGTTTAGTGAGACTGCATTATTTGCCCTGCCTCTGACAGTTTACGTGTCAGGCTCCAGAAAGGCAAAAGTAAGCTTACAAAACTGGTTGTCACCTTGATGAGGAAAGGTCTGCCTGTAATGATAAACTAATGCTATCAGTCTCTACTGGTTTGTTGTTATTAATTCTGTCAATAAACAGTAGTCCCAGTGGGTTTCTAGTGCACTGTAATAATGCATACATGCTCTTCTGAAAAAAGAGAAAATAATTTTGCCTTTCGTGCAGTAACCTCATTTTCCTAAGAGTCATGACCCCACATGCTTGAGCAGCAGCAGTGTATTGCAGCTGACCTTGACCTAGAGCAACCACATCCCTACAATGAGCTCGTAAACGTCATGGCACTTTTATGCCTAACATCTGAGAGGAAAAGGGAAAACAAAACAGAAGAGGGAAGAAAAGAGTAGTTTAATGTAAGTGCAACAGGAACATCATGGAAATCCTTGGAATTTATGTAACAACTGGCTAGTTCGCATGCTTTGTGTTACCATACTCATTAAAAAATATTGCGAGGTCAACCACTGTCACTCAAAATAACTGTTTTTCTATTTTATTTATTTATTAATTTTTACAGGCAAACCAGTTTAAGAAGTCTACCACAACCAAAGAATAAGCCTTCTATAAAGTTATGCTCTCTCAGAAGATCAATAAAACACAAAATTGTGAAACATTCCGAAACTTTAAAAGAAGTGTGGTGGTTCCAAACACTGCAGCTCCAAAAATATATGTTCTCAAATGAACCATCCGAACAGAAGGACTAGAAAAAAATATTTTGACTTGACATCTTAATGCACCATTACTGTGAAAACAATGAAAGTAAAAGTAAAATTTCCAGAGACAGTCACAGCTCTGGCAATAACAAAAAACCCTTCAGTGACAATTACTCATTTTAGCAATCAGTTCATAACAGACATCCTACTGCTGCCTTGCTCATTATACTCCTTAAAAGAATGATCTACATATTATACATTTCAGTCATTTTTTACCCAAGCATTAGCTGCCCACAGCATAATTTCATAGTTAAGTTTCTTAATTTCTTCGTAAACAAATTAAATGCTGACATCATGTTCAAGATTCACAGCAAAATTTAACATGCTATTTCAACATTTTCCAACTCAAAATTCAGAGCACAGCTTTTGAGAAAACCGTACTTGCAAAGTCAGTAACAGCTACTTACACATACCTATATGTTATGCACCCCTCGGACCTAAACATGCTTGCAAACATCATCTCACAGATATATACATATATATATTATATATATATACACACACACACCCCTTTCTAGTATCTACACATTGGTACTTGCTATTCAAATACTAACACAGGCTATTTAAACAAAATAAATAAGAAAAGATAACCAACATTCAAAAAATTACACCACTAGGAATGTTCTCGTCCTTCCACAGCAGTACAGGGTCCAAAATATAAAACCAAAACATACTTTCCGTGACATTATAATTGTTCACCAAATGGATTTGGACATGTTCCTCACTTCCAAGGCTGAATTTCAATGCCCTGTTAAGTATACTGTTAAGCATGTATTTGATGAAGAGTTTTATGAATTTAACTATAAATAGGCTGACTAAAGTCTGACCTCCCAACAATGAATACAATTATCTAAACTTTTCTTATGGAGACTATCTCCTGTAAGACAAGCCGTGAAAGAAAAGGAAACTTTTCTATCATACTGAATAGAGTGTACAATACTGAGCATGGTTTCATACCTATGCTAATTAAACAAACTCTTTATTAGATAATTAAAAAAACCACCAAATAAATTTTAGCAGAAAGCTGAATTCAATTAACAGTTACATTACTAGGTGAAATAACCTAAATATTGTTTTAATGTGATCTGAAGTTTTCAGTTTTAACATCTTCATGCTTAGGGCATAGTTGAGTATTGATTGCAGCAGTTTGAATATTCTGCAAAACAGTGATATGTCTTGGGAATAAATGACTTCAGACTATTCAGACCATTACTCAGAAATTTCAAATGTGATTTTTCATAGAAGCTTGTTCATTCATTTTCCACTCTTCATTACAAATGATAAAGGGACCTATTCATAAAGCAAAGCAGTTTTTATGAAAAAAGTCTCAAACTGAATGATATACCAGGCTCCACTTTCAAAAATAAGCTAAGCTCCTCAATAAACAGTGCAATGAGAGAGGAGTAAAATCTTTTCAGCTAACAGAAAATTCTCCCAAAGCATTTCAGGTGTCATGAATTTTTGAGTATCTTGAATATCATGAAAAGCCATTAGAACTGGAGCCACAAGACTAGCCAAGTATTTTAGCCTTCCCCAGAAAAATAAACATGGCTATTCCTCTACCCATCTGCATGGAGGTTCCCACCAGACCCCGCAAAAGGGAATTTGTGTTTTCCAAGCTTTGTTATTGTCCTGGTTCCAGTTAGGACAGAGTTAAGTAGCTCATAGTAGCTGGTAGGGTGCTATGTTTTGGATTAGGATGAGAAGAGCGCTGATAACATGCTGATGTTTTAATTGTTGCAGAGCAGTGTTTACACCAGGCCAAGGACTTTTCGGCTTCTTGCTCTGTCCTGCCAGCGAGCAGGCTGGGGGTGCAGCAGGAGCCGGGAGGGGACAGACCCAGGACAGCTGACCCAAACTGGCCAAAGGGGTATTCCATACCATCTGACGTCATGCTAAACAATATATAGGGGTGGCTGGCCGGGGTGGGGGGGCCGGCTGCTCGGGGATAGGCTGGGCATCGGTCAGCGGGTGGTGAGCAATTGCATTGTGCATCACTTGTTTTCTTACACATTATTATTGTTAATACTATTACCATTATCACTATTATTATTATTATTGTTATTATTATTTTCCTGTCTTAATAAACTGTCTTTATCTCAACTCACAGGCTTCACTTTCCCGTTTCTCTCCCCCCATCCCAGAGAGGGAGGGGGGAGGGTGAGCGAACGGCTGTGTGGTGTTTAGCTGCCAGCCGGGTTAAACCACAACAGTTATTAGTTCTCTTACGGATTCATCACAGAATCACATTTGCCTTTCTCACTGCCACATTGCCTAGTTACCTGCCGTTATTCTAATGGTCTGAAACACGTGAACCTTGAGGTTGGCAAGAAATGCTAACAGAACTGTTGATTCTGTTCTTTCTCGACTTTTATGGAGGATTTTTGAACACATTTATTCCCCTCCAGTAAAAACAATGATACCCTATTAAGAGAGGGACATTGTTGGTCCTCTGAATCAGCTCCTCTGCAGGTATGGTTTCTATTTCTTCTGCAGCTCCAGCATTCTGCAAGCAAGCCGTATCTCCACAACAGCACACTTTTCTTCAAGGCTTCCTGGGCTTCCCAAAACCCGAGGGGGAAGAAAGTCCACAAAGTTCCAGACAAAATAACACACATTCATGCTGCCTTGAATCCTTATCCTCCAGTCAAATTATTTTATTTCTAAGAGACCAAGAGTGTTTTTTCACACTTAACTGAAATCAAGTCTCCTGGGTTCCTACCCAGTGTAAGTCAAATAGATTTCTATTAGTAATTCAGCAGGCACACACACTGCAGAACTTGACACTGCCATTTAGGAAGGTCTCCAAAATAACTTCACTCCTAATTTAAAGATCCGGATGCCCAAGATGCTACAAAGCAAACAAACCACACAGACTGCAGTGACGAAGGGGAGCCACAGCTGGCAAGCCCCAGGGTGACCGCTCTCCATTCTGACAGGAATTGAAACAAGAAAGGTTTAAGAGGCAAAAAAAAAAAAAATGCCACTCCCTCCACCGTTCTCTCACCGTTTTATCTTCTGTCTACAAGCTGAACCAGGGACCCATGGTGCGGGGCTGCAGGCAGACACCCAAAGGCCAGGCCCAGCCCTGTGCCCATCTGGGCCCTGCACAGTGACGATGAAGAGCTGATCACAACGGAAATCCGCCTGCTCCCCAGAGACAGAGGCAATCTGCCAACCATCTTCTGAACGGGACATAACAGAGGTAATTTATCACCTGGGGTGAGTGGAAAATGACTATTTTTTCCAATCACAACGGCATTTGAAGTTAGAATTAGTTTTAAGTTACGTTAGCCTAACACAAGTCAAACACAAAGACATTACAGCACATCGTGATGGGCCCACAGCACAAACAGCAGCTTTGGCCAAGTCTGGTAAAAATCTTTTTGCACTCTCGTTTCCTACATGTGTTGTTTACCTCGGAAAAAATACACCGTTATTAATCAAAATGAAGATTGGAGAGCTGTGCTTTCCAGTCCTTGGCCTCTTGACCTTGAGCACAATGAAGGGGAAGGAGGGCAGCCCCATCCTCTTCCCTGGGCTCCGGGCCAAAGTCACCGCAGCCATGAGGGCAGCTCCTGCTGGCCTCCTAGCTTCTGCTCACCTGCCCTGCTTTCAGACTGGCAAGAAGCTCCGCAACTAGGAAGGCTCTGCAGGAGGATCTGGATAGGCTGGAGCGATGGGCTGAGGTCAACTGCATGAAGTTCAACAAGGCCAAGTGCCGGGTCCTGCACCTGGGCTGCAACAACCCCAAGCAGAGCTACAGGCTGGGAGATGAGTGGCTGGAAAGCTGCCTGGCCGAGAAGGACCTGGGAGTATTGGTGGACAGTCGGCTGAATATGAGCCAGCAGTGTGCTCAGGTAGCCAAGAAGGCCAACGGCATCCTGGCCTGTATAAGAAGCAGTGTGGCCAGCAGGTCGAGGGAAGTGATTGTGCCCCTGTACTCGGCTCTGGTGAGGGTACACCTCGAGTACTGTGTTCAGTTTTGGGCCCCTCGCTACAGGAAGGACATGGACGTGCTCGAGCGAGTCCAGAGAAGGGCGACCAAGCTGGTGAGGGGTCTGGAGAACAAGTCTTACGAGGAGTGGCTGAGGGAGCTGGGCTTGTTCAGCCTGGAGAAGAGGAGGCTCAGGGGCGACCTCATCGCTCTCTACAGTTACCTGAAAGGAGGCTGTAGAGAGGTGGGGGTTGGTCTATTCTCCCACGTGCCTAGTGACAGGACGAGGGGGAATGGGCTAAAGTTGCGACAGGGGAGTTTTAGGTTGGATGTTAGGAAGTACTTCTTTACCGAAAGGGTTATTAAGCATTGGAACGGGCTGCCCAGGGAGGTGGTGGAGTCACCATCCCTGGAGGTCTTTAAAAGACGTTTAGATGTAGAGCTTAGGGATATGGTTTAGTGGAGTACTTAGTGTAGGTCGGAGGTTGGACTCGATGATCTTGAGGTCTCTTCCAACCTAGAGAAATCTGTGAATCTGTGAAACTTCTGCTGACCCAGCAGAGCTCTTCATCTTTGGACATGCCACCCTGCTCTCCCGGGATTATAATCATTTATACTAATTGTTTCTGATCTACTCTTCAACTGCAACGTACAGCACAGAGAGAGGTAGGCTACTGGTTTTGTTGTTGTTGTTGTTGTTTTTAAAGGAAGCTCAAGCTATCAAAGAGGAGAAAGCCTAGAGCAAACCACATGGAGCTAGAGCTTCCTGAAGAGACAAAATGGTGAGCTCCTGACAGCCATCACTGCCACTTCTAGGCACAGAGCACATTCTCTTCATCTCAGTTTATCTAAGCTATTCAATTCAACAGTAAGTTTGTTCAAAATGAAAAATCTGATGAGAACTGAAGAGCAGGGAAGCTTGCTAGTCTTATTTCTTACAGCCCATGAAGAAAATTACATGCAAAAGCTGAGCACCAGTAGCTCCAAGACCTGAAAGACTCCTCCTGGTCTCATCTACTCTATCAGCTGTACAGTCCATCATGCATCATCTACAAACTGCCTCTGTTCAATACAGCTTTAAATGCTAAACTCTTGCTAAAACTCTTTCCAATACATATACAGAATGTTTCCCATTTTTTTCTCAACTAAAATTCATTTTATTTCTCTGCAGCTTTAATTGAACTCCAATTTCTAAAACTAGCTTGACACAAGCCATGAAGAAATTAATATTCTACTAAATAAGAACTGTCACTCAGCATTTCCTAAGCTAAATGTAAAAATTAAGACTGAATAAATGTATGCTAAGTATCACTGCATAAATATGCATATAATGCATTTTTCTCTTCATAAAAAGTGTTAAATTTAATGTAAAGATATTTAATTGCACATCAACATTTTAGTCGTGATCAATCACTGAGAATCAATGTTTTTTTTAAATAAATGTAGAAATATATTTAATTCAAATCCAATTACTTTAAATATATTTTTGTTTACTTCACAATCACTTAGACTTGAGTTGGTTCACTCTCCAGTTAAGAAAAAGGATCTCAGGAATCAATTGGTGTACCAAATTTCTCATCCAAAGGTGCATCACTGAGGGTTTACTCACAATCTCTTTAGAGAAGGGTAGTGTGTTTTTTTTTTTTGATGCCATTAAAATATTCCAATCCTATTAGGATGCAAATTTAAAGGGGGTAGAAGGAGCACACACAATGCCATTAACATTCAAAAATTTCTTGGTCCCCATTATCAGATATTAATTCTCACATTAACTGATGTTTGGGGGGGAGGGGGGGAATGAACAAATCCATTAGCAGCTGCATTAAAAGTGAACAAAAGAGGCAACAACTGCTGATGTGATTAAACACCTGTCCCTTTTTGAAAGCTTCTGTATCCAAGAGCACCAAATGCGCCATTCCAAATGTCACTTTGCACCAGGTAGGTAGGCATCCCTTCCTGTAGGATACCCCTGACAGCTATCCCTAAACCTCAGTAGTTTTAGCAAGCCTCTAGATAGTTTCCTTTAACACCTTCTGAAGACATGATACAATACTTTTGAGAGGAAGAAATAAAGAGGACCACATTTGTGCATGCAAGGAGCTAGATCGGGCTCCAGCAAGACCAAGCCAGCAGGAGCAGCCCCAGCCACCTCAGCTGGCTCGAAGCATCCTTATCTCTCTGCCCATGTGTGCCTATACTACAAGAACAATCCTGTACATGCTTCTCAATGGCATATAAACCTATGTGATCACCTTTGTGGGAACAGTCCAAGTAGACTGCCATTTCACACAGGGGGAACAATACCAAGCAAACAGCTAGATTTAATTACTGACAGAGAAACAGCACTTTTCCTCCCTAGTGGTGACTTCACTCGCAGCTGAACATGCATGAATGAAAGGTAGATCCTATGTGATAAACACGTTTGTCAATGACTTGCATTCTCTTTCTTACAAATCCACAAGTCAGATTCTTGAATGAGTACTACGTAAACAGAAATCCCATAAATTCACAACACATCACTGTTGTAGTCACATTCCTGGTCCCTGCAGGAGTCTAGTGTTACGTTACTTCATCTTAGATGTGTCAACAAACTCGATTTGTCTATAAATCTCCCTCAAACATCATTGGAATTGGTTCAAGATGCACTGTACATCCAAGCAGGTTCACCAATATTCAGAAAGTGACTCAACTAATATTTCCTTGGAAATTTGTTTAAAAAAAAAAAAAGTACATCATCTTTGTCGCTGACCAAGGGAGATTTCCCTGCATCACCAGAACCTTCTTCCACATCTTACGAACGTGCAGGCTGCTGACCAGCGCAGCTGACCCTCTGAGAAGCCTGACACTCACACGATTCCCTCACAACTGCTCACATCCTTAATTCATCATCACCGCCGGGGGGCTCAGCACAGAGGCTGAGGGCTGAACATACTGCCTCCAACCTTATTTTGGAACCCTTTCAGTATCCTCCTATGCTAAACGACAACATAATAAATTAAAGAATTTATATCCACACTCAATATATATTATGCAGTACAAAGAACTACCCTATATTTACGAGATAAAATGTTTTTAAAAGCAAAACTGCTACAAATCCCCCTTCTGGTTCCACTATCGTCATAAAGGTTCAGATGTCTCTAACAATACGGCAAACTGATAATCTATGAAATTTAAAGCACACAAATACTCCTTGAAGCATCCTAAAAAGAAACATGAACTAGAAATTATCTGCTAGTAAACAGGAATAAAAAACATTTGATAATTTTATCATTCAGATTGTTTCTTACTGCAAACAATGCAAAAGAATATGGAGATTTTCTCCATATTATTAGTGGAAGACATTACATGTGTGTATATAATATATATATATGCATATATATAAATGCATTTTATATTTCCACAAATAAAAAAAATACAGAACACCTACAAAGCAACTGCTTGAAACTAAGTAAAGCAGCTAAATCGTAGACCCCCAGCAGACAAACCACATAGAACAAGCACGCTTAATACGATCAATATGGCACACCTGATAACTCAAGACAGTGAGAAAGAAAGGCCACAAAAATAACCAAGTAAAAAAAACAACACAGAATATACGTTTTATGAACACTTTTGAAGAATTAAAGAATTACCATTCCTACTTCAGAAATGAACATTTAAGGCAGTGAAGATTATTTATTCAAGATAGTGTGGGATATCCAGGACAAACGTGGCAATTAAACCTACTTTTCTCAAGTCCCAGGTTACTACTATAGCCATAAATTACCTTTCTTTCTTACCAACACTTTTCATGTATAGTTCAAGTGCTTTACAATATCCTTACCTTAATTTTACAAATAGGCAAAGCAATGCACTGTGTCAAATCCTTTACCTATGACTGCCCACAAAACCAGTGAAACATCTCTCTAGCGAAGGAAGCGAAGGTCCAGCATGGAACTATCACATATACCACAGCATCCCTGCGGTCCACTGTCAGCACCCCTGCTACAAGGAGCAGTAAAACTTTATAGCCTGCTCTTTTGAAAAGAAAACATTACTTCAACTTCATGATCCAGCCTGCTGCATGTACAAGTGAGCAGATTCTGCACAAGTAGAAAGGCATTTGAAATCAGATGACTTCATTCAGGATTTCAGGTGAACCTTCAGTTTTCAAGAACACCAACCTACCTCCTAAGGAGTTCACAGAACTGCACTGTTCTAAGAAATAACATTAGAAACCCCACCACGCATACATAAATACTTGCACTTCAATTACTTGATGAAATGCTTTATTTGGAGAACAAATAGTCATGTCTAGAGAGACCTGTGAGCATCACTGACCAGAATCCACGTGTTCTCCAAAAAGCATGATTCCAGCCTGGGGTTTTTCCTTTCTTTGGGAACAGAATTCTCACACCAAGAGATGGAAAATTCAGAACTGCCAATTCCAGCTGCGGAAGCTCTTCCTGTGACATCTATATACATCCTAAAATAAAGACACTTAGCTGCAAGGCTCATATATAGAAGGTGGTGTTAGAAAAAAAAATCTTCAATATCTATATGGCTGACAAGCATAAAAGAGTCTGAATTTTTTCATAAAATATATATTTCTCAAAATTCATCAGTTTTATGACAGATCAACACTACATCCTTTCCCAAATCTCCCACTTAAGTGCACTTTTACAAAGAGGGAATAAACTTCAACAGCCTTTATAAAGCAGTTAGGTCTTTCGCAACCCATCATCACTGTTTCTATAAAGCATCAGAACAGTAGATACCAGTATTTCAGAGTAGGCAAAAAAATGCAGAAACCAAAGAAAATGCATAATTCAATAGGTAAATACTAATAAAAATGCATGACCAAATTCTTTACGTGTGCTATGGGGACTTAAGTTTCAAGGTCTTCAAATCCTCTAGAAACAGTCACTTTTCTTTGCTGTATGAGAGGGATTTCAAAAGACAAAAAAAGCATTAACAGGTCACTGGAGAAAACACAAATTAGAAAATACACTTTCAATTCAGTTTAGGCAAAAGTGCTGCAAAACAACCTCTGTGGGAACTAACAGATGAACACCTACAGTATATGCTCTAGCTTTCAGTAACTGGCAGAACTCACAGAAATATTCAAGAGTCACTTAACAGCTTTGAAAATTTCAGAGATGTACTGGAGAAAAGTTAAAAAATTCAAATCCACAAGTAAATGAAAGATATGAGCAATCACATTAAAAGGTAGGCATATACGAAATGTGTCCTGTAATTTAAATATATACATATAAATTTATAGGCTGCGTTTAAAAATGAGGGAAGAGAACAAATAGAAATACCTTCTCAAATTTTGATCACAGAGAAGAATGCAATTATAAATGACAACATTTTAATGAACCAGTACTGATTAAAATCTTTTTTATGAAAAGGTATGCAAAACCAACAAATAAAATGCATCAGAGCTGTGTAAAGATCAGTAGTTTAGCCTCAGTGTTATCTACTGCACATCTGCCACACTGCATTATCTTACTACTCAAGCATCATTTTTGCATTTCAATGTAGTAGCTCTATCAGATTAATGCCCAAGACATTTCAGCTGTGTTTCAAGTAAATAAGTGGACATACAGGAATATTATGCATGGCCTGTATCATTGACACTAAGCAAAGAAAACGTGATTAGCACCAAATTGCATCTGACAGGGGAATCAGAAAGCTGTCAAACACAATGACATGGATTCAGTATTTAGAAGGTAAAAGGGGGAATAAAGAAGCTGGCCAGTCTGGCATGGAGACAGCAATAAAACACAACAGCTATGATAAATTAATTCATTTACTTATGAAAAATTAGAGGCTTCCACACACAGCTCTCATTTATAATCTTGTCAATCTGGCAGAGTAAATAAAAAGCCTATACAATGCACACAGTGGGAGGGAAGAAAGAAACAAAAGAGGGGAAAAAGCAAAACCAGATTTTTGCATTTAATCTAACAATAATTTCTTACATTAAACCACACTGGACGGAGCCTTTGATAGGCATGACTAATGCAAGGATACATTATAGCAGTGGTTACTGTATTTACCACAGACGCGCAGTATCAAAACAACAGTAAGGCTGAGAACGCTCAGAAGCCATATAAAGCAAAATGAAATTTTCACGTGTAATAGATGCTACAACAGGCAAAGAGTGGAAGTAAATCCCAAGGACCATCCCTTGACAGAAGCGTGAAGGGAAGGGACATCCCGCAGCTCAGGAGCAGAGCAGTCTCTGCAGTGCTTTAGAGAAGGTTCTCCCTGGACCACCAGGCAGACCCAGCATCTGAAACCTCAGCAGTAATACAGCAATGGGAGTCTTCTCAAATGAGACTGTTGCTGTAGTAAGGGGATCAGAGAAATAGCGGCCTTTCAGAGGTGTATTTCAGTGATCACCATGTCTGGGAGTCAGGCGGCAGGAAGAGCAGAGGCAGGCCAGCAGAGCCGAGCCTGTGCCCCTGCAGCAGCCCTTACTCACAAACTGTCCCCACGCTACTGTTACCTCTAACCATTACTTTCTTTTACCATGCATTGTTTTAACCTAATGACCTACATTTTGGTCTACAATTAAGTATTTAGTCTTCAATACATACAATTCAATATTCACACACAAAAACGTGCACTGTTTGACACCACCTTTGCAAACCCACACATTCTAAGTGTTGCAAGGCCAGTTGGAAGTTTGTTCATGAGTTTCTGCATGACTAATTCCCATCTAAACTTAACATGTGACCCTCCTGTGTTTGTAGAACCAGCCCTCCAATTCCAGGCTTCTTGTTGGATAGGTAGGCAGAGAACCAAAACAGAGATAGGAATTGCTTAAAAGCCTAAAAGGGGGAGAGGTGAGCAGCAATAGTGGCATAACTGATTTCCCATGTGTTCATATTCAGAGACCTAGTGACTTTATTTCAAGAACTTTTGGTTTTTCTAGAAACCATATAAACGTATTTTTCCTATGTCCTGCAACTTCAGAACCAAACCTGTAGCATTTCCATAGTGGAATATTTCCTTCGTTATCATTTGTAAGTAATGTGTTTTCCACTTAAAAAAAAAAGTGAATAGTAAGGTTTTAGGATTAGCCAGCAGTTGAGGTTCTCTGCCAATTTCAGGCCTGCTTTGCTCTTCCACCATCACGCTCGACCCAACGAGCTGCCAAGACATCCTGCCTGCACTCGCGATGCTGGCACCCAACGCCCAGGAGGGCGCAAGTGACCTCGGGGCAGCCAAAGGCCAGGCTGCTGAAGAGCATTCAGCAACCAACCATTCGACCTTCAGTCGGTCACATTCATGGTCACAACCGCAAATGAATTTTTAATTTTTTCATATCTGATTTTTACAATGCCTTGAGAGAGGCAATTTAAAAGGCAGCATAGTATGCATCAGTGGCAACACAACCATAATAATAAAAAAAAAACAGAATTGTTACATGACCTCTACATCAAACATCTTAAAAATGAATTCCAAGTTTTCAGCCAATTTCAAGCCTCCAGTAATACAAAACTTGCATATGTAGGAGTTATTATGGCCTGCAGGAACTCCTCAGAGTATAACTAGAGCACGGAGGAAAAAACTGATGGAACCGTGGCAGGAAAGTTACAGGAAAGAGTGCACCGTAAATCCCTACACAACATAATGCCAAGTACGGAGAAGCTGCTTCCCACCTTTTAAATGACTTTTTAAGAATGTCAGAAGTACGCTCCTTCAGCATGCACACCATTTTATTTTGTCACTACCTGCTATGCTATGGAAATGCCGTATTACAGCTCACAAATATGCCACGAAAACCTGGCTTACAATTAAACTTGTAGTTTACCCTGGAGCAGAGCATTTACGTTTGTTGCTTTTAAGGTATGTAACTAAAGAAAACAGAACAAAACATTTAACTGAACAGGTATGTTAAAAAAAAACCTTTTCTTAAAATACCTATAGCTACAACTGCAAGAAGGTATGGAGCAGATTGTTGCAGTCCAGCTGCCACTGAAAATTTCACAACTGGTCAGGATACAAAGCATAACCAGCTTTAATCACTTATTTGAACAGCTGCTGCTCAATTAAAACAATTTTTGTAAAACATTTTCCTATTATCTTTTCATCTTCACTATTGCAAGAAAGTAACTTTAGCCCAGGGCTGAGACGAGGAGCAGATCACAGACAATATGGTAATACTGGAACAAACGCTTATGAGCAGATCAGACTTGAATTAACCATTCTTTACTTCCTTCTCCTTCCATCCTTTAATCTTCTATTTCACTCTTTCAGTACATGCCTGGTACGTTTCACTTGTTAAGAAACTTATGAGCTCTTTATCCTCTTTTCAAATTTCAAGAGAGGCACAGACATTAAGCTCAGCTGCAAAGCACTGAATTACAGTCTACGTAATTTATTTTCATTTCTAATCCTCATGCTCAAGTAACTGCAGCAAATACTTAAATATTTCAAAATGCCAAATCTGAAGACTTCATAAAACCAAAAATTTTTATGTAAGACTAAATAGGCACAGACTGGGGACCACGACCCACAGTACGTGACCAATTTGATTAAATGTGGGGAATTCTTATAGCCTCTGTATTAAACACAGCAAAACATGCCAGGAATTACAGCTCTGTGCAACTGCCACCACTGCCCTAGCAAAAAGACGACTGCAATTCGAGGCAAGAGTGTAGCAGAGCTCAGACCATTCACATACAAAGCACATCTCACACCTGCCAGCATACACAAAAACAAGCAAGAGCACAAAAACAGAGAAGGAGAGGATGCGGTAGGAACCCAGATGGCACCAAAGCTCATCCACGTGCATGCAGGCTCGAGTTGCAGCACTTGAGGCCCACCAAGACCCAAAAGGACTAATGGCACCACTAGGACCTTAAATGGTTTCAACACTACCCCTAGTGCCACCACAGCAACAAATTTCTCTGTATTCACCTCAAGAACCACAAATACTTTGCTCTTCTCCTCCAGGGAGCCACAGATGACTCAGAGCAGCAGCTGCCTGCAAAAAAAAGAAACTGAGAAATGGTAGTGCTAGCCACAGGGAAATCCAGCAAGCAGCCCGCAGCAACAGCTCTCCTCTCTGCACTCGGCCTGCCTGAGCTCCACCCAAGGAGCTGTGGTCAGAGCTCCAGTCGCAGGCTACAGCCTGCTGCGGGGCTGCCTTGCGACAGGCACCACGCATGGAGCAGCGCCTTACAGTTCTTTACATAGTCTCTCAATCCAAGGTCACAGCAAAACTGCAGGCAACGATTTTATTCCCCAAGTACTAGCGCTGTAGATTTACCCCAGCCCTGTTCTGGCTCGTGGATCAAGTCCGATCCAATATCCAGACCAGCACAGATCCTCAGCCATCACTGACAGCACCTGCCACCTTTCCTCAGGTTTCTTCAGTGCCTCGAGTCACAATGACATTAAATAGATGCCAGTGATGAGGGAAGGGAAAAAAAAGTGAGGAGACTATGTGTGTATCTGAAGCCGTCACTCAGCACCATCACTGCTGATTATGCAGAAGATTAAAAGAGCCAAAGCATCCTAGCCTCAGGCAAAGTTTGGAGGCTAATAGATGTCTGCTTCTCTAAGAGATGCCACATGGAATCCGTGGGATACGAACACTGCACCATAATGTCTCCTTTGCAAAACTGCACTTAAGGTGCAGAACAGCGATTCCGGCTTTCGGTATGTGGTAACAGCTGAATTTTGAGGCAGCAAACAGATCATTCACTTAAGAAAAACATCTCAGAAGGAAAATTACCAAGTGCTAGCTTGCTCCTCGTGGAAGTCCCTACGCAGGGGCAGGCTGACACCATGAGGACATGGCTGCAGCACAGGAGGTGAGTGCAGGTAACAGCCACAGGGGCCCGGGAAGGGCAGGCAAGGGCTGGGAGCCACCACGCAGTGTGCCAGTGCCCTGCTGCTGCACCTCCACCAGAGCTGCTTCCAACTCCCTGAGCCTACAGGGAGCTCACATGTAACCGTGCATGCCGTTTGAAACCGAGAGGCACTGTAAAGTGAAAAAAAATTGATAAATAATAAAAAAAGATCAGTGAGCTTCCCCCACACGGTGACTTGACACAGCTGGAGCTATTCCCCTTATTCCCTGCTCCTCACTCCCACGCCAGCAGCAGGTACTGCAGCTGGCCTGGTGCAGCAGGAAAAATGACAAGCTCTCAGCAGAGAGGTGCTTATTTGAGATACAACACTTCCATGACCATGAAAAATCTTATTTTCCCCATCTTCCTCAATTTCTTTACTCCCTCAGCCTGGCATTAGGACATCAAGGGTGGCCTGCATAGATTAATCTTTCACTTTCAATGCAAATGCCTTTTAAAAAAAAAGTAGAGAGATGGAAAAGCCAACAAGAACAAATCCAATACAACACTTCCAGTAAAATAAGTTCTTAGAATTTATTTTCCTGAAGAAAGGAAACCTGACAGTCCTTTAAAGAAATGCACTAATGCAAAACTAATGATAAAAGAAATGGTTTACCTTGTCTAGTTTGCAAGCATTTCTTTACATAAAATAAGGTATTAGCAAAATAATGACTGCTATAAAATATTTTTCATTTAAAGCACATGTATACAAATTGACAGACAAAATGGCAGCTAAAACATATTTGGTATTAAAGGTGAAATATTAGCTGAAAAAAAAGGTAAGAAAATTCTAACGTAAGCCTTTCTATCTACACTTCTCATGTTATACCTAAACTTCAAACAGAAAGCGATGTTGCATCATTCTCCATTAAAGTAAGCATGCAAAATAAGCCAGGCAAAACAGAACTGTGAGCAATGTGTCAGCAACACCTTTTGATTTCTCTGCTTCTGTCAGCCCGCATCAGAACGACAGCCTAACTCCACAGTAGTAATTGACTAAGTTTGTGATTTCCAGTCTCCCTGTACTGTGGGACAGCAACTTCCCTGAGTTTCTTGATGAGGGAAGAAAAAAAAGTCCTCTCTCTCGAGAAGCAATTAAGACGACTGAAAATAACAGCATTCCACAGAAGGGTAAAAAGAGCAGCATCAGATAAATATAGAAAAAAAACAAGTGTTTTAAAAATAGATCTGAGTACTGCAAAAACAAAAACTCACTACGCTCTTCAGAAAATGCCATCCTTCTTGGCACAAAAGCATAGTTTTGTCTGCCATGGGTTCCTGTAAAATAGTCCTTTAACAAGTCCTACATAATCATTCTCAGCTCCAAGAAGGGAACAAGGAAGAGACAAAGAATCATACAGGAATGAGACAAGGGACCCCCAACAAGGGAGTCCTCCCCCTACAAGGGACACAAAGCCTATTTTTCCATTCTTTGAAACTCACAGGCTTTCCTCTGTGTTTCTGCAATACATCAGGTGGTGATACCTTAACAGTTTTTTGTTGTTGTTGTTCATTTGTTTGGATTTGTTTGTTTATAGAAAACAATCATTATTGTAGAAATCCCTGAAGTTACCTAAATATTCTTTGAAGGGCTCTATTATTTTTTATAAAGAAAAACACTGGCCAAAGCATCAGTTACTTCCCATTTAGATAACAGAGTCAGAACACATCCAAGATGCACCTGAGAAATGACAAAAAACACGAGATGTATTAAATGGTCAAATAAACCCCCCCACTATGGCGCTCACATCTGCTCTCCCAGCCTTCTTTCAGTTAAATGCTGTCGGAAAACACACGGAATGCCCTGTAATGCCGATTCACCACTTCAGTACTGAGGAAGTTTTGCTTACATATTCTGAGCAAGCCTAATTCCACTCTGCAGTCAATTTACATTCTCCAAATCTGTACTACTTACATAAAACTACACATTTCTCTTTGTCTCATCTTACTGATTTCAAGGGTTTCAGGAAATTGTATTTTTAGAACTCACTGGAGGTCTGAGGAATTAGGAAAAGTTTTTTAAAAAAACTGTCAACATCTGTCTACAGAAACAAATACTGAGCCTGCAATAATGAGGTGAGATCTTTTGCTTTGTGGACTCAGTATCAATTTTGTAAATTAAAAAAATGTTAGCTTCCTACAAAACATCACTTCTCAAAAACAAAACCCAAGATCCTAGTATTTTATTTTGCCTAGCACTCAAACTTGAAAAATAAAATAGTTTCCCAAAACCAAAATCTAAAACAGGTGAGAGCACAGCAAAGGATCTAAGTAGTAACACAATCCATCAGCTTATTTTTTGTTTTTAAACTTGCATCTTCTAACATTTTGATTTTAATAACCTAAAATGAAGCCTAAGACCATTCTAGCTCCCACCGCGAGCCCTGTCTCAGAGCCGCTAACCCCACCCAGAACAGAACATCTCAGCCTTATTTCACACCATAAACTTGCACACCAGTTTAAGTTGCAGTGAGAAGGGAGCTGGCTGCTTGAGAAGCTTGTTAATACAGCCAACACTGAATCCGCACAAGTTCCCCCACGCTCAGTTTTTTATTTTAGCACACAAATAAGGCCAAGCAGAATTACTTAAAAGCAAACATGCAAAGAAAACGTTGGTTTAGAAGCAAACCAGCCAACAAACAAACAAACAAAAAAAACCTGAGACCTATGACAGGCCAGATGCACCCAGTATTTCAAGTCTGGAGTACTTCATTAGCTCTTTGAACAGGATAGAAACTGTTCTGGAACAAAGACTGATCATATTAACCCAAAAAAAAAAATCTATCAGAGAGAAACATAAAATATGGACACGCATTAGATCAATCACCAAAAATATCTTTTTATTAATGAAAATTATTATTGCTCAGCAAATAAAAATATATTAAGTGTTTCGGCTTTAATTAAATCCTCAGAGCAAAACAACAAAATTTGTGATAGGGGATGCTATACAATCATCTAAAAAATTTACAATATCTGAGTGGGAAAACTGTGAGTTAATGGAGAAATTGAATTTTCACTATTTAAAAGGGGACACAAACATTCTGCTACGACATCTGTTCTTAGGTTCTACCGCAGCAGAAAACCAGAAAACCACCAGAATTTTAGCTGTCAAAACAAATCCTCAAATTAAAGAAAGGAGGAGGAAGTAAGCTCTGAACAATTACACACTTCCAGCAGCACAAGTCTAGCATTTAGTGAGGACAAAAAAAGTATGCAAAGAAGCATGGATGCAGCATTCAGCCAAATGCTGGAACAAGTACTAAATTGGAAATGCACTAAGATGTACACACAGTTTTACAACAATTTACTGAGATCTGTTAAAAAACCTGAAGTCAGACTCACCAGTTACTTATTGTTGCTGGGGCATCTGAACACATGCTCAAAGGCAGGAACAAAACCCCCTCTGGTCCTGAGTCCACTCACTGTGCTGAGAGCTTCCCGGGTTGCGCCAGCCTGCTCTTCTCACTTCTAACTCTAATAAAACAACAGGAGGACTACGCAAACGCCTTTCTACTTCCATGTGGGATCTGAAGTTATGCAGTAATTATTTCCCATTATCTGTTTGCGAACACCAACAGCAGAGTCAACGCACAAAATTACTTTGTGCACTGATCTGCAACAAGTAACTGAAATGCCACCCGGTGCTGGAACCCCACAATGAGCCGAAACTCAGCAGCGCTGAGCACAGCTTACCCAGCGAAAAGCAGCAAGAAGCCTGGGCACACATGGAAGCACTCCTACTTGGGAAGCAACGAGGACTCGCATAATGTAGTGTGTGCCTTCAGTTGTTCATAAATTAGAAAAAGGTATTTGAGTGAGTGCCATGAGACTTCAGTAAATGGCTGTGGAACAGGCAGTGACCACACGGACAGCCCAAACGACAGCATGGACACACGAGAGCAAAAGCAAGCAGAACTCGACCAAGCTATACAGAGGGACCTGACTCAAGAGTCATTATAGAACAACCAGGAGATGCTTCACTGCAATGTGGTACCCTTAAAAATAATAATTAAAAAAAAAATCACTCCTTTAATAATATTCTGGATACTGTTAAATTTCAAGAACACGTGAAAGGCAATTACTTTTCATTCACAGATTTTAACTTTTAGTTTTCCAACAGTACTCAGTTTCATTTTTTAATTTCTTTATTGTAACCACCTCTTTATAATCAATACATGTGAAACTGCAAGTGTTACAGCATTTATTCTTGGAAGGAGATTTTTCAAAAAAATTTTTTTAATAACACGATGACCTTCCTGAACAATTTATCATTAAGTTTTAACCAGTTGATCTAAATGGAGAAAACTGGAAAAAGGCACTTAGGAAAAACACAACAGCACAGTAAGAAAACTGCAACTTAAACTGCATATAAAGACCCACTTGCTGCCAAAACGCAGAAAGTTTGCAGACTAGAGAACTCAACTGCAAAGCAGTAACAAGGCAGAGTCTCTGCATGCCAGCCTGAAACCAACACAGGAAAAAGAAACTGACCTATACAATCCCCTTTCAACCTTTCTTTTGACATGTTGCAAGTGTTTCAAAATAGAAAATGCCACAAATGTAACCAAAGTGAATGCTGGATATAGGAAGTACGAAAGTTTTCTAGTGAAGACAGGATCCCAAAATAACCTCTTGAGAATTACAGTAGGTACCTGCTGAATGCGGCATTGAGTCACATCAACATTAGAACTTCGTGTGGGCACCTGGCCCATCGTAAGATGTATTATTCCTCCCTGACACTAAAGAAAGCAGTCATTGAGGGAACAGACTCTTCTACAAGGGTATACATTTTATAAACCAACTATTTCCATTTCATATGGATGAATTAAACTCTTTGGCTTACATACACATTGTTTTATACTTCTGCTATGGAACTGAAAATCTAATACTGACACATTAATTCCCAGCAATACCTATAATCAGCAGTTACTACCACATGTGTTAACAGGTGCAAGTCAGTGCATATTTTTCCATATTTTACAAAATATATTTCATGGTATTAAAGCAGGTGGGTAAATCAAACTCTTCTCCTCCCTCACAAATTGAATTTGATACCAGACGGCTGGCACAAATTAGTTTGTGAGCTGATCCAAAATGTTTCCCATTAAAAATAGGAAAATTCCCAACAGTTATTTCCTCCCCCCACCCCTTTTTTTTTTTTTTTTTTGCATAACTGAACTAGCTATATCAAGCAGATAAGGAATAATGCTGTTCTGTCCAATTGATTGAGTTAAAGCAGCAAATCAGTTTGAAAATCATACCTTTAAAAGTGTAACAGCTATTTCTTTCTGATCTACCACGCAACACATTTCTTTGCCTATGAAACAGGGAAATTTACAATTGAGAAGCTCTGCTTCTTGACCTTGGACACTGAAGGACCAGTTGTTAGAAAGCAAGCTTCTTTAATATGAAACAATTTTACATTCATAAAGGTCTTAAGTGTTGGTCGTAACTATCACTTTTTTCCCCATCTTCCACATTGTTGTCAATTTAGAAAACCTCACAAAGCTTTCAGGACTGGTGCTGCAGCTTATGACCTGCTGCTTCTCTCCCATACCCTCTCTCCTTGCCGCAGCATCTTGAGAACAAAGTTTTAGTCTACATTACTCGTTTGGGTTATTGATTCACTGGTGATACTGGGAGCAGAACAAAACCAACTTCAAGCAGCAGACAGTGAGCTGCTTCCAGAAAGCACAGTTGGCAATTCCTGTAAAGCACCTACTTTGTGAGAAGCAGAGCAAGGCTTCCAGCACACAAGGCAGAGATACCAGGCAGCTCCTGCCAGCGCTGCCCACGGACGTGGGGAGAGTGACCACGCTGCCTGACGAAGGCACTGCCTCAGATGTGTTTGCTGTGATGAGACTGGGACTTGAACTGAGAAAGCATGCGGTAGACACTGAGTTTCGCATTAAAGATGATGCAATTTGGCTTCAAAGACAATCTCTATTTCTAGGGCAGGTTAAGTCACAACCCCAAAAGGCCAAAGAGACAGGACCTGTGAGACCGCAAGGCCCAGCAACCCCTCAGCAGCCCCTCAGCAGCCCACCCAGCCCAGCTCCTGCAGCCCTCCGGGGGCAGCCGTGCAGCTCAGCGCTAACACCCAGCCTCTGGCAAGGCCCCAGCCTTGGAGGTCTCCTCAGGACATACCTGAGGCAGTCGCAGTGCCCGCACTGATACAGACACAGCACGATGATAGCTCTGAAGCGGCGGAAACTTGAACCAAGGAAAGAACTCCGAAGAAAATTTTTTCCCTTCCCCCCCAGCTTATCACACAACACTTCAAGTTGAATTCACTCTTGAAGACAGCAATTCACAATGCAGATTCCCTGACACAGAGTACATCAGCTGCATCTTCTCCCTTGGAAAAACTCCAGTAAAACACTCCACATAACTAAACAAACTAATCTTCCTTTCCTCCTCAGTAAATAATTCTACCTTCCCCCTTATGTAATTGTGATATAGCATTCTGCTTTCCCTCATGGTAATCTTCTTCTGTTCACTCTAGCACCAGAAAGACAATAATCCATATTCTGTTACTATTTACTTACATTCCTTCCCCAGTTAAGCTACCGAAAAGGAATAATTCTCCATCACACCCCCAAGGATCAAGACTTCAATATCAGATGTAGATTATCTTGTTATCAAAAACAAAAATTATGAAGTGTTTGTTTTGATGCCTAACAATACTGCAATATTTATTAGGTTGATTGAATTGCAACACTCTAAAGCAGCCTAAGAAACTAAGATTCATATCTGCCTTGGGGAAGAAAAGTGTATTTCAAAAAACAATTAAAACTATTTGTGCCAGCCCCTCTGACTGTCACCTTCAACACAGCAAAGTCAAACTATCCATAACTTGCTGTGAAATTTGGCAGAAAAACAACTTAGCTCAAAAATCTGCTGTATTTGCTGTCTTCATTATAGAGACCTTTCACATAGCCTATGCGGACACCCATGATTACAGAACCCCGGTGCTCATGCTATTAAACATCAATGCAATCTGTGTTTTTATCATCTCCATACTAATCAGATCGATTACTTCTGATATATTGTCCTGCCACACCACTGTAATACTAATCAAACAAATGTAGCCACAGGGAAATGATGCTGATATATAGCTATTTAATATTGCTGTATTATTATTATAATTTTAAATGCTCTTGGGCACCACTGCCACAGGACTTAACAGACCTGTGAGCAAACCACGAGTACTACACAGGTAGTGCTGCATCTTTTCTGTCATGGCCAACAAATCAGAATATAACCCAAGACAGTAGACCAAGACCAACCTTGAATGAGAAATGAGGTTAGTGGTTCTGCTTCACTTCTAAGAGGCAATCAGAGCATACTATTTGAGAACACCCCAAGAGTGCCTTAGGATAACAGCAGGACACTGAGTAACAGCCATTTGTCTGGTCAACCCTTACAGAACTTTTGAGAAAGACATACATAGAGATAACCTTGCAATTAAAAATGTCTTTGTAAACATTACAGCTCTGCAAACTTTTATTACAGTAACGCTTTCATAGTTAATCACTATCTACTGTAGTATTCGCATAAAAAGAAATTTAACTTTAAGTAGTCATTATCTTTTGAGTTCTTTCATCTATAATACCGACTAACATTATTTCTAGAGCTCTATTAATCTCATTTACAGCTAGTAAACCAAGATATAAACTGCATCTATCACTGAGGCATTTTTTATATATTACAGAGCTGTTAAAAGCATTCCAGTTCATTTATAGGTCTATTATTTAATGAAGCTATACTCTATCTTAATATATAGTACCAAAAACTAGTCCAGGAATATTTCTTTACATTGTCCCAAAATGGACTGATACAAATAGAAGAAAATGTAAAATTGCTTTTGAATACACTCTAGTAGTGTTAATGTTTTTGTTAATCAATATTTCTGAGCATGAAATAAGTTTTTTTTTTAACAAGATTATTCTTTTTAAAGTTGTACCCCCCCCCCCTTTCCTCCCTTCCTTCAAATGAAAAGTGTTTCCCCTAGTAAAAAAATACAACATTTATACAGCAGTTTTTGGACCTGGACATCCAGGCTTGAGACACTGAAAATAAGAACGGGGTGAATTCTAGCCCCTGATACTCTCCTAATAGTCCAATGATACAAGTCACACAGCACTAACAGCCTACCAGCCCACGCTGGCATGGAAATAGGTTATTCCACAAGCCACTTTGATAGAGGTAACAACTAGAATTTTTTCTCATGACACTACTGTCAGAATTACTATGCACACAGATCATTTTCTTCACACACAGCTTTTTTAACCAATGTGCCTGCAACAGCTTGCCCTGTACTGATGGCACACGTTTTGTTCCCCCTTATCTGATGACCACATCTACGACTTGACCAGAACTGACAGGAAAGCTCATCACATAAGAAAGTAATTTAAGTACTCTATAATTGTACAAAGGAGAACAACAATATTGTCTCAATAAGACCAGTTGATTTGCACTCCAGTGGGAATAGGTACTACCTCTGTGTGATGGGCCACAGGTTGACACTGCACATCTTCCGATTTACAACCATTTTGTGGCAGAAAGCATCTGAGTTTTGGCCATCACACACTTCACCTACAGTAAAGAAAGGGCTATGGTGGCCATACAGAAAAAAGCAAAAGAAAGTTGCCGGCCAGCAAAAATGATCTGGCCGGCAGCTCATGCAAATCCTGGGAAAATGTGGACCAAGCCATATGGTGAGTGACCTCTTTTGGTGAACCAGATTCCACTTGGTTGATTTACTGTGAATTGAGTACAGCAGTAGTTCTGTATACGTTAAAAAAAGCTGCTTCTTTAAACAGAAGCATAGCAGGAGGAGAAAGGAAGAATATTCTAGAACATTGCTGAAAAATCCTACCTTCTATAGACAGAGCCATAAATATTTAACATGTTTACTGCACTGAATACTTGATGCCATTCAAGAAAATAAAATGGAAGAAAACTATTTTTTAGAAGTATAGATTAGTGCTGTTCCAAAAGTATTATTACTGATTTCAGAGCACTTGAACTACCACATCTGAATCATCATCTCCAAAAAAAAAAACCCTTTAAGCAAAAATAATATTTAGAAAAATGTTTGGTTTAACTACTGCTTAAGGTAAATACAGTATGATAATGAAAATCCAGAAAATTATTCAGAAGCCACAGAAGCTAACCCTGGCTTCTTAGAACACAATCAACAGAAACTTTGAACTTAAACTAGATGGTGTTCTTAATTTTACACAACAATACTTCCAAATCGCTGTAGCAGTAAACAAACTATAGCCAGTTGTTATTCATTCAGATCAGGAGTGAATAACACTCCTAAATGCTCCCAGACCTCAAAAGAGCATTACCGTAGAGAAACTGTTCAGATGAAGACAATCTATGTGTCTGAATTCACAAACGCTTTCAGCCAAGAGCTGATGAAACCCAGTTGCACACCATCAAATATCTGTTTCATAAAATCAGAAGGTTCACAGGTCTGCTGCAAAGTCCAGACCCCACACCTCAATGCCCTGATTCCCAGGCAAACAACTGGACAGGCATGGTGCAAGGAACAGCTTGAATTGCCCAGAGAGCTGTGATGTTCACACAAAAATCAAAATAGATAAATGAAGAAAAATCCTGCTACTCTGGGTTGTATTTCAGCACCATGTTTCTGTGTCTCCCCTCTCCTTGGTTTTTAATACCCATCACTTGAGTATAATGAGACATTGGCTGCTCAAGAGTTGATCTGCTCCTGCTGCTTATTCCTCACCTAGGATCTCTGTCTACCATTGCATCATAATTAGGGCTGTAGGGGTGATTAGGTTCCCAGTCATTAGAGGCAGGACTACAAGTGGGCACAGCCAGGAGTTTTCCCTTAGGCAGGGGGAGGTAGGGGAGCGCTGGCTTACGTGGTTCAACTTGGCTTTATCCTGCACATGTACAAAGCCTTCCACTGTCCGCCACACTTCGTTTTGAATCTTGCCTTGGCTACACTCCAGAGTATGGATTAAGTCAAATTTGTTTTTAAGATCACTAAAGAGGGCCAGAAGTTTCAGGTTCACAGGGAAATCCAGTGAGTTTCAGCTCGTTCCGTTGTGAAGGTTGAACACTGCTCTAATTACGCTGTCAAGCTGACGATCGTGAACTCCTAATAAACAGAGACCTGTTTTCATGCAAATTTTGCTAGTAATAAAAAGATAGGAAGAAAAATATGTCAGCAGAATTGTTCCTGTAAGCAAAATGTTTTTCAAATGCTTTCATGAGTTGTCAGCAGCTCTAACTAGAAACAGTTACCGGGGTAAAGTACTGCAGCAGCAGCTGAAAGTTCTCAGTCAAACGTTCTACGTCAGCTGCTGCAGCGGGAAGCACAAGGTAGCAGCTAGGAACAGCCACAAGGCCTGCGTGCCAGCACTGACACAGGAGCAACACTCACGCATGACTGCCTTTAATCCCATTAAACCGCATAAATTCCGCGCGGGGCGGCGATGTAGCATTTACAAAACCATACGGAGAGCACGCACGCCTTCCTCCACGCAGATGCCCTGCACCAGGACCGCCGGGTCTGCAGGACAGCGCGGAGCCCCGCACCTCCACGCCCATGACTTCGCAGCATGCCACAGGGATGGAGCCCAGGGAAGCACGGCTGCTCTCAGAGGGCAATGGGGGCAAGGCTGCTGCAGGAGTCACATCAGAATTCTTGCTGAATTATCTTCCCAGCCCCACAAGCAAAAAAAAAATAAAATAAAGTCAGTTGAGACTGGCATAGCATCTGAAACAAAGTAAAATAACTAGGCTCTTAGTTTTCACTTTCTAATGTAACCAGTGGGGTCTAAAACAAAACACAGTATTGCAGAGGCTGATGTAATGATAATGCAGTGACAACTTTGCTTTTACCCACAATTAATAACAAACTATCCTAACTTAACAAAGACCTTTTCAAAACATTATGCTACGGATCAGTATGTCAAACCCAGTGAGCCTGCAAGTCTCAGGGCTCCTGAATGCTCTATAAGATGGCAGTAAAGAAGGCATTTACCTACTGCACAGGGGTGCTGTGACAATTAATTAATGTTTGTAAAGTGCACTGAAGCTGAAAATTACTAGATACCATGCTAAATATTAATTACCACGACTACAACATAGTACTGAAATTGTCACGGTGCTCTCATTGTAAACTCCTCTCATTGAGCAAGCAGAAAAAAAGTTCTCAGCACCCGGCTGAGGTTATCACCTTCTCTACAGACAGACAGACACAAACACATATGCATAGCTCCAGGCGCATGGCACTTCTAGCCATGCTGTTGTGTATCATTTTGGGCACACTCACTCGCACAAGCATGCATAGCACACTAGGTTCGTTTCTGACAGTAGTGACAAAGACAGCTTGTGCACACAAACCATCTGGCCACAGAATCTCATCTGTGCGCTGCTGCAAGCCACCAGCCACTTCAGAAGAGCCCGAAAGCAGTTTTAAAGAGTGCCTGTGGCTACGGTCCCCTACACGTGGCACGGCAGCCACTCACTGATGGTTCTCGATCTGCTCATGCAGGTGCACTGGGAAAGCTGCTAACTTTTTAGAGGCACTACCAGGCAGTTCAAACCCAGAGCAAACTGCCTTATGTCAGTTTTACAGCTTCATTATCTTTTCCCTTTGTGACATACCTGTCTCTAAAAAGGACTAAAACAAACACAAGTTAAACAATTACAGAAATTTGTATTGTCAGAGCAGACAATGCATTAGAGAAAAGCAGCAAGAGATGCAATCCATGCAGAACTACAGATTCTATAAAAGCAGTGGTATTTTGCAGTTATCTTTTTGGAGCATTTTAAACAAAATGATTTCAAGGGGAAGAAGAGGAACAGCCCCATTCTGAGCTGGTAGCTGGCACATGCACACGCGTGGGGAATGCAGATGAGAATACTTGACAAATTTGAAAATTCTAATCAATCACATCCATCTAATTATGTCTCCCTCACTGAAGGAAACACCACAACCTGTTTGCTCTTGGCCAACCACAGGCATATGTATGATCAATAACTTGAATGATATGAGGTCAACTCATTCAGCAAAGATACTTCCAGTAAGGTTCAAAGAACCACTTAACCATTCTTGTTAAGTAAGTGAACAGCCTATTTTGCTTCCAGCTCAGTCACTGGTTTTTGTATTTTTTTTATTTTTTTTTAAATAGGAAGAAGATAATAAAACATTAATTGAATGTGTCAGAAGAAGGATGTCACAAGAAGCATATCAATATAGAGAGACATTGCAGCACATGTGTTTTAAAATAATTGCAGGATGCTGGCTCTGCTCCCAAGTAATTATTACATCAGTTATCCTATTCCCTACAGAGTTATGCAAATTTATTTATTTATTTTAAAGATAACCTGCCCTTGGGAAAGTAATTGGTGTGCAGCTAAACATCAGCCGTAAGTTTCTGAAAATAACAATGAGTTTCACTTGATTGCTTTTAAAACATGCGTTTTGCTGTCATCCATAAACGTGCGGAACTTGAGTAACTACTCAAAGGAGACAGAAGCACAGAAGATCCAACTTTACTGATATCCTACAGCTACATTAAACACTTAAAATCTCCTTTAAGTTGCTGCCCCACAGTAACACAACACCAGCCTTCATTTTTACACCATTCTGAATGCCCTGCACTAAAGCAGCAGAACATTCAGAAGAAAAAAAAAATCTCAGCTGGAAGCTATACAGCAAGACAAGGCAGCTAGTAGTCTGGTGAAGGGAGGTAATAGCCCACACCCTTCCTTTTTACACAGAGAAGAATTTATCTCCAGCTGGGACTTTCTACTGCACATAAGAAGTGTTACACAATCACTACATCTTTTCCTATTAAGGCAAAGAAAACGCTGTGCAGTTTAACTGATTATTGTGAGCACACAGGCTTGTCACTCCCTCTGCAAACCAAAATCCCTGCTCAACATCAGTACGTGTCCAATTAAACATGCACTGTGCCTGCCTTTGCATATGGCTGGCGAGGATCCTTCTCAAAGTCATCTGCTACTGGCAACCAAGAAGCCCAGCGAGAGCCACGCCGAAGGGCCCAAGCTCCCAGCCTTACGACACGCAGCAGCCTCTAGGCAGATTGCTAGTACTGCATCTTTCAAAAATTAGTACAAAAAGCTCTTCAGCACACAAAGACCCAGATTATCTGAAGAGCATTATAGTCCCATCAGGATTTTGTTAATGAGAACCTATGTGCACATGTGGGTACCTACTGGATAGTTCTTCCAGCCTTCTGACAAGCCCGTGATCCTTTTGCTAGAGTCTGAGACACAGCACTGCAGGGTAAAACCCATTTACCTACCTATGACAACTCTGTTGATCCATCCCAAGAGATCTTCATTCACTTGCCTTTCTGGAATACCCTTATAAAAGATGCAATTAACCAAACTGAAACCAGAACAAAAAAATTTATGCTTTTAAATAATAACGTTACTAAAAAGGGGATCTAGCACTGCAAACATCCAAATACCAGAAACTTGAGCCTAGTAGTCATAAGCATGGCATAAGATTTGATATTTAAAAAATCATATGCAATTTAACAGTTCTTATTTTTCAATTTTAGGGTGTTTCATCATCAAAGATAGGAAGTCTTGTAGATTCCCACCCAGTTCCTCCCTCCCACAGAAAAGTGTCACAAGAGACAGAAGGAAGTTTTTAACTCAAGGAGTTGCCAGCTCTCAAAAAGCATTAGTACATATCTCACAATAATTGATGTTATCTTCAAACTACAGCTGTGGGACATATACTAGGAGATGACATTTCCAGCTTTGATTTGAAGGAAGTTTGTCACATTTTTGGATGCTGTAGAAATGCTTCCAATCCTGAGAGTGCAGCCCACCAACCAGCAAAATTACAAAGCAAATAAGGACACTTATTTCTCCTTTTTAAAATATCATTTAATACCAAGTAAGTCTCATGACCAAGGGAGAGATTCATCACTGAAACCAGAAAACTTTGGTAGATCACAGAGCATTTCATGAGGATGGGAGTTCAGACAGAAATGAACACGTACCGACACATGCACTAAAAAGACTTGCAGCTTTTTTCAGCTCCGTAAGAAATACACAGTACAAATAATCGCAACCAAAACGAAGCTTGACAGTAGGAGTATACAAAATAAAAGCTAACTATTAATAAAGTATCATTAACTCTTCCTCTGAGCATCTTCCCTGTTCTAGACAGCACATGATCACTACATTAATCCAGGAGTACTCATGCAGTACTAAATCACTTTGCTGATCATCTATTTTTATCTTTTCTCTATTACTTCTGTTTCATAATGGAAACAAATAGCCAATGAACAAATTCCAGTTTCCATATTTTCTAGTCCTACTATTTAAAGGAAAACAAGCTCAAACACCTCATTTAAATGATACATTGAATTTCCTTCACGAATACATATTAAAAGACCCACTACTCACTCATAGCAACATTCTGCACATGTACACCACCCTACCCTGAAGTCCCCACCAGCATTTCAATCTTTTTGCTTTTTCAGACAATGCAGCAGCCAGCTGCGCTCCTCTAAGATGTCTTGGAAAGCAATCTGACATTGTATCACAAATTTCACTCCAGTGTGCATGAAGCCAGCTTGCAAGAAACTGAAACTTCAGAACACATGGACGGAATAATCACGAGTGTATGAAAACCTACGCTTAATGTTTCTTCTCTGTCAGACAAGTGCCATTTAGGATATCACTGAAAAAGTGGGGATATATAGCTTTACAAAGTCTTCATCTCTATGTGGCCAAGCACACATCTGCCTCAATTATGCTGCCTGAGAACAGAGCAGCTGGGGCTTCCGTCTTGCATGCAGTTGCTGCCACCCCAGAGGCTGGTGCTATGCCAGTGCCCTGCTTCCCACATCTGCCCTCTGCAAGAACATTGCTGAGTGGCAGCTTAGCATCTCTAAGCTAGCTAAAGCGGACTTTGCAGCAATGAATCATTCAGCAACTGGAAAAAAAATACAAGCACAGGAACTCTGCTTTACTATTTGAAAACAGAAATGAAACCAGGAAACATCATTATGGTGTGGATGAAAAGTAAATAAGTAGAGCCTCGTGGGCCTATTGAGGTAGCTTTTATACTTGAGACGATTTTAATGATAGGAAGTTAAGCAAAAACAACAGAAGAAATTCTGGAAGACTTTTGCCTCAACTAGATTGAAGATTCCCTTCAACATTCAGTGTAACTGAAAGTCAAGGTAATTTACAGTTTTTAACTTCTCTTTTAAGCACAGACAGAAGCCTGTTCATCCTAACTGTGAGGCCCAACAGAAGAGCCTGAGGAAAAAATCCAAAGACACTGAAGACCACTACAACCTATTAAGCAATCACTTGCCCAACCCTCTTCTGTCGAGCCGGAAATTTGCAACTTCTGATGACAAACTCCACAGCTCCAAATGTCCGTACTGGTCTGTATGTATTCTCTTTCCTAACCAACGTATGAAGAAATTCTATTCAAATTTGCCTTTTTTTTTCCTGCTGTTTTTAACTTGAGAGAATGTCATTTTGTGGTGTTATTAAATACCACTTCCTCTTCTTTCTTCTTTACAAACAACTGAATTGTAATTGCTGGTACAGTGAAAATTGCAGGAGTAGAGGTTTATAGCATGCACTCTTACACCCAGAGGTGAACACAGCATGAACACAAGACAGAGTTGGCACCCACCAATTACAGCTTTCTACTCAGATGAGAGCACTCATTTATAAGGGAAAAAGTACTATAGTGCTTTATGCTTTTTTAAACACTCAGCCCATCTTGTATTTCTTTGATAAGAACTTCCTTATAATCCCTCTCCTATGACAGGATGGCATCACAGAACCACCTTCAATAAGGAAGAACGAGAGGTCATAAGCTGAGTCTTAATGATTATGCCAAGCTTTTGAAAACTCACTGGCTGAAGTCAGTTACCTGTAACCACACGTGAAAAATTCTCAGAGCTCAGAAGACTGAAGTGCCCGAAGACTACATGGATTTCCACAAACCACTGTTCTCCCTCCCTTAAAAAAATAAATAAATCATGCTGTCCATGTTGAGATGCTTAAATATGGAAACTGGTACTTAACACTTCAGCTAGCAGTATTGTCAGGGTTTGGCTAATCTAAGGAAGATGCATAAAATTGCAGCATTGATCCAAATCAAGCAAGAAAAATTTAAACACTGAAGGACTGTTGTACAGTGTTGTCATATTTGTAGACAATTAGTATACAGCAATACTGTATAATCTATAATACTCCAAAGTTTGAATACTGTGTTAGACAAGCTTACCGGATTTCTTTAAAAGTTTTTTAATCATTTTATACTCCATTCACTATTGTAAATACTTAATCAAAAGTCTAACATATTCTAAAGCTAAAGTGGGATATGAAATCTATACAGATGAAAACATCTGATTGTTTAATGGAACATCTGTTCCATTAAAGAATGAAAACATAGTAAAAACTATGTTTACCCTAACACCAACCAACCACTACCTACCTAATGCTACAAGCACTTTAATCCAAAACAAGGGAAAGGGACTTACTTCGATTAGGATCAGGATATAAAACAGAATCCCAGAATCCCCTCTTACTCAGTGTCCTGTTACAGCAAGCCTTATGCAATTTTTAAGCACCACCTGCTCAGTATTTCATGCCTGTAAAATATGAACAGTGTTGCAGCATCATCAGGGCAAATATATTAAATACTGTACTCATGTGAACACAAAAAAATAAACAAGAAAGAAACAAGAACAGCTGATCCAGAAGAGTAATTCCTATCTTCCTGAGCAACTAACAATGCCAATTTAATCTTCCAGACAAGCACAGACAATAATTGATGTCAATGCTGATGGTCTACTGCCAGTAGTAAACTTACAGAAGACTGAAGACTGAGCTACCTCATTCAGGATGGTCACTTCCAGGGCAGATGAGCATTGCATGGAGAAGAAAAACTTTGCACTTCCATTCCCTGGGGTTCTGCCTGTTTTCTACAGATATAAATTCAGCCTCTGGACCTGTCAAGATAGCATCTTTTGCAATATTCAAACCACAGAAATTTGGAATGCAGAAGGTATTTTTCTCTTCTCTACTTGCAAAGGGCATATGGTCCACGCCTGCCCCAAACAGAGTCAAAATGACAGCTAGAAGGAAAATTAAAAATGAAAAATAGAATGCTATTTTGAGAGTTTAAGCACTACGCAGAATATTTAATTGATTTCAGTACTGTTTGACCACTTAGCAAATTGTGGTGCTCACCATCTTGATTATCTGCATACACGAACTGCTAAGGACCTGAACAATCCAGTTAGAGTATCCAACACAGTAATTTACTGCAATTAACTACTTCAAAGGTGACCTTTATTAAACTTAATCTTAAAAATACACAGGATTCATATTTAAGCACTAAACAAAACATTTAGCATCTCATATTATTTCCCTACATTTCATGCTTTGGCAGGACAAAGCAACAATATGGTTATGACAAGAATACAATGCAAGGAAATAATGGGAGAAAACATATTTGGTAAGCTCACACCCAGGCACTAGTAAAATTTGGCTAGTGGTCATCACATCCCTATATTTATGATAGAGACAGTTAGCCATGTAGGTTACCCCAATCCTTTTATGACGGCAAAATCTTTATCAGGTTTGCTAGGTCAGTTGCATTTACAATCCATCCCAGTACTTCTGAAACAGTCTTATGCACAGTGCTGCCACGGTAACTCTGCCATCTACTTTAATATCACCTTCATTCCCCAGAGGAGCAAATTTCAAATTCAGATTTGCACTCTTCAAGTAGGGTGCCCATGGGCACCTTCCAGTTACTCACCAGGAACTGGTTAAATGCTGCCTCTCCAGTTAGCAAGCATTCATGACGTACAACGTGTTTACTCTTTAACCAGCCAGCCCAAAGGGAAATTCAGAAGCAGGAGTTCTTAGAAGAAGAGTCCCTAGCACTGTACCTATTTCACAGAAGATCTTATAGCTCCATCTAGCTCTGCACGAAGGAAATCACTGAGACATCTAAGAAACTGCAACCCAAAGCCCAAGAAATCCCAGCCATCTCTCGCACACAATTATATGGGATAATACCAGCTGCAGATACACTACTTCTTAACAGACACAGTAGTGATCATTTTAAAAGGTAAATAAGTTAATCACTTCTGTGCATGTACATCTACTCTCTGCTGTGACCACCCTTTTCTCAGTTCTGTAGCTGACAAGTGGCATGAGAGCTTTGTTAACAGATGAAACGAGGGGTTATGGAGGACTTGCTACTTTTTGATCTGAAATGCTTGTCTTTGCCATGCTTTCACAGGCATTATAGGTACGGATTGCCACCGGAGGTAGGAGACCAAGATTTCCCCAGAGCCGTGCAGGAATGGAAGCCAAGAGACGGACCCGGCCGAGCACAGGCACTGCCTCCAGCTCCTTAGGGACCTCTCAAAGCAGGTGCAGCAGCTATTCCAAGAAGTCCTACAAGGTGGTCACTTGCACAATTTTGAAGGATACCTGTCCAAGACTGTTGAACAAAGGGATATATACACACTTTGACCAGGACAAAAGGTTAGTAACACAAAAAACAGGTCATTAACCCCCGCTCTGTGAAAGAAGATTAACTTCTGTGACTAAACTAATTTGCAACATGTGCCACATCTGAAGTAGTACCGCTTTGACTCTTTGGAGTGAAAACATACACAACACCTGAATACTTCAGAATGTTTATAAAATACATTCTGTCAACATTTTTCCTCAATTCATGTTGATGCTTATTTAATTAACAGCATAATTTCAACTGTTTAAGTTTTCCTATTAAAGATTCTTCAACAAGTCATCACAGCGTGTACTTGTACATACTTTTTCCTGATACAGGGAAAACCATACCCATTTTACAAACCCAGAGCTCCAATGTGACATCAGGATAAAACGCTAAAAAAGATTAGCTTATTTTTTTAAAAAGTGGGAACAGAACTCTGGTGACTTTTAGTAGGACATATTGCAGGTAACTGGACTTTGCCAACTACAGAGCAAACAAAATACACAACAGTTTCAGGTGTTATTCATAAACGTGATTAAATCTATTCAATTATTCTGATGTGTATTTTTTTTTTTAAAGAGCAAACTACATTTCTGAGCAAATCTTCATAAGGCCTTATGTTACAATTTACATTAAAATTTTAAAAACAGAACTATTAAAGAAAACATCTTCAAGACAACCACTAATTTTTTTCCTTATTAGTAAAATGGGTTTCTATAGCTCCTAATGACCACCATTTCTTTAGGATCCTGCATCAGTAGTGGATTCCAGTATTCCTCCTGCTCCTCCCTGGGCAATAGCACACTGAATAATCATAGAGTAGCAGCAGACAGTAAAACGTTCCTAATTTTATTTAGGAAGTTCAGTCCCTTTAAGAAAAGGGGATCTCCAGCAGTGTTTTGCATTTTACTTAGACTATCCCAAATCTACAGTGTATCTTCCCACAACTGGAGTAACACACACAATAATACCAAGCATCTCTGCCACCACTTGCGAAAAGGTTTTAATTACTGGTTAAACTGTTAATATTGGACCATTGTGCTAGAATGATATATAAAATGTTAAGAGGAGTACACTGGAAATTAGTGCACTTCACATAAATAATAAGTCTATGCTAGCATGTATTACTCTCTTTTGGAGACTATTTATGATCTGGTTATTTTCCATGTTTCTGAGATGCTGTGACTGCACAAAAGAAATACCTGTCACACAAAAATATTCAAGCCCATGACAAAACTTGTCTTTTCAAAGCCACCACAGAGAGATGGCAACCCAAGTTTCGAACAGTAGCTGAGCCTGCCATCAACATCCTTATTAACCAATGCCAGACTTCAACACACAAATTTTCACTTTCTAGAGATAGAAATATTTTCCTGACTTCCCACCTCAGTTTCCAGCATTTAGCTATCCTCTGAAGCTTGTCCTGAATTGTTTTTATAGCAGTATGTAGAGCTCCCACCTTGTCAGAAGATAGTCACAGACAAAGGAAGCTCACTCACCTGGTGAAGTGATGCTAAGCTGCACAAAGCTCACTGCAAAGCAGCAGCACAACGTGCTAGAGTAGTTATATGGGTTTTTTTGACACACTGATACTACCACCACAAAGCAGCAGAAGAGCAGACAACAGGAAAACTGCTAAGATGCTAGGGAAGAGAGATCCTCTTGGGTCATTAAAGCTTCGTGTCTTATTCTAGGGCATCAGGAAAGAAACTCTGCCTGAAAATTAGTGAGAAAAATAAACCTCCTTTTCTCGTGTACAATGGAGACATAACAAGTCTCTAAGGCATGCTCATGAATGCTTCTTGTGAAGAGGAAGCATGCTTCAAGATCTGAGTTTAGTTAAGCCCACCAGAAGAAATAAATTCTTTACAAATACCTAGAAGCTGACACCACTGGATTTGATAGCACCGTAAAGCGTTCCTCTCATCCAGGCACCTATTGTGAATTCATCAGTGTCCAAGGAGCTGGTGCTTTTACCAGCACAGCAAGTTCACCATCACAAGGCCGCTGTGCAAGAAGTATCTCTTGAGCAGTGCTACAGAAAGCACACATTTTAGGGTACCAGAGAGATTCCCAAAGCACCTGGATGTTTACTTCATCTCTGCCTCATTTTGCAGAAGTTCTCAACACAGATGCGAACAGCTTCTACATCCCTCCAAGTGACGCTGAACTAAAAATTCACTGAAAACGTAGCCTGTTTTCATACCCAAGCCTG